>NC_135892.1:112789199-113389199 GCF_964194155.1 Cetorhinus maximus
TGAGGAGTGACACCAGGTAAACAAGGACCTGCTTCAGTCGATTAACCATGAGGTGCCTAATAACTCTCAGCAGTTACTCAGAGGAGCGTCAGCACACTGATCTGACTTCACCATTTGATGATGCAAAGGAATAAACAATGTCTGAACAAAACACGACTGTCTCATTTTTCTGAGTGTAAGGGGTGTGTCGCCATGGCAATGGGCCTTCCAAATTGTTCCTATCACAGAGAAATGCAGCTGTGTGGGAGAGTTAGCTAAACAGGTCCAACTGCATCTCTCCTCAATTAAAATCATCACAATCCTCGGTAAAAGTGTTGTCCTTTACACGGACTTGGGGAGCAAGAAGTCCGGTGAATATCTTTCTCTACATAATGACAGAGAAGCACACACTCTGTACACATTATAGAGAATAAACACGTGCGCTATACACATTGTAGATAAAGCTTTAACGAGTGTTGCAAAATGGAGCACAATCCGATCTCTCAATAAAATAGAATAGAATAGGAGCTAGAATGGGAGCAAAGGGAATTTCAGGTTGAAAGGTGAATCTAATGCAGACTCAGCACCAACTGGAAATGCGGGAAATACTCAGCAGGTCAGGTCCCATGGTATCTGCGGAGGGAAACGGAGTTAACGCGCGGAACCTTCCGGTCCTGCCAGCAGTGGGAAGCTTGGCGGGCGGGGTGGGGGGTGGGTGGTGGGGGGGTGCGGTGGGGGGGCGGAATTTAATTTGGGAAGCCAAAAACCAGTTTCCCGACACCAGGATGGATGTTAGCAATCCTGTTCTCGGGACTGTAAAGGGGAGTCGAGCTTCCCGGAGAACAGTGTCAGGAAGTCTTTGAGCCTGAACTAGCCCGGCATACGTGCTCATTAAAAGGCCACCTTGTCAGAATTACATTCCCCCGCCAAATTAAGATTCCCGCCAATCAGATATTAGAACATTCACATTTAAGGCTGTATATAAGTGGCATGCGCTCAGTGAGCTTGATTCATTCCATGACTTTGAAGTGACTAGACGCTGCTTTGGCCTTCTTGGGTTCCACTCACAAATCTCAGCCTCTTGAGTCAGATCCGGCGCTGGTTAGGCCAAGCTGCATGAAGGCTGGACACAGGAGGCAGGCTAAGGGGGGAAGGGAGAGAGGCTGTCTGGGGCCGGGATGGAGGGAATGTGAGGGTGCAGTGATGTGGGTTGGAGGGAAGGGCCTTGACTGTTGGGCCTGAGGGTCCTGTGGTTGGGTCGGACGGGTGGGATTTCCAGCCAGGGATGGTGGGAGAGAGATGGTTCTAAAGTGCAGGGCAGTGCTGTCTACGATGGGGTCCTGGGTATTGAACTGAGGGTAATGGGCAGTGGAGGGAACAGTCACAGTCAGAGGGGAGAGCTGGGTGCGGTAAGGTGACAGGTCCAGGGTGATAGTCGGGTAGCTAAAGGTTTCATGGTGGGTTAGGGGGTGGGGGGGTAAGGACATGGAAATAAATGAAACAGGTAGCCCCGAGATGGAGGGAAACCTGTAAAGAATATGTTCATTAAATGTATTACTTCAATGTGTTCACTGGGGCCTAGATGCTGCAGGCTCCAGGCAACCTTGCCTCTTGTGCTGTCTCTCATCCAGATGAGGAGAAGGAGGGCCAGTCGCAGGTTGGCACAGTGCCAGGAGGAGCAATGGCCTGAGCAGAAAGAGGCAGTGAGGCCTCAAGGTGACCAGGATGCTGGTGAACCAGGGACCAGTGCAACAGCGAGTATTGGGTATATCGCAGGTGGTACAGTTATCTACGGATGAGCAAAAGCCTATGCCAGAGGTGTTTTAGGATGTCCCAGAATGTGGTTTCACACATCTTCCCGCTTCTCCACGCCGGCCTGCGGCCTCAAGGACTTGGAGGTAACCCAATGCCAGTGGCATTGAAGATCACCACTGCCTTAAACTCCTTTGCCAGTGGTTCCTTTCAGGGCTGCACTGGGAACCTGTGCGGCATCTCCCAGTCAGCGACACAGAAGTTCATCCGAGAGGTGACAGATACCCTGCTCAGGAGAGAGCATCAATTTGTCTAAGTCCACCCGGATCCCGAAAGCCTGCAAGAGTGTTGAATTTTGCAGCAATCTCAGGTTCCCCACAAGTGCAAGGGGCTATTGGCTTCATGTGGCCTTGAGAGCTTCCTGGAAACAGCCAGTCACATTCACGTGCAGCTGATATGTAATCACTGAAGGCAAATCTTGCATGTCTGTGCTCAGTTCCCAGGGAGCTCTCGCGGCGCTTACTTCCTGATCCACTCCCAGGTGCCAGAGGCTTTTGACGGACCTTGGCGATTGCAGGACTGGCTCCTTGGGGACAAGGGATGCCCCCAAAAGACCTGGCTGATGATGCCAGTTTGCCGTCCACAGAGTGCTACTGAGGAGAGGTACAATGCCGCAGATGTCTCCACCAGGTCCACCATTGAGCAGACAACAGGCCCCCTGAAGATGAGGTTCAGATGTTTGGATTGCTCAGGCAGGGATCTCCAATACTCACCACAGAGTGTGTCCCAGAAATTCATTGTCTGCTGCGCCCTGCGCAACCTGGTGCTACAGAGGGGGGATGTCTTGCCTGAGGGAGACATGGAGGGCTGAGGTGTCTCCTCTAATGATGGGGTGAAGGGGGTGGAGCTGACAAGGGCCAGGACGTTGTTGAGCCCATGTACAGGCCATTACGATGCAGCAGACAGGCACATGACCACCTGATAGCTAAGAGATTCCAAGCAGGGTAAACCTACAAAGCACTCCCTCCTGCAGCCTCGAGCACGTTTAAGTAGATTTGAGATTTTACCCACGCCCTCTCAAAGTCTGTGTGCATGGCAGCTTGGAAACATTATCAAATCTAACCTCGGCAGGGATGCACTCGTGCCACCCTCACACCTGCTGCCAAAGGGGGCACAGCTGGCAGAGCTGGCAGAGAGCTCTTTCAGGTGAAACCAGATAGATGGGTCGACAGGGAGGAGCAGCATGAGAACACCATGATCGCTCCTCTGTGCAGATTGATGAGGGAAGATTGTGTTCCTGCCCCCAGATCACCACTCACCCATAGTAAACCCATATCCCTTGATATCTTTATCATGCCAAAAGGTTTTGAGGTTACTTTGGAGTACACGCGCTGAGAGTGCCTCACCTGTACTATGGGTTGCATGGACCCTGCAGAGGCCTGTTTGAGCTGCTGATGCTTCACTTGGATAGCCTCCCAGTCCTCGGAACAGTCCTGTCCAGCACACACGCCCATTCTACTCTCTCTCATCTCATGGACTAAGATCCTGGTCCTTTGATAATGTCCGATGCACTTTGTTTGCTAAGCTTTTTCTTTCTCATTCACAGGATGTGGGCTTCACTGGCTGGGCCAGCATTTATTGCCCATCCCTAGTTCCCCTTGAGAAGGTGGTGGTGGTGAGCTGCCTTCTTGAACCGCTGCAGTCCATGTGGTGTAGGTACACCCACTGTGCTGTTAGGGAGGGAAGGATTTTGACCCAGCGACAAATGTGATCTCTGCTGCCACCCTTGGTAAGGAAATGAGCAAGTCAAACAAATGCCCATTTGAGGTTTGACAAAGGTTTCAGTCAACTGCACACACACCTCTTTAATCCTACACTCAAATCCCTCTTGCCATCAAAGCTAACTTGTCCGTTGTCACCTTACTTGCAGCCTTCACCTGCCTGTTGGCTCAAAATAGCTAATCACCAAGGACGGCCATTCATGATTGGCCATGTCCTTCACAGCCTTCTCCAGACATGCAGGGCAGCCTCTGCTTTTCTATTGTTAAGGAGACAGTGTGGAGCTTCACTCTCTCAGCCCTGGAACTGCACCTATCGTGTTCCTTGCCATATCATCTCACATCAGGGCAGGCAGCAGCTGTCATTACCTTCCTGAACACATTTCCAGAGGTCAGAGCATGTGGAGCTGCAAGTAATGTTGTGTATGATGTGTGTACAGGCAGCACACACACAAATGATGGCTAGTGCTAAATCATGGATAAGTGCGATTATCGAATAATCACTGTGTTGATAATGTGAAAGAAGTTAATCGAGAGGAGTTCATTCTCAGACTCTGATGGGAGCCCAAATTCCACACCCTTAACTGGCCACGACCATTGAAGCAATGGACAGCAAGATGGAATCAGGAAATGTCCAAATAGCGTAAGGGAACATATATCTACAAGTGCCAAAACTATACTCAATGGTTGTTCACCCGTGCCACCTGTGTGCCTTCACTACTTCTTAAGCTTCCATTGCCTGTCACTGTCTAGGAGACGCCCTGACATCCACAGCTGGGGTGGAGGCAGGCTGCCCTCTGCTATGCCTTGTTGACTGTGATGACTCTGGCGGACGTCATCTGGTGGCCCGAGGCCTTGAGGGCTCCGGCCTGTTAAGGATCTCCTGCTTAGGCGCAGGTACACCCTCCATGGTCTGACCTACTGGAGGTGATGGGGTCACTGGCAAAGTGGGGGTGGAGAGGCAGGGCACCCTTGGCGTGTCCTGGGCTGAAGTCCCCAGGCTGCCTGGCTGGCGCTCCTCCTCCCTGTGTGTGCCTGATGGTGCCTCCCTGACTTCTTAAGGAGAAGGGACACCTGGAGGGAGGTCAAGGTGTCCTGTCCCCCTCTTGCCTCACCACTGCTACATTGCACCCATGACGGAGTACAGATTCGAGCACATATCCCACAGCCGCTGTGCGTTCTGTTGGACCTGGGTCTCCAAGGCGGCCGCCACCCTTTCCATGGAGACAGCCAAGCGATCACATGCCAGAGCCATGACAGCAGACGTGGACGGACTTCTCCAGCCTTCGGTCCAGGCCTCTGGCATCTCTGCCTGATGTTCCCCTGCCTGTCTCTACATCTCCAACATGTCTCTTAGGGCCAAACCCAGAGGCTCATCATCTGCACGGGGCTGATCAGGGGCCTGGTCTCCAGCTGTCCTCCGAGTGTCAGAGACCTTGGCTGTTGCTTCCTCCACCAGCTGTGGACCCGTGTGCTCACCAGATGATGACCCTGAGCCCTACTCTAGAGCATGCACCCACCGAGGTGAGTGTATCTGTGCTGGTGCAGGATGCTGGGGAACACTGAGGCATCCTCCTCAGAGGTAGTGTTGGAGATGGCTCTGCGGCTGGTCTCCATTGTGGGCTGCTCCTTTTCTTGCTGGTACCTGGAATGGAGAAAAGAAAGATTTTGTGGATGCCTGAGCAGGCTCCTTAATTAAAGTAACGTGTTGCTGTACGGGTGCAGCTGACAGCTGCAGACTGGAGGCATCCTCACTGGCTCCCTCGGGGAGTTCAATCGCGCCTTCAGCGCAGGGGTGGTCCCGCCCCTCCCAGACTATCTCGGCAGCCTGTCCCCCAACAGCAGTGAGGACTCGAATGTCTGGAATTCCGTCTCGGGCCTTGACCTGCTCCCGCTCAGCGTGGGCACTTTTGTCCTGCAGAAAAACAGAAGGATTGGTTGGCATCTCAATGGTTACTTGTGCAGTTTAGGAGCCTATGGCTGCTGCGGAGCCTTTGTCAGTAAGTGACTAAGGAGCAGGATCTCCTGCAACTGGTAGAAGACTGAGCGCATGACACAGGCACACATTCAGAGCCCACGTCCCATTGGCTGGTGAGTGCTGCAACCCAAATGCGTGTGTGGCATCCCTGAGCGCTCGCACACTGACACTGCCTTGTGCCCTTATGAGTGTCGGTTTGCAAGGAGTAGATGGTGACACTTACCCTGGCAGAGCGCATCAGATCATACATTCTCTTCCTGTGCTGCTGTGTGTTTCTTTGGTGGGCACCACAGGGACTAACCTTCACTGTGCTCCCCCATGCAGGCTGCCATGGTCAGACAGGAGGGCCTCCTGCCGCCATTCCTGGGTAAATAGAAACTCAGCCTTTCCTGGAAGGCTTGGAGGAGAATCTCCAGAGAGGCTGCGCTGAACCTTAGGGCCACACACGTTGTCTTCTCTGCGGCATTCTGGCCTTGGCAGAATCTTGAATGACAGTCAGGCTGATGCAGATTGATGCTCCTGGACTGCACTGAGTGAATGGCTGTCCGGGTGCCTTTTAAATATGGTGCCTGGACCTTCAATCCCATGAGGTAATGGTGGGGACAGCAGCCCCTGCTTCCTTGCGGATAAATAAATACTGAGCTGAACAGTGCGAGATCGCACGTCATCCCTCCCCACAGAGGGAATCACCCCCACTTTGGGCCTGTCACTGATCTTAGGCTCCAGAATGGAAGGTTTCGCTAAATGTTTCAGGTCAGTGACCCTTCCTCAGAGTGGAGGGCAGGAGAGATTAAAAGACAAGATCTTTCATGGTACTAAAGCCAATGGGAGTAGTAATGGATACAGTTTCTTTACAACAGAGCCAGACATGAGGTGAGGTTGGTGGGGAACTTTGAGAACCATAGGCTCAGAGTCACCTGTTCCTCCCAACCTCTCGCTCTGGCAACCCCTGAACTGAGGAAGACATTTTCCACAGAGTGTATCCCCTAGCAAGAACCTGCACACCAGGTCTTCTAACAGGGAAGAGGCTGCTGCACTGTAACTACCTCAATGTTCTGGCTGACCAGGAGTCTCTGCTGCTCTTACCGCCTGCCATAGACATTTTGGACATCCACGTCATGAATGCACCTTCCATGATCATCAAGTCCTAGGGTGGGACTTAAACCCAGAGCTTCTGGCTCAGAGGTTCGGGACACTACCCACTGCGCCATGAGACCTTACACCCAAACAAACCACATGTCATGTCTCAAAAATAACTCAAAGTTATTTTCTGAAAGAAAATTTGTACTTGAATGATATCGAAGGAATATCGGATGTAGCTGTGCGAAGCAGAATTCAGGTGATAATTATTCCAGTTGGGAAGACAGATCTCACAGGAAACATGGGAGCTGAGTGCTGCAAAGGAAAGTTGCTGCAAACCGTGTGAAATCACACTTGATAGACAACATCAAACCTTTTTTTAATTAACGTACTGTGAGTATATCTGCTGTGAGAGGTAATGGAGATGGAATTGTTCTCTGTTTGGATTCACAGTATGTTCTTCAGCAGATTGCTTGTACCATCCTAGCATTTTCACAGAACAAAGATTTCACCCAATGACATGCATTGTGATTTTTTTTTTTAAATTGGGAATTCTAAAAGAGAAAAGCAAAACCCAAGCTGCAGGTCAATACCATGTGTCGAAAAAAGTAACGGAGACATGAAAGTAAATCAGGAAGAAGGGGTTCGGGCCACCAAGCTTGTGTTTTGAAGATTGCCAAGAGGGAAAGGGAAGGTTGCGTTAAAGTAAAGGGGGAGAAATCGGTTCTTGCCCATAGCAAGAGTCAGGTTCCTAATGAATTGCCAGCCCAATTAATATCGGCTCGGATCATTTTCTCAACTGAAGTCAATGGAATCTTCAGGAGTTCCATGTTTCTGGTCCCTGAGGCAGAATCGGACGCAGTTGTGCTTCCGTTTTATATCAGCCAGTGGGCAAAGAGGAGGAAGATCAACAAGGTTCATGACCTACTGATGAGTGCACATGCCAGTGGAATAGCAGCATTTCATTCATCAGTTTGCTCAAAAAAATATGCTTTTGTAATTCATTCTCCAGATGAGGACATCACTGGCCAAACATCGCCCAACCCTAATTATCCTCAAGGGATGGCAGTGAACCTTCTTCCTGGTGTGGGAGGGTGGAGTTGATGTCGACGGTCAGCTGTGATCTCGGTGAATGGTGGAACAGATTTGAAGGACTGAAAGGCCTATTCCAGCTCTTCTTTCGTATATTCTTTTGTAGAGGGATAAGTTCAGTTTGAAGAGCACTGATCCAGCATTGATCTAGAGAGTATTATGGGCTAAAGAGATGATCTCAGCATTCAAGAAGTAGGTGAAGGATGAGAGGATGAAACAAACTGTTGGATACACTGCAGTCAACAACAAGGTAATAAAGAAAGCTCTGAATTTATATAACGCCTATCATGACCTCAGGAAATCCAAAGTGCTTTGCAGCTACAGTAAAGTACAGCTATGCTTATCAGATAGGAAACACGGCAGCTAATTTTCACACAGTAAGATCCCACAAAAAAGATATGATTAAACAGTACCTATTCAATTTTTTTAATGGTGTTAATTGAAGAACAAATCAGGGGAGCAGTGGCAGCAGGTGTAGTGGTCATCTCACTGGGATAGTAATACAGAGGCCCAGGCTCATGTTCTAGGGACATGGGTTCAAATCCCACCACAGCAGCTGGTGGAAATTAAATTAAAATAATAAATCTGGAATATAAAGCTAGTCTCAATAATCATTACACTGAACTATCATCGATTGTTGTAAAAACCCATCTGCTTCACTAATGCCCGTTAGGGAAGGAAATCTGCCGTCCTTACCTGGTCTGACCTAATTGTGACTCCAGGCCCACAGCAATGTGGTTGACTCTTAACTGCTCCCTGAAATGGCCTAGCAAGTCACTCAGCTCAAGAGCAATTAGGGATGGGCAACAAATGCTGGCCTTGCCAGTGATGCCCACATCCTGTGAAAGAATAAATAATTTTAAAAGCTACTGGCAAGAACACCAAGTAGAACTTCCTTCCTCTTCTTCATATGAGGTTTGGAAGAGTTTGCAAAGGGCACAAGGTAGGGGGCCAAGGTTTTTATGCTACATTGGTTCTTAATCATTGTGGTAATCTGAGGGGTAACACACCTTTAAGAGAATGTGAGCAGATTGACCACATTTGTGTAGTGCGGGCTTCCATGTTAATGTTAGTTTAGAGTAAAGTCTGGTTGGAGAAGCACACACCATGTTAGTGCTCTGTTGTTTGTGTAAATAAATAGTATGTGCTTCATTTTATATTGGTCTCTGTGTCTGCAGTAAATTGTAATTGGCTCACCTGCCGACAGGTAAGCGTGCAACCGGATCACGAGCAAACCGACCCATAGTTAAACATAACAACTGGCGACGAGGAAAACACGACCAGTCAGCAACACCAAGGAAAGCTGCGAAAACTCAACTGTAATGAACCAGCCGTGCCCTATGGGCCGATTGTAAGTACAGTTGTGTAGTTACAGTAGTTATGTAGGAACAGTTATGTAGGCAGATCTTGGAAAGATGTAAAAGCAATAGGGTTGTTGTGGTGGGTGATTTTACCTTTCCCTATATTGACTGGGAATCACTTAGTGCTAGGGGTTTGGATGGTACAGAATTTGCAGGGGCATCCAGGAGGGCTTCCTGAGACAATATGTAGATAGCCCAACTAGGGAAGGGGCAATACTGGACCTGGTATTAGGGAATGAACCCGGCCAGGTGGTCGAAGTTTCAGTAGGAGAGCATTTCGGGAAAAGTGATCATAATTCAGTAAGTTTCAAGGTACTGGTGGATAAGGATAACAGGAGTCCTCGGGTTAAGGTGCTTAATTGGGGGAAGGCTAATTATAACAATATTAGGCAAGAACTGAGGAATCTAGACTGGAGGCGGATGTTTGTGGGCAAATCAACAACTGACATGTGGGGGGCTTTCAAACGTCAGTTGATAAGAATTCAGGACCGGCATGTTCCTGCTAGGATGAAGGATAAGCATGGCAAGTTTCAGGAACCTTGGATAACGAAGCATATTGTGAGATTAGTCAAAAAGAAAAGGGAAGCATTCCTAAGGGCTAGAAGGCTGGGAACAGATGAAGCCCGTGGAGAATACAAAGAAAGTAGGAAGAAACTTAAGCAAGGAGTCAGGAGGGCTAAAAGGGGTCATGAAAAGTCACTGGCAACCAGGATTAAGGAAAATCCCAAGGCCTTTTATACATATGTAAAAAGCAAGAGGGTAGCCAGGGAAAGGGTAGGCCCACTCAGGGACAGAGGTGGGAATCTGTGTGTGGAGCCAGAAGAAATGGGAGAGATACTAAATGAATACTTTTCATAAGTATTCACCAAAGAGAAGGACTTAGCGGTCGATTTGTTTAGGGAAGAGTGTGTAGATAGCCTGGATCATATTGAGATCAAAAAAGAGGAGGTTTTAGGCGTCTTGAAGAATATTAAGGTGGATAAGTCCCCAGGGCCAGATGGGATCTACCCCAGAGTACTGAGGGAGGCAAGGGAGGAGATTGCTGGGGCCTTGACAGAAATCTTTGTATCCTCACTGGCTACAGGTGGGGTCCCAGAGGACTGGAGAATGGCCAATGTTGTTCCATTGTTTAAGAAGGGTAGCAGGGATAATCCAGGAAATTACAGGCTGGTGAGCCTTACGTCAGTGGTAGGGAAATTATTGGAGAAGATTCTTCGTGACAGGATTTATTACCATTTGGAAGCAAATGGGCATATTAGTGAGAGGCAGCATGGTTTTGTGAAGGGGAGGTCGTGTCTCACTAACTTGATCGAGTTTTTTGAGGAAGTGACAAAGATGATCAACGATGGAAGGGCAGTGGATGTTATATACATGGATTTCAGTAAGGCCTTTGACAAGGTCCCTCATGGCAGACTGGTACAGAAGTTAAAATCGCATAGGATCAGAGGTGAGCTGGCAAGATGGATACAGAATTGGCTTGGTCATAGAAGACAGAGGGTAGCAGTGGAAGGGTGCTTTTCTGAATGGAGAGCTGTGATTAGTGGAGTTCCGCAGGGATCAGTGCTGGGACCTTTGCTGTTTGTAGTATACATAAATGATTTGGAGGAAAATGTAACTGGGCTAATTAGTGAATTTGCAGACGACACTAAGGTTGGAGGAGTTGCAGATAGTGAAGAGGATTGTCAAAGGATACAACGGGATACAGATCGGTTGGAGACTTGGGCAGAGAAATGGCAGATGGAGTTTAATTCAGACAAATGCGAGGTAATGCATTTTGGAAGGTCTAATATAGGCAGGAATTATACAGTAAATGGCAGAACCCTTAAGTGCATCAACGGGCAGAGGGATCTGGGTGTACAGGTCCATAGGTCACTGAAAGTGGCAACACAGGTGGATAAGGTAGTCAGGAAGGCATATGGCATGCTTACCTTCATTGGCAGGGGTATTGAGTATAAAAGCTGGGAAGTCATGCTGCAGCTGTATAGAACCTTGGTTAGGCCATACTTGGAATATTGTGTGCATTTCTGGTCACCACATTACCAGAAGGATATGGAGGCATTGGAGAGGGTGCAGAGGAGGTTTACCAGGATGCTGCCTGGTCTGGAGGTTATTAGCTATGGAGAGAGGTTGGAGAAACTCGGATTGTTCTCACTAGAGCAACGGAGATTGAGGGGTGACTTGATAGAAGTTTACAAAATTATGAGTGGCATGGACAGAGTAGATAGTCAGAAGCTTTTTCCCAGGGTGGAAGAGTCAATTACTAGGGGACATAGATTTAAGGTGAGAGGAGAAAACTCTAGAGGAGATGTGTGGGGCAAGTTTTTTACGCAGAGCGTAGTGAGTGTCTGGAATTCGCTGCCAGAGGAGGTGGTGGAAGCAGGTACGATAGTGGTGTTTAAGAGGCAGCTTGACAAATACATGAATAGGATGGGAATAAAGGGATACGGACCCCGGAAGTGCAAAATGTTTTAGTTGACGGGCAATATGATCGGCGCAGGCTTGGAGGGCCGAAGGGCCTGTTCCTGTGCTGTACTTTTCTTTGTTCTTCGTTCTTTGTACATTACAATCGCAAGCCCTCACCATAGTCATCAAAGTTATCGGTTTCCAGTATGCCACAATTTGGCCGCATCAAACCGTTTGGTCAAACCACTAATGACTGGTCACATTATATTGAATGCCTCCCGTTTTTCTTTTTGGCCAATTACATATGGGGGGAGGAGAAGAGGCGAGCGATCCTCTTATCGACATGTGGCAGTAAAACATACGGCCTTATTCGTTAGTCTAACGGCACCCAACCCCCCTCCAGATTCCAAGAGCTTTGATGAGTTGGTGAATCTTGTGAAAAGCAACTTTCAGCCAAAACCCTCGGTAACAACGCAGCGTTTTAATTTCAATCTTGGGTGTCGCGCCCCTAGAGAGACAGCCACTTGCTCTGTAGCAGCCTTAAAACAACTGACAGAGCACTGGGAGTTCGGCACAGCGATTAATGGCATGTTAAGAGACCAATTAGTATGTGGGATTAACGAAGACGCCATAAAAAAGGTTGTTTTCAGAAACGAATTTAGACTTCAGCAAGGGGGCTGGAGTTGGTGCTCACAATGGAGACGCAGTCAGGGACTCAGAAGCAATCAAGGGGGCACAAAATGACACCGTCCTTCACATCGGGAGGGAGGCTCCGGTTAGAAATGGCGCGGAAGCGCTGGGCTCCGCGGAAAGGCAGGAAACAGCCGCCATTAACAGATCAGCAAAAAGCAATGATTTAACAGATAAAAACCACATTAATAATGGCAGAATTGGAACCAGACAGCCTGCAAATGAACAACAATTTAACAGAACCAAGTGTTTCTAGTGCCATCGCAATGGGCACATTTTGCAATATTGTAAAGACAGATTGAGGCAAAATTTCAAACAAAAAGGCAGAAGTCGTGAAATTTATATAATGGAGGAACCAGAAGAAAAGTCAGATATTTACTCGCTACACAACTTAAAAATGGTAAAACAGGGTTAATCTACATGACAGTAGAAGTCAACAGAAAACCCATCCGAATGGAGGTGGATACAGGCGCATCCATGATAGTCATAGGGGAAACACACGTTTAAGTATCTGAATGGAGGAGGCCACTCAGTAAAGCTGGAAAATTCAGATGCCAGACTAAATACATATACTGGCGAAAACATACCAGTAAAAGGTATATGCAAGGTTCCAGTACAATATGGGAGCCAGTCTGCTGATCTACCCCCCATGGTGATAACAGGCAGAGGACCGAGTCTAACTCAGAAGAAACTGGTTAAGAGAGATCAATCGTGAGAGATTACTGAGATCCCAATCAGAAGCAGAAGATGTTGCTGTTTGGAAAAAGGAGCATGTAAAGATTCAACAAAAGGAACTCGTGGAGCTGATGCTTCAGGACAGAGTTCGAGTTGAAGTCAGTAACCTCCAAAAAGAAAAAGAAAACCTGCTGAAGGACTTCCACATATTGCAAGATTCCCTCAGATCCCAATTTGTCCCACTAAAAAGGTATGAGGAAGAACAGAAAGAATTCCGCATATCTCTGGCCAAGATGAAAAATCAATTAGCCAAGAAAGCACAACAATACTTAATTCTCCAGGAAACACCTAACAAATATAAAAAAGAAATGGAAGAGCTGAAGAATCAGCTACGTGGAAACCAAGAAGCCTTAAAATAAAGACCCCTGAGTTTTCAAAGGAGCTGACAGATGAGGAAATCCTGGAGGACTCAACCACCGAGTTCACTCAAGCTGATCTCGTACCTGAGCCTAGTCTGGCCATTAGGGAAATTGAAGAGGAAACTGAAATTAAAGTCAGCGCTGCCAAGAAGAAAACCCATCAAAAGAAGGAAGAGAAACCAAAATTACTAACGAGGTCTTGAAATTTTTTTTTGACACGGCAGGAAGCTGATCATTTCCTCGCCCAACATCCTGATTCTCAGAACCTGCCTGACTGTTGCCTTTCATGTTTTTGAACTAGGAGGGGAGGAGCAGCAGGAGTGCATGTGATTGGGCCTGAAAGAGAGTGAAAACATTCCCGTTGGAGCCTACACCACAGGTAGAAGGACCTCCTCTTGCTTTGGAAGTACCTGTAGGACCTGTTGAGCCCGTGAGAGGCAAACATACAGGTTCCTACTGGGGAGCATAGTGGACAGATAACTCCTGAGAGGGAGGCCTCGGATAAACCATCCGAAGTCATAGAACTATAATTTTCAACACGTTTGAAAAAGCCTCCAGAGAGGCTGAATCTGTAAATAGCTCATTTTTGTAAATAGTTAATATATTGTAAAATGTACTTTCAAGTAAAGGGGGAGGAACGTGTTAATCAGAGGTGTAATACACCTTTAAGAAAATGTGAGCAGATTGACCACATGACTGTAAGAATCAATAGCTGTGTAGTGCGGGCTGCGATGTTAATGTTAGTCTAGAGTAGGGTCTGGTTGGGGAAGCACACATCATGTTAGTGCTATGTTGTTTGTGTAAATAAATAGCTCATGCTTCATTTCATATTGGTCTCTGCGTCGGAAGTAAATTGTGATCGACTCACCTGCTGAAAATAAGTGTGAAACCGGCTCATGAGCAAAGTGACCCCGGAGTAGAACATAACAATCAGAAACTTGTTCATTCTTATAAATCCTGTTACACTGCATAAAAGCCCCCAAAATGCCATGGGATGCTTTAATTCTATCTGAAAGACCAGACAGGGTCTTCGAACATAAGAAATAAGAACGTAAGAAATAGGAGCAAGAGGAGGCCACTCGGCCCCTCGAGCCTGCTCTGCCATTCAATAAGATCATGGCTGATCTTCTTGTGTTTCCATTTCCATGTTCCCATCTAACCCCGATAACCTTTGATTCCCTTACCTAACAACAATCTATCTACCTCTGCCTTAAAAATATTCAGTGACCCCGTCTCCACCACCTTCTGAGGCAGAGAGTTCCAAAGTCGCACAACCCTCTGAGAGAAAACAATTCTCCTCATCTCTGTCCTAAAAGGGCAACCCCTAATTTTAAAACTGTGTCCCCTATTTCTTAATTCACCCACAAGATGAAACACCCTTTCAACGTCCACCTTGTCAAGGCCGTTCAGGATCTTGTATACTTCAATCAAATCAGCCCTCACTCTTCTAAACTCCAGTGGAAACAAGCCTAACCTGTCCAGCCTTTCCTCATCAGACAACCTGCCCATTCCTGGTATTAGTCCAGTAAAACCTTCCCTGAACTGCTTCTAATGCATTTACATCCTTCCTTAAATAAGGAGACCACAGCTGTACATAATACTCCAGATGTGGTCTCACCAATGCCCTGTACAATTGAAGCATAACCTCCCTACTTTTGTATTCAATTTCCCTCACAATAAACAACACCATTCTATTAGCTTTCCTAATCACTTGCTGTACCTGCATACTAGCCTTATGGAATTCATGCACTAGGACACCCAGGTCCCTCTGAATCTCAGAGCTCTGCAATATCTCACCATTTAGATAATATGCTTCTTTTTGATTCTTAGTGTCAAAATGAACCATTTCACATTTGTCCACATTGTACTCCATTTGCCAGATAATTCAGTTCTTTCAGCCTGCTCCATCATTCAGTTGGAGAGCGGTTGATCTGCATTTTAACTCCATCCATCCAGCTTGGTTCCGTAACCCTTAATACCATTACCCAATAGAAATCTATCAATCTCAGTCTTTAAATATTTAATTAACTCCCAGCCTCATCTGCATTTTTGGGGCGAGATTTCCAGATTTCTATTATACTTTGTGTGAAGAAATGTCTCCCGGTGTCACCCCTGAATTACCTGGCTCTAATTTTAAGGTTACGCCCCCTTGTTCTGCATTTGCCCCCACCAGAGGAGGTAGCTCCTCTCTGCATACCCTGTCAAGCCTGTTCAGCACCTTGAACAGCTCAAACATATTAACCTTGAATCTTCTATAGACGAGGAAGTACAGACTGCCCTCCTCATTAGATCCTTGTAGGCAGAGGGTAGGGTCAGAAACACATTGTGAAAACAACCCAGGGGTGAGCCCTGGAAAACCGGGCTGCGAGAGGAACCTGGAGGTATTCCTGCATGCCTGTTGCCTTTGGCCTTCTTGGTGGAGTGAGTTGCAGGTTAACAGTGCACGGAAAGCAGTAGACAATTCTCAGTGCTTCAGCAAACGCTTTCAGCTACAGAAGCTGAAAAAGTCACTGACCCATGAAAATGAGATCGCAATCAGTCAAATAAAGAGCTGGTTTTCGAGCCTCTGACATCTGTTTGAAAAGCGAGGAGTCTCATCAGCTCCCTGTTTGCTGCAGCTCACTGATCAATCACTGGCTGTGCTGAAGTGATGGAATCATCAGTATATCCCAGTGATGTTGCTGAGTGGAGGTTTCATCTCAATTTATTAATACTTAGCCACAAGGGCCTGCATTAACCTGTCTTCCATTGCAGCATCAGTGATTTTAATGTTTATCAGACAGAACATGTCTGCTGATGCAGCAGAATGAGACTAAAAACAGTCTAACACTGGATGTCTCACTACATTTGTTTCCAGGACTGGACGCATAATCCAGCCTCACACTCTCAGTGCAGTACTGAAGGAGTGCTGCATTGGCAGGGATGCCAGCATCCATGTGAGATCTTAAGCTGAGGCCCCGGTCCAAAATCAGGATTGCTGAGAGAAATTGAATGCTTTAGAACCATGTTTCACTTGAAAGCATCTTCGTATGTGCATCAGAGTTTGCGAAACAGGATGACTGTTTGTGCACATGAATGTGTCCATATATCAGTATAAGTGTGCAGGAGAGTACAAGAGAAGGTGGGCTATGGTGAAGACTCGTCTCTGAGTCAGAAGCTTCAAATCCCACTCCAGAGACTTGAGCACAAAGTCTAGCCTGACACTCCTTGCCCTCTCAAGTGGATGTCAACTGTAGCTTGAGGAGTCTATAGATTCCCAATTTTTTCTCCATGGCAATGTTTTGGCCAATCAGAATCGACTTGCCAATCAATCAGCACCCTTTTCCCCTGTAGTGTAAATTGTTGTGATCATTTGAAATTTGGCATTCCTGTATTTGTCCTGGTGAGTGCAAGATGGAAAGTTTCACCAACATGTCTCTCTTTTCAGCAAGATTCATGTTTTTTTATATAAATTGTGTGCTTGATCATACGCAGGTGGTGGGCAGTAACTGGGGATTCACGCGTGCCCTTATATATAGGAGCAGACTTCGGCTGTGGTTGTTGGGTGAGGAGATTAATGTATTGACGTCTATCCCTGCGAATACATCCTTATAAAAGATTAGTACAAAAGCAAAATATTGTAGGTGCTGGAAATCTGAAATAAAAACAGAAAAATGCTGGAAAAACTCAGCAGGTCCGACAGCGTCTGTGGAGAGAGAAACAGAGTTAACATTTTCAGTCTGAAGAAGAGTCATAAGGACTCGAAACGTTAACTCTTGTTTCTCTCTCCACAAATGCGCCGGACCTGCTGAGTTTTTCCAGCATTTTCTGCTTTCTTCATGATGGGTTTTCCAGGAAGAGAAGTGGCACTGGATTAAACACTAACACAAAAGCAATATACTCCAGGGATAACACCGTATCTTTTGACTTGGCATTCTGAGGCTTTCTGGACTCAACATTGAGTTCAACAATTTCAGATCCTAACCTCTGCCTCTGTTCTGTCTCATGTTTTGCTTTTTTCAGTTGTTCTCCTTTCTTGATTTGTTCATTCTCCATTTGGACAGTTGCTATTCAGGCATTCACACCTCATCTAGACACATCTTTTGTTTCTTTACTTTCCTCATTATCATGAAACCTTTTGTCATTTAATCTCTGCTGCTCTTCACCCTATCACAGGCCTTCCCTTTTGTTCTTCCTCTGCCCCTTCCCCTTCACACTTACTCAAAGCCTATTACATTTTGATCTTTCCTCAGTTCTGATGAAGGGTCATCGATCTGAAACATTAACTCTGTTTCTCGTTCCACGGATGCTGCCTGACCTGCTGCGTATTTCCAGCATTTCCTGGTTTTATTTGTATATATTTTTTTAATTCCTTCGCCGGATGTGGGCTTCGCTGGCTGGGCCAGCATTTATTGCCCATCCCTAGCTGCCCTTGAGAAGGTGGTGATGAGCTGCCTTCTTGAACCACCGCAGCCCATGTGGTGTAGGCACATCCACAGTGCTGTTAGGGAGGGAGTTCCAGGATTTTGACCCAGCGACAGTGAAGGAACAGTGATATATTTCCAAGTCAGGATGGTGAGTGGCTTGGAGGGGAACTTGCAGGTGGTGGTGTTCCCATGTGTCTGCTGCACTTGTCCTTCTAGATGGTAGTGGTCATGGGTTTGGAAGGTGCTGTCAGAGGAGGCTTGGTGAGTTTCTGCAGTGCATCTTGTAGATGGTAAACACTGCTGCTACTGTCAACTGGTGGTGGAGGGAGTGAATGTTTGTGGATGGGGTACCAGTCAAGTGGGCTACTTTGTCCTGGATGGCGTCAAGCTCCTTGAGTGTTGTTGGAGTTGCATTCATCCAGGCAAGTGGGGAGTATTCCATCACACTCTGACTTGTGCCTTGTAGATCGTGGACAGGCTTTGGGGAGTCAGGAGGTGAGTTACTGGCCACAGAATTCCCAGCCTCTGACCTGCTCTTGTAGCCACAGTATTTATATGGCTAGTCCAGTTCAGTTTCTGGTCAATGGTAACCCCCAGGATGTTGATGGCTGGGGAGTCTGTGACGGTAATGTCATTGAAGTCAAGGGACGGTGGACGGATTCTCTTGCTGGAGGTGGTCATTGCCAATCAGCCCAAACCTGAATATTGACAAGGTCTTGCTGCATATGGACACAGACTGCAGTTCAGTGCATTGACTCCAATTCCATCCTGTACCACCCTGCTTTCTGGAATAGAACAGCAAATGCTAATTCTCACTTACATCCCTTGCAGAGCTTTAGCAGCAGGAGGATGTCATATAGCCCCTGGAGCCTCTGTTATCATTTAATCGGATCACAGCTGATCAACACCTCATCTCCATTTACCTGCCTTTGCTCTGTATTCCCTTAATATCCTTACCCGCCAAAAGCCCAGCTCCCTCAGCCTGGAAAAGAAGCAAAGGGAAGCCCCCCTGGTGTCCTGGACAATGTTTATCCATTAACCAACATCGAAAAGATTCAAGAGCAGGGACAGACTATCTGCTCGCCATTTTGAGGCTTTATAATGTTGCTTAGTTACTGTGACGCACTCTGCAGTCAAATCTAATTTCAGATACCTTTCCAATGTAGTCACAGTTTGTGACCAGCTGGTTTTCCACAATTAAAATGATTACAATTTCTTATATATTGAAAGGGTTTGATAGGGATGTTGGAATACACCTTTTCCTCATATCAGATTGAGTCTGACTGGAGTAAGTGAATGTGATTTAACCCTCGTCCAGCCTGGTACAGAGTATGTCAAACTCAGCCCTGTGTTCAGACAGTGAATAAATCCCTATGAGATTACATGGGAATTACAACATAGAAACTGGTGCTCGGCTTCCACAGAAGCATGATCCTAATCCCATGTGTGCCCCATTTCCATATCACCTTATTCCCATTTCCTACATCCACCTGTCTAATCTAATCATAAAAATTGACTTCAATCATTAACTGTAGTGAATCAAACACGTCCACGTGCCTGTGGGTGGTAAAGTTTCTCCTGCTTCCTGTCCTAAATCTCTGACATTTTATCCATTTCCTCACCTTATTGACCCTTCAAACAGAGTCAGAGAATCGTTAAAGCACAGGAGAGGGCCATTCAGTCCATCGTGTCAGTGCTGGCTCTTTAAAGAAGCAATTCGGACACTGCTACTCCCCTGCCCTCTCACCACATCCCTGCACATTCCTAGCTTTCTGATATTTAGAACATTTAGAAAATGTAGAATTAGAAAGCATTTGGCCTCTTTAAGCAGCAGCACACGGAAGCACTTTGGGGATGTGTGAGCTGAGAGCTCAGCAACAACTCAGACAACTGCTGTGTCTGAAGCATTGTCCTGAATTAAGACCAAATTTGAGAAGTGGAGAATAAGAAGAACAATCTATTTCCATTTAGTCTGGCCAGTTGCTTCATAAATTCAGACGCCTTTGTCTTGTCTCTGTACACCAAACAGAATGCGTTCTGTCCCATGAAAAACAGCCCCAGCTACATCAGTGCTTAAAAAACATTGTCAAAATGGAACCATAAAAGCAGATGGCCATCTCTTAAAGCTGACTAAAACCAAATTACCTGGTCATTATCACACTGCTGCATGTGAGAGCTTGCTGTGCCCGAGTTGGCTGCCGTGTTTCCTACATTAGAACGGTGACTATGCTTCAGAAAGGCACTTTTGGCTTTAAAGTGCTTTGGGATGTCTGGTGGCCATGAACAGTGTTACAGAAATGTGAGACTGTAGTTTTCTCTCACGTGGAACCAGGTGGTGTGTGAGCTTGTCTGCTGCTCAGTGTTGACCTCTCTTGACAGATTGGGGGAATAGCATTAAATATTCAAACCAAGGGCAGCATTTGCACATTTCTCCTCATGCTTCTTGTCGCTACTAGTCGCAGTTGACATTATGGAAAATGTGAGGATTGCCATCAGATCATTGGCTCTGCATGGGCTGCACCCAACATGGTCCTCTGGGTAATCTGAACTGTCAGAACTTACTGAATGGGAGGTACAGTCTTTTTTCTTTATTCTTCCATGGGATGAGGGTGTCACTGGCAAGGCCAGCATTTGTTGCCCATCGTAACTACCCTTGAACTGAGTGGCTGGCTTGGCCATTTTTGAGGGCAGTCACATGTAGGCCAGACCAGGTAAGGATGGCAGATTTCCTTCCCTAAAGGACATGAATGAATTAGGTGGGTTTTTTTACAGCAAAAGAATGACTGTTGCCATTTCCACCTTTACTGAGAGTAGCTTCACACTCCAGATTTATCAATTGAGCTTAAATTTGACCAGCTACTGTGGTGGGATGGGATGTAAATGCATATTCCCTGAGTATTAGGCTGGGACTTGGAGTAACTAGACCAGTGACACTACCACCACTGCACCATCTGCCCCAGTAGTGCATTGGCTTACTCTGCTACGTAGATACATTTGAGGATTGCGATTCAGTTCAACAAAATTGGGAAACCCCAATGACCCAACTCCTTTAGAGAAGGAAACCTGCCATTCTGGTCTGGCCTTTATGTAAATCCAGTCTGACACCCATAATCACTTCTTCCTAACTGTTCTCCATGGTGACCATGACAGCTATCATTTATTGTTCACTCATGTCCTTCAGGGACAGAAATCTGCCACTCTTACCCAGCTTGGCCTACATGTGACTGCCCTCTGAGACAGCCTAGCCAGCCACTCAGTTCAAGGGCAGTTGTGGATGGGCAACAAGTGTTGGCCTTGCCAGCGACACTTACATTTTTTTAAATCATTCATTCATAGGATGTGGGCATCACTGGGCAGGCCAGCATTTATTACCCATCCCCGATTTGCCTTAGTTCAGAGGGCATTTAAGAGTCAACCACATTGCTGTGGGTCTGGAGTCACATGTAGGCCAGACCAGGTAAGGACAGCAGATTTCCTTCCCTAAAGGACATTAGTGAACCAGATGGGCATTTGACAAACATTGACAATGGTTCATGGTCATCATTAGACTTCCTAATTCCAGATTTTCAATTCCAGTAATTCCACTGTCTGCTTTGGTGGGATTTGAACCCAGATTACTAGTCCAGCAGCAACACCACTATACCACCACCTCACATCACACATAGAAAATAAAGAAAAAAGTGATTTAGCACAGTTCAGGACCGCTAGGGACGGGCAGTTAAATGCCAGCCTTGCCAGTGGGTGGTCATGCCCTGAGAATGACTAAATGAATTTTTTTTTAAATTGTCCTGATTTAACTCAGGCTCCATTTACTTTATGGATTTTTAACTGGTGCCTATATTTTGCTCCTGCTCCTCCAACACCCCTCGATGTCCACTTGGACTGCAGTTCCACAAGGACGTGCCAGCATTTCCCTGCCTCATTCAGGTAACAATTCTTCACTGTGAGGTCCTGGATATTGAGTGTGGATAAGAACGTTTGGCTGTAGGAAGAATCACAATTTAACCTATCTCTTCCCAACCCAATGTTTGCATAGGGAAGGATTTTCATCAGAGGGTCACTGGGGGAGATGGTCAGGACCCCAGACTGATTGTCCTTTCACTAGCCCGGGAATCCTGAGGTGTATTGTTGTACCAATCCAAGCTCAGGTGGTTAACTCAGTACAGACTGTGCACTGACCCAAGTACATTCAGATCTTCATGCTGCCCTTCTACAGCCTTGGTCCTTGATGCGTTGAAGCTTTTTTTCTCACTCCATTCTTTCTTAAGTTCTAAACTTGACAAGGGATCATTTGGTGGCGTATGCCAAAATTTAGGGTGTAATTTTAACCATATCCCTCCCCCCATCCCCCTGCCCAGTGGGTTTGATAGGGTTGACATAGAGGAGGGTTTTTTTTGTGCAGAAACCAAAACCAGGAACCATAAGATAGTCGCTAATAAACCCAACTTCGGACAAATTCCTCCATCCAGAGAGTGGTGAGAATGCGGAACTACAGGAAGCATTTGAGGTGAATCGTACGGATCCACTTAAGAGGAAGCTACACAGGGGAGAAAGGAACGGAAGTTTATGCTGACAGGGTGAGACAAGGCAGGATAAAAGGAGTAGGGTTGCCAACTCTGGCTGGACATATTCCAGGAGATAAAAGCAAAATACTGCCGTTACTGGAAATCTGAAATATTCCAGGAGGTGTCGGCAGAAGTGACGTCACAGTCACGTCGCTGGGGAGGTGATGGTTTTGATGCTAGACTAGTATTCCAGAGACCCAGAGTAATGCTCTGGGGACCCGGATCCCAATCTCGCCACAGCAGATGGTGGAATTTGAATTCAATAAAAACCTGGAATTAGAAGTCTAATGATAACTGTGAAACCATTGCTGATTGTTGTAAATATCCATCTGGTTCACTAATGTCCTTTAGGGAATTAAATCTGCCGTCCTTACCTGGTCTGGCCTACATGTGACTCCAGACCCACAGCAATGTGGTTGACTCTTAAATGCCCTCTGAACAAGGGCAATTAGGGATGGGTAATAAATGCTGGCCTAGCCAGTGACGCCCACATCCCATGAATGAATTTTAAAAAAGCCAGTGGCATAGCACGAGTGGGTTCTAAGGGAGTGTAAGAGAGGGAACTCAAGGCCTCGGTCAAACCCACTGCAAAAACTCATTTCATACCTGCTAAAATTTGTTTTATAAATTCTCACCAATTCACACAATAGTTTCACCTTTAAAAAAAATCAGCTAGGGCTAAATCCATCTCTATAAATTTCAACCTGCCTCTTGCTAGTAGTAGTTTAATAAAACTTTTATGTTCATATTTTATGTCATCATGTCACCAAGTACACAATCAGGTTTTACAATGAATAATGAGCTTCTGTATGAATTATATGCATCATATCAATTTAATTGCTTAAAGTATTGTCTTAAAATCTGCCAGATTGTTTCCAATAGCCACTGGGGGATTGATGCCGATTTGGGTAGATTCCTGGCCATTCCAGGAGATTGGCAACCCTCGGTAGGAGGTTGGTGTGGGAGCATAAAAGCTGGCAGAGATTAGATGGACTGAATGGCCTGTTCCTGTACCGTAAGCTCGACGTCTTTTTACAACCCACCCAAGTTTACTTTACGCTGACCCGAACGCCGAGTGAATTGGAATGGGGAGTAAACGGTCAGCAGATCTGGTCAGGGGGTGGAGATTGGGGGCGTTCAGTGTCAGCATTAAGAACTGTTAATGAGGTGATTCAACCTTGCTAGCAACTTAACAAATAGCTCAGTCATTAATGTTGAAAGGTGCAACTGTATCCACACTTCTGGCATGCAAATACTAAAGGCCCTCAGTGGACTGACACACCAGGAAAGTATTCACTAGGCATTGATACGCATATCTGGAACAAATTGTAGCACTCGGGATGAGTAACGAAAAGAAATCACATTTCATGGAAAGGACAATGATGCGATTGAAATCTGTAATATATAAATTCACATAGAACACAGTTATTAAAGTTCAATCTTCCGGATTGAGGTGTGAAGAGAATATGAAAGCGTCACCAATTAAGTTCAAAAGCAATCAGATGAAAAGAGATGTCACAGCAAAAGGAGAAAGAATAATGAGTCTGCTGTAAACAGGGAGGTACAATGCACTGAATGAAGAGAGGAGAACAAGGACAAGAGAGAGGGGAAAGAGATTGGTTAACAGGGGAAGGAAGGTAGGCAGAGTGGGAGGGAATGAGGTGGGTGGGTGAACGAAAGTAAAAGAGGAGAGCAAGAGCAAGAACGAGAGAGGTGGAGGAGATTGAAAGAGGGGGGAGCAAAGCACAAAAAAAGAAAGGGACTGAAAGAGAGAGAAGGAGATGGGGCAAGAGAGAGAGATAACTGAGAGTGAGGAGAAGAGGGGCGGATGGAGTGATAGAGGAAACAGGGAGAGGGAGAGAGAGAGAGACAGAAGAGTTGGATCCCTCTGTGGAATATATTTTTTCTTCTTCGCCTGGGTGTCCTGATCCAACACATCATTGGCTGCCAAGTGAGTGATCAGCTGACTGGCCAATGGAATTCCCACAGCTGCTTAGGGATGAGTGAGAGCAGCTTCTCGCTCCTAACCCCACTGACAGAAGCGTCTGACCTCCACACAGATATCACCACAGCAGAGACATGGGCATTTCATTTCGAGAGGTGGAGGCTTTGCAACACTGTTGGATTGCCCCCAACCATCCACAGCCTATCACTCTCACTTGGCCTTGGAGTCAGAAGGTTGGGGGTTCAAGCCCCTCTCCAGCCACCAAAGTCCATCCATCAGGCTGACACTCCCGTGCAATACTGAGGGAGTGCTGTACTGGTGAAGTTGCCTTTTTTTGGATGTGACGTTAAACCATGGTCCTGTCTGCTCTCTCACGTGGATGTAAAAGTTCCCAAGGCACTAGTTTGAAGGAAAGTAAAGGACTCCTCCCCAGTGTCTTAGTCAACGTTAATCCCTCAACCAACACCTTAAAACAAAATGAGGAAAGGAGAGTTAATAAAGGTGAAGGGGTAAGGGTGCTTGGGTAAGGGCGAAGGGGTAAGGGTGAAGGGCTAAGGGTGAAGGGGTGAGGGTGAAGGGCTAAGGGTGCTTAGGTAAAGGTGAATGGGTAAGGGTGAAGGGGTAAGAGTGAAGGGATAAGGATCATTGGATAAAGGTGAATGGGTAAGGGTGAATGGGTAAGGGTGAAGGGCTAAGGGTGAAGGGGTGAGGGTGAAGGGCTAAGGGTGCTTAGGTAAAGGTGAATGGGTAAGGGTGAAGGGGTAAGAGTGAAGGGATAAGGATCATTGGATAAAGGTGAATGGGTAAGGGTGAATGGGTAAGGGTGAATGGGTAAGGGTGAAGGGGTAAGAGTGACTGGGTAAGGGTGAATAGGTAAAGGTGATTGGGTAAGGGTGATTGGGTAAAGGTGAATAGGTAAGGGTGATTGGGTAAGGGTGATTGGGTAAGGATGAAGGGGTAAGAGTGATTGGGTAAGGGTGATTGGGTAAAGGTGATTGGGTAAGGGTGAATAGGTAAGGGTAATTGGGTAAGGGTGATTGGGTAAGGGTGATTGGGTAAGGGTGACTAGGTAAGGGTGATTGGGTAGGGGTGATTGGGTAAGGGTGATTGGGTAAGGGTGAATAGGTAAGGGTGAATGAGTAAGAGTTACTGCATAAGGGTGAAGGGTTAAGTGTGACTGGGTAGAGAAGAATAGGCAGACCCTGGGCACATCAATGTGAATGGAATTTATTTATATACAGACCATGAGCAGTTCTGATAAGGAGTCAAGGAACATGAAGAGCATCTCCTGGTGTGGGAGAAGTTGTTTGAGAAGAGGGATATAAAGAATTCCAGTTTTACCCTTGGACTGATAGAGCACAGACTGGCAACTGAGTGATAGACAAGCATCCACTCAAGGGCCACAGTTCCTTTGGGAAGCCAGACTGGCATAAAACAAAAACAAAATGATGCAGATGGTGGAAATTTGAAATAAAAACCATATTGGAAATGCTCAGCAGGTCAGGTAGCATTTGTGGAGAGAGAAACAGATTTAATATTTTGGAATAATATTCTTTACTCTTTCCTAATACTATCACTTGAAACATTGTTTATGTTGATATTTAGTTCAATTCACTAAATGATTAATCTCAGCCCAATTGGCGTCAAGTCCAAGTTGATCTTACAACTGATAGGGGCCTTTAAAATAATGAAGGGGTTTGATAGGGTAGATGTGGAGAGGTCATTTCCACTTGTGGCCAAGTCCAGAACAAAGGAGATGTCAATGTCAGAGACACTAACAGGTCAAATTATGAATGTACAAGGAATTTACACAGAACATGGTGCGAATATGGAACTCGCTGCTATGTGGAGTGACTGAAGCAGAGGGCATTGATGCATTTAAGGGAAAGCTTGATGTATTAGTAAGGGAGAAGGGAATAGAGTGATACAGATTAGGTTAGAGAGAGATTATTAGGATTGGAGAACGCTGGAATATAGGCCCTGGGCTACATGTAGATTCTTTGGAAATCTATGGCCTCAATTTTCATACAGATGGAGAGGCTCTCCATCTTAGTGAAAATGGCTGCAGAGAAATGAATCTAGAAGTCCTGCCTCCAATCCCAGCCCCCGCCATTTTCACAGTGGTGGAGGGGGTGGGGGCAGGTTCTAAATTGCACACTCGTGGTTCACTGCATATGTTGAAATGCAGCTTCCTCAGTCAATCTGATTTGCACTCAAGGGGTGTCCAAAACATGACTTGTACACTTTAGTCCTGGTAGAAGAAGGTCCAAGCTTAAAGGAGTACTTTGGAGAGGTAGGCACCCTTTTGGATATGGTCCTGGGACATCTTTGAGAGAGATCAGATGCCTTTTGGGAGAGATAAGGTGCCCTTGGGGACAGGTAAAGTGCTCTTTGGGCCTGTTAAAAGTAGACATGAACGTGTAAGAAGTGCATAAACTCATTGGAGTTTTCAAGTTCATTGGAACTGTCATAGAGCTGTCAAGAGAACTGTCAAAGGGAGCTGTTAAAGGGAGCTGTTAAAGGGAGCTGTCAAGCTTTCAATGGATGTAAATCTCCCAGGGTTTAAATATTTGGAAAAAAACCTGCAGTTCTTTTTTAATAGTGCTTGCTATTTCACTCTGTCTGTTGACATAAGAATGAGGGTTACCATGATAGGATTAGTGCTGCATGACTGATTTAACAATCTATCATTATCACAGTAGGGTGCCTGTTAGTTCATGGTTTGGCTGACAGCTCCAAGTGATTATTGGGTCTTTGAAATGGGGCTATGAATACAAATACTTGTTTTTATAGTGGTTTAAAGGAAGCTAAAAATAGTGAATATCCTTTTTCTCAAGAGAGTGTTTTTTCTTTAATAATGAATTAATCAATTGACAATTAAAAACTTTATTTAATCTCAGCATGTATCCTGAGGCTTGCCTATGATGGATCCTGGTGAGTTGACATGGAGGGTAAAAGGGCAAAGGATGGTGGGTGGGAGGCTTGGGTTGGAATGAATTGGGACCAAATTAGCATAGGAGCTGTAAATGACAATGGAGATGAGTGGAGGGCATGGGTTGGCATTGAAGATATAAGGGGCCACGGCAGTAGGTAGAGGAGTATAGGGTGGCTGGGAGGGTATGAGGGAAAATGGGGGTGGGTGGGGGCATGAAGTGGCATGAGTTGGCATGTATGAGGCATGGGGAATCTGTGGGGGGAATGGGGGAGTATGATGGAGCACTGTTCTTTGGTTCTATTCCTTTCTTCCATAGCTTTAACAAAACCGGGGCTAGCCTTTTACTCAACCTGCCTCTGCACCCAGCAGCCTTCAACCTCTTTCCAGGTGGGGATGGCAGCGATGACTCCCATTTTCACCCTCTCCTGCTCCTCCACCCCACCCCCACCTCGCAGAACGAAAATCCAAACTTCCTGGACACTTTCTCCTGGGTCGGGTTTGCAGAGCCGGGAATTGAATCACAGAATCACAGAATCACACAGTGCAGAAGAGGCCCTTCAGCCCATCGAGTCTGCACCGACACGTGAGAAACACCTGACCTACCTACCTAATCCCATTTACCAGCACTTGGCCCATAGCCTTGAATGTTATGACGTGCCAAGTGCTCATCCAGGTACTTTTTAAAGGATGTGAGGCAACCCGCCTCCACCACCCTCCCAGGCAGTGCATTCCAGACTGTCACCACCCTCTGGGTAAAAAAGTTTTTCCTCACATCCCCTAAACCTCCTGCCCCTCACCTTGAACACATGCCCCCTTGTGACTGACCCTTCAACTAAGGGGATCAGCTGCTCCCTGTCCACCATGTCCATGCCCCTCATAATCTTGTACACCTCAATCAGGTCACCCCAACTCCGTGCTCTCGACCTGGGAGTGAAAATTCAGGCCGACGTCAACGATTTGCCTCCATAAGCCTGTCTCAAAGCGTATTTGATGTATTGATCGCTCTTTTGTTTAATGAAAAGCTCAGTGCTGCATTTGCCAGTGAGGTGAGAGTGACTGTCCTTGACACCAAGGCATCATTGGACCGAGTGTGGCATCAAGGAGCCCTAGCAAAACTGGAGTCAATGGGAATCAGGGGGAAAACTCTCCACTGGTTGGAGTCATACCTAACACAAAGGAAGATAGTTGTGGTTGTTGGAGGTCAGTCATCTCAGTTCCAGGACATCACTGCAGGAGTTCCTCAGGGTAGTGTCCTCGGCCCAACTATCTTCAGCTGCTTCATCAATGACCTTCCCTCCATCATAAGGTCAGAAGTGGGGATGGTCGCTGATGATTGCATAATGTTCAGCGCCATTCACGACTCCTCAGATATTGAAGCAGTCCATGTCCAAATGCAGTAAGACCTGGACAATATCCAGGCTTGTGCTGACAAGCGGCAAGTAACATTCGTGCCACACAAGTGCCAGTAAATGACCACCTCCAACAGGTGAGAATCCAACCATTGCCCCGTGATGTTCAATGGCATTACCATCACTGAATCCCCCACTATCAACATCCATGGGGTTACCAATGACCTGAAACTGACTGGATTAGCCATATAAATACTGTGGTCACAAGAGCAGGTCAGAGGCTAGGAATAGTGCAATGAGTAACCTACCTCCTGACTCCCCAAATCCTTTCCACCATCTACAAGACACAAGTCAGGAGTGTGATGGAATGCTCCCATTTGCATGTTTGAGGGCAGCTCCCACAACACTCAAGAAGATTGACACCATCCAGAACAAAGCAGCCCACTTGATTGGCGCCACATCCACAAACATTCACTCCCTCCACCACTGACCCACAGTAGCAGCAGTGTGTGTACCATCTACAAGACGCACTGCAGGAACTCACCACGGCTCCTTAGACAGCACCTTCCAAACCCACGACCACTACCATCTAGAAGGACAAGGGCAGCAGATAGATGGGAACACCACCACCTAGAAGCTCCCCTCCAAGTCACCCATCATCCTGACTTGGAAATATATCGCTGTACCTTCACTGTCACTGGGTCAAAATCCTGGAACTCCCTTCCTAACAGCACTGTGGGTGCACCTACACCACATGGACTGCAGTGGTTCAAGAAGGCAGCTCACCACTACCTTCTCAAGGGCAACTAGGGGTAGACAATAAATGCTGGCCTAGCCAGCGAAGCCCACATCCCATGAATGAATTTAAAAAAAAATCTTCCTCCCATCAAAGTTTACCTGGAAGTGATGCTCATCCATTTAATATCTTCCACACCCCAAAGGGAAAAGAACCTTGAAGAAGAGAACAATTCGTTCTGACCTTGATTCATGGAAGAGAAATGGAACATTGGAACATGGCACAAGAAATATAATCATCTCTCGAACAACTAAGTACCTTGTCATTACGGTATTGTATATATTGTGTGCGTGAACTGGATGTGATAAATGTCTAATTGTAATCCATGCCTGAGGGAGGAGATGAACACACATCATTCCTATTGTGTAGGAGCTATCATTACTCCGACTGCTGCCACCAAGGCTCAGTTGAATAGCTCACAGCACCTGAAAATGGATTATCATGTTCATATATTGTGCAATTAGAGTTGCTTTAATTGCTTCTGTCCTCAATAGGAAGAGAAGGTATTTCCATTTTGGATAGCCTGCTGTGAGACCCCCAGGAGATCATCGCACTCATTTTTAAATTTTATTTTCATTTTTCTTCATATATCACTTTTTTTTCAACCTTCTGCACCCCCCAAAGCCCGTCCAAGACACAGGTCAGCAATGTGGTAGAATATTCTACACTTGCCTGGATGAGTGCGGACTCATGAACACTCAAGAAGCTCAACACTGTCCAAGATAAAGCAGCCCACTTGATTTACAGCCCAGCCACCATCTTCAACATTCTCTCCCTCTACCTCCAGCACACAGTGGCAGCAGTGTGGACCATCTACAAGGTGCACTGCAGCAACTCACCAAGGCTCCTTCGACAGCACCTTCCAAACCCGCAACCTCTACCACCTAAAAGGACAAGGGCAGCAGATGCATGGGAACACCTCCACCTTCAACTTCACCTCCAAGCCACACACCATCGTTACTTGGAACTAGATCACTATTCCTTCACTGTCGCTGGATCAAAATCCTGGAACTCCCACCCTAACAGCGCTGTGGGTGTACCTACACCACATGGTCTGCAGTGGTTCCAGAAGGCAGCTCACCACCACCTTCTCAAGGGCAATTACGCATGGGCAACAAGTGCTGGACCAGCCAGCGACACCCAAATCCCGTGAAAGAATAAATAAATAAATATTCTGCGGTTAATATGCCATTCGTTGCAAATATATGTTCTGTTAGCTTTTTCCCTTAAAAGTCAATTCACAACAAAGGGCAGAATTTTCCGGTTGGCGTGCGTGGGCGGGCCCGACATGCCGATGTGTAACATGATGCGCGATGACATCGAGCATGCATCCCAACCTCATCGCGCACCATTGCAATGTTTGGTGTCGGCAGGCGCGCGCCAGAGTTGGCTGTGCACCTACCGAAATATAAACGGCCTATTAAGGCCATTAAGAAATGAATTGAAGCCCCTGTGAACGCTGCCTGTCCAACCTTAAGGTTGCTGGGCAGGCGAAAAGCCCAAGCAGCCTTCGCATTTTTCAGGAGGCCTCATCCACTAGCGGAGTGAGGTTTTCTGAAGCTTTTATCAAATAAATAAATAAATAAATTTTCGTAAATATAAAAACATGTCCCCAAGTTTAAATATATTTTTAAAATCATTTCTTTAATTATTTTAATTTACATTCAATCTCCCTGAGGCAGCTCCGTGCCTCGTGGAGATTGCTGTGCTCTTTCGTGCGCGTGCGCAAAAGAGCGCTGGCCCTGAACCTCCCTTCTCCCCCCCTCCGCCCACACAGGTAGCCTTGAGCACTACCGGTCGCATATTATGCTGGGTGGGCCTTAATTGGCCCGCCCGCGTAAAATGGCGGCATGGTGCCAATCGCGGGCGGCGATTGGCTCCGCACCCGACCCCGCCCACTCTCACCCAGCCCGCCCATCATAGGAAAAATCCTGCCCAAAGTGTGTCCATAAAGACAATGGACCAATACACAACTCAACACGCCCATAGAAATAATGGACCAGTTTGCTATGGAGTGGGAGATACTGTGCTCTCAACTGGCCATCTTATCACACCCTTATACTGCCTCAAACTAAACACGTGTCTCTTGTTCTTTATTTTGCTTTAGGTAAGATGAGGTATTTCTATTTATAAATTGTTGTATAGTATAGCAAAACAATGAAAGATTCTTACTTGAGGTATAAGTCTGACTACGTTTAAGATATTCTGGACAGATGTTAACTTGTAATTCACAATGGCTTTACCTCATGATTATCCTGGTGTCAACAAAGGTTTATATTCATTAGATTAGCTTACCATTAGAGCTTGTATTATTTGACTCATTCGAGAGATAAAATAATAATACTGCAATGAGTTTGTATTATTGTATCTGATTACTTGTTTAATGTGCTTGGGTGATTGTACTGCTGTGTATCAAATCAAAGCCCAATCCCTTATACTGCTTCAAACTACATATATGTCTCTTATTATTTATTTTGCACATCATAACCACCCCCCCAACCCCGCTAAGCCCCCCCTCCCCCTTTACCAGGTGGGTGCGACAAGACACCAAGCATGATATTTTGCTTGCAAAGTTGATGTCCAACTGGCTTTCAGGTCTGGAAACCTCTCCACTTCTCCACCTCTCTTCCTCCTTTTACAATGTACCTTAAAACCTATATCTTTGATCGAGTTTTTGATCACCTGTGCTAATATCTCCTTATGTTGCTGAATGTCCAGTTTTGTTTAATAATGCTGCTGCGAAGTGCCCTGAGGTGCTTTTACAATGTTTCAGATGCCGTATAAATGCAAGTTCTCATAACTGTTGTCGTGTCATGCCAATGGGAGGCGAAAACAATGTTGCTTTACATGTTTATGTGATGAGTTTTTCCAACCTTTAACTGCAAAATTAAAGCCTACCTTGCCCATATACATGTGGAGCCTTTGCTCAATTAATAAGCCAAGGTTGAAGGCTAAGGCCCATTATAAACAGGACGACCTAGATTGAAATGATTGAACAAAACAACTACTGCTAGTTGTGATTCTGCAATTGAGCGGAACTTGCAGAACAATCCTGAGTGCGTGAATAGCTACTCTAATGACTAATTTAAGATAATCAGTTGAGCTCATGATGTGGCTCATTTACACTTGCTGGAAGTGACTCATAAGCAGGGACCTGTTGTCTGCAAACAAAAAGATTATGTTCTAGCCTTGTACGTTTGTTGAATTATGCATGAGTTTGGGAAGCCTATTGTTCTCTCCATGGCAATGCCTTGGACAATCGGAGTTGACTTGCCAGCTAATCAGCACCCTTTTCTCCTGTCTTATAAATTGTGGTGATTGTTTGAAATTTGACATTCTTGTGTTTGTCCTGAATAGTGCAAGATGAGAAGCTTCAGCAACAGTTAACGCTTTTCAGCAATGTTGAAATGATTGTGTTGAGGGTGGAGATGTGTTCAGGCAGAAGGAGTGATAGATGGCCTTAAGAGATTGGGGGGATTCAGGTATACTGTATGTGAGTGTGTATCTAATTGGATTGAGCCCTGCCTCTGACCTCAGACAGGAAGGAAGCTCAGAGCTAATGATGGATCAATTCAGGTTCTTTGGAATTAAATAAGAGGGAAAAAAAGGAAAGAAAGAACAAGAAAGAAACAAAAGCAAAATATGACAGATGTTGGAAACCTGAAATAGAAAATAAAAAATTGCCGCAAATACTAAGCAGGTCAGATGGCATCTGTGGAGACAATCAGGGTTAACTTTTCAGGTCAATGATCTTTCATCAGCCTTCAGTCTGAAACGTCAACTCTGTTTCTCTCCACAGATGCTGCCAGACCAGCTGAGTATTTCCAGCATTTTTTTTTAAATTAAAGAGTCTGATTGATGGAGCTGGGAATTACACGCTCCACATACAAGTGGCAGACAAACTGCTGCTGTTCTTGTATCTGGCTATCCCCGATAATACATATTGATATGACTGAATGGGTTTTCGTTTTGTTGAGCAGAAGTAAACACGAACCATAATTGCATCTATCACATTGTTTGAAAATATGACAACAACTTGAGATCAATCATCTTGAATTTCTGTGGCTGCTAGAGACAGCTTGATTGAGCTCCTCTCATTTTATAAAGCCCTGGTGAAATTGCAAACAAAAAGCCCCTCACAGGTGTCCATTATTCTCCATCTAAAATTTGTGTGAACGGTATTTACTGGTCTCTGTTTCTCAAGCACACAAACCGACAACACTATCATGGAAACTCAGGTGGAAAGGTAGAGAGGCAGGCAAACCTCACTGGGACAAAGCCGCAGGCCTGATCATTACAGCGGGACAAAAGTTCCAGAGAATGGAGGGTAGAACAAAAATCACCATTATCAAACATAACGAATGGCAATCGTTTCTTGGTGGGGAAATGGACAACAGCTAAATCTAGCTCCCTCAGAATCCAATTATGTCACAACTTTTAAAAAGAGAGACATGTTGCCAAAGTTTTTCATCCTGCAATCATCAGGACAATTGCAAGAATGCCAAATTTCAAACAATCACAACAATTTATACTGCAGGTTGACAGGTCGACTCTGATTGGCCAAACTTTGACATGAGAGCACAACGGGGGATTATAGATTCCCGAAGCTCGCAGATAATTCAAAAAGATTGCAAGGCCTGAGCATATTCTCTATGGTTGCCGAGAATGGGTCTCTGCTAATTGATGTGTGTCGCTTATAGCATGCATAAATGAGTCGCATTATGAGCTTGACTCAGTATCTTAAATTGGTTGCTAGTGGAGCTATTAGCACACTCAGGACTGTTCAGCAAGTGCTGCCCAATCACAGAATCACATCTAGCAGTAGACGTTTTGTTTAAGGTTTCATTGAGAACAGGGGTGGTTGTGTATAGGGAGGCGGTGGCATTGTGGTATTGTCACTGAGCTGGTATTCCAGAGACCCAGGGTAATATTCTGGGGCCAGGTTTGAATCCAACCATGGCAGATGGTGAAATTTGAAGTCAATAGAAGTCTGATGATGACCACAAGCCCATTGCTGATTGTCGTTAAAAAAAAACCCCATCTCGTTCATTAATGTCCCTTAGAAAAGGAAATCTGCTGTTGTTACCTGGTCTGGCCTACATGTGACTCCAGACCCAGAGAAGTGTGGTTGACTCTTAAATGATCTCTGAACAAGGGCAATTAGGGGTCAGCAATAAATAAATAGCAAGGCCCATATCCCAGGAATAAATAGAAACGAACAACCAGAGAAGCATGCTGTTTGATTGGAACTTTTGAAATGATGTCAAGGAGTCAGAATAACTCGGCAGTTAAGTCCTACTCTCTGAGTGAACTAAAGGCAAAATGAGGTGATCAAGAAGGCATATTGATTGCTTGCCTTTATTGGTCGAGGCCTAGGTTATACGAGCAGGATAAAACAATAGCTAGAACTGAATAAAACAATATTTGAGGCGCAGCTGGGGTACTGTTTGGATTGGTACTGTGGATCTCCATACTCCATCATTAAACAATCTCAAGACATTTAAAAGATTTATGATCACCGGTCATAAATCTGGTCACTGCATTGCAGGGATAATGTGATCACACTAGAGAGGCTACAAAAGAGATTTACAAAGATGTTGACAGGAGTGGAGAATTTTAGCTCTGAAAAAAGATTGTGTAGGTTGGGGAACAGAAAAGGCTGAGGGGCAATTTAATTGTGGTGTATAAAATTATCAGAGGGTTCATTTGTGTTAGCAGAGAGGTCAATAACCAGGGGAAGGGGCAGGCATAGATTTAAAGTAATTGGTAGAAGGATTGAAGGGGAGTTGAGGAGTAATTTTTTTTCACGCAGAGTGTGTTGGGGATCTGGAACTCACTGGATGGATTAACAGTGGGAAATGCTCAACTTTCACTTCCCACGAAAGAATTTTTAAAATGCTGACGTGACCAAGATTCACGCCAAAGAGAAGCAAGACCTGCGGACAGGAAAAGCGCACCCAATGCAGAATTTTTTTTACAGCAGATAAATAAATATCAGTGGGAGCTGAGATTGCAGGAACAGCAAAGTCAGCGCTAAAGAGGCTAAGATTCTGTTAGCGTTAGCCAAGAGAAGGTATGACAGTTGCATATGTTGGATCATACGTGTGTGAAAATTTGATAGGAGGTTTATAGGCCACTGTTCAATAACCCAACACAGTTGCCAGATTTCACTTAGTATTCTGTACTCACTGTATGAGTTTGAATTGGAGGAGGTGTGGCATAGTGATATTGTCACTGGACTAGTGTTCCAGACAGCCAGGGTAATGCTCTGGTTCAATGCCCACATTCAAATCCCACCACAGCAGATGGTGAAATTTGGAGCCAATAAAAGTCTGATGATGACCACAAAGCCTTTGTTGATTGCTGTAAAAACCCATCTGGCTCATTAATGTCCTTTAGGGGGGGGGAACTTTCTACCCGTCGTGCGGGCTGGGCGGGAGCGCAGCCGATCGCCGCCATTTTACATGGGTGGACCAATTAAGGCCCGCCCAGCGTGACGCGCACCCGTCAGTGCTTCCTGTGCAGGCCGGGGGGAAGAGGGAGAGTCGGTGCCTGCGCTCTTTCATTGTGAAAACCTGAATAAAAGATTTGAAACAATTATTGGGATATGTCCCCTCATGTGACAGTGTCAACGTGAGATGGGACATGTCTGTGAATTTTATTAAACATTTTTATTAAAGTTATAAACCCTTCATGAAACCTCGTCCTGCCCGTGGATGAGGTTCCATGAAAAATGAGAAGGCTGCCTGGGCTCTTCACCTGCCCCCCTCCGCCAACCTTAAGGTTGGACGGGCGGCCCTGAGAAACAGTTTAATTAATTAATTAATGGCCTTAAAAGGCCTTCGACAGTTCGGCAGGCCTGCAACCAACTCCGCTGCGCACCCACCAAACTGAGGATGGGAATGACGCGCGGTGACGTCGGGACTCACACTTGATGTCACCGCGTGTCATTTTACGCGTCAGCAAGCAATCCCCGCCCCCCTTCCCCCCCACACCGACCAGAAGCTTCAGGCCTTAGGGAAGGAAATCTGCTTTTCTTACCTGGTCTGGCCTACATGTGGCTCCAGACCCAGAGAAGTGTGGTTGACTCTTAAATGCCCTCTGAACAAGGGCACTTAGGGATAGGAAATAAATGCTGGCCTAGCCGGGGTTGCCCTCATCCAATGAATAAAATAAATTAAAGAGTCCCGGACTCCATGCAAAAATGTTTGACAAACACATTTTGTTTGGTTACAGATGCAAAGAACAATTTCAGCTTCAACGAGTCACCTTGTGACATAAGTAACGTAACTAGTGGGTATGGCAGCAGTGTGGCTGTGTCACTGGGCTAATAACCCAGGGAAACAGGAGCTGTGAATAAAAAGCAAAATACTACAGATGCTGGAAGTTTGCAACAAAAGGGAGAAATGCTTGCATTTATATAGCACCTTTCACAGCCTCAGGACATCCCAAGTGCTTCACAACCAAATAAGCACTCCTGCAGTGCAGTCACTGTTGTGCTGTAGAAGGTTGTATGTGATGTGTTGACTTCACCCAGAAGGGGCACATATTGAAGAATCTGGGCATGAAGGGACCTACTGGGTTTTCTGTGAGGCTGGGGCTGTGCTCCACTGGCCTCAGTGTTATTATGATCCCTATAGAGACTGATAATTTTTCAAAAGAGATATGAATTTCCTGGTGACCAACGCAAAGCAATCGCACAAGAGTTCACATTTTAAGACTTTTACTGTAACAAACAAAATAAAATCAACATGACTAAACACGACTTAGTAAGTAACTAATACACTAAACTACTGAAAAAGTATTCCCTATCAACTTCTTAACAGCACCGTAAATGCCACATTGTGTTTATACCTTACGCACACTCTCGACAGAACTATAGCACAACTGCCTGAAAATCATAAGTCACACTCCTGAACATGGCTCTTCCCATTTTCACAGGGGTGGGAATGAGGGTGGGGCATGTTTTGCAAATGCATGTTTTATGGATGCAGATGGCCATTTAAAACATTAGCTGCCTCCACCTGAAGTGGGAAATTGTTAGGCCAGGAGTGTGACAGATTAGAAACAAAAACAAAAATTGCAGGAAAACCTCAGCAGGTCTGACAGCATCTGTGGAGAGGAAGACAGAGTTAACCTTTCGAGTCCGTATGACGCTTCATCTGAACTAAAGAGAAATAGAAATATGATGAAATATAAGCTGTTTAAGGGGGGTTGGACTGGTGAAGCTGGATAGAGGGCCAGAGATAGGTGGAGGCAAAGGCGAGATTGCCAAAGATGTCATAAACAAAAGGTCAAAGAGGTGTTGATGGTGGTGATATTAGCTAAAGGAGGTGCTAATGGTGGCATTAAGGGTAGAAAGCAGGACGAGCAAGTGACAGATAGCCCTAGTAGGGATGGGGTGGTGGGAGGGGATCGAAATGGGCTAAAAGGTCGGGATAAGACAATGCATGGAAATAAATTTTAAAAATAATAATAGAAATAGGTGGGAAAAGAATATATATATATATATTATAATTATTAGAAAAAAGGGGATAAAAAAGGGGTGAGGATGGAGGAGAGAGTTCATGGTCTGAAGTTGTTGTACTCAATGTTCAGTCCGGAAGACTGTAAAGTGCCTAGTCGGAAGATGAGGTGCTGTTCCTCCAGTTTGCGATGAGCTTCACTGGAACATTGCAGCAGGCCAAGGATGGACATGTGGGCATGAGAGCAGGGTGAAGTGTTGAAATGGCAAGCGACAGGGAGGTCTGGGTAATGCTTGCAAACAGACCGAAGGTGTTCCGCAAAGTGGTCGCCCAGTCTGCGTTTGTTCTCTCCAATGTAGAGGAGACCACATTGGGAGCAGAGAATGCAGTAGACTAAGTTGAGGGAAGTGCAAGTGAAATGCTGCTTCACTTGAAAGGAGTGTTTGGGCCCTTGGATGGTGAGGAGGGGGGAAGTAAAGGGGTAGGTGTTGCACCTTCTGCGGTTGCATGGAAGAAGAGTCATTCTGATGAATAGTCGTACGGACTTGAAACGTTAAACCTGTCTTCCTCTCCACAGATGCTGCCAGACCCGCTGAGTTTTTCCAGCAATTTTTGTTTTTGTTTCAGATTTCCAGCATCTGCAGTATTTTGCTTTTATCTTATTGTGACAGATTAGACCTGGTAAGAGTAGGTCTGAACTCTGTGAATTCATCTGGATTGCCAGGGAATCCCTTTGGAGAGGTAACCCCTTTGGATCTGTTCCTGGGACACCTTTGCTGCTCTTTGGAAGGTGTAAGGTTGCCTTTGGAATTGTTAAAAGTAGGTAGAAATGTGCATGAAAAGTGTATAAATTCATTACTGTCAAGCTCAATGGAACTGTTAACAGACCTGTCAAAATCAACTGCCAAAACTATCAGAAGCACCTGTGAAGAGGACTTGTCAAAAGTGTTAGGATTTGTCAAAAGCACCTGTCAAAGGGAACTGTGAATGTCAATGAATTTAAAAGTCCTGCTCTTTAACTCTTTGAAAAAAATGACTGGATTGCTTGCTATTTCTCTCTGTCTGTTGACATAAGCCTAAGGGCTTCCATTAATGGGTTAATGCTGCATGACTGATTCGGAACCCTCCATTATCACAGTAGGGTGCCTAACATTTCACAGTTTGATTGACATCCACAAGTGGTTAGAGACTTCTTGATGTGAGACTGTGAATTCCAATGTTTGTTGTTATAGGGATTGTGAACTTGAATTAAATGTTTGTTGTTATAAGGCTTTGTCAAGCTTTATTTTATCTCATCTCTACATGGGTCCTGAGGTCTGCCCATGGTGGATGCTAGGTGAATTGGCATGGTAAGTAAGGGAAAGAGGTGGTGGGTGACACTAAGTTGGCATAGGGTTATAAAGGGCCATGTGTGTGGGTGGAGGCATAGCTTGGTGTGGGAGCATGACGAGCTATAGGGCTTGTCTGGGGAGCAGAGCTTGGCATGGGGGCAATAGGAGCTATGAGAGGTGAGTGGAGGGCACGAGGTGATATAGGTTAGTATGGACGGGGCAGTGGGAGTGTGGTGAGGGGTGAGGGCTGTAGGGATGTTTCATGTTTTATCCTTTTTGTTACATCTTAGATGCAGTGCCAGAGCCTCAAGGCTGGCCTTCCAACCCACTCATCTCAGCAGACTCCTCAATTCTTCAGGGGTCCCCGGCTTTTAATCCAGGCCTCTCCTCCCCCAGACCGAAAATCTGTGCTCGGACGACCATTTTTAAAGATTGGGTTCACAGAGCTGGGAATTCCCCTGTCTCTGCACACCCCATCCAGCAGCGAATATCTGAGACATAGTCTTGTTGTTAAAGACCCAAGCTCCTCCCAGTTAAAACACATCCCTTCTTCCTGTGGCTGAATCAGCAAGTGTCCCTTGAAACAAAGTCATCTTCACTCATCCTTCCGAGCATAATCAAATGGACTTCCAGTTCAGGCACCCTCCAGCATCTCCTTGTTCTCTAACTCTCGGTAAGCCTTGTTTCCTTGAACTATCCTCACCAGCACTCTGCTTGGTCATTAACACAAAAACAGTCCTTTTCCTCTGCCTGGCAAAGCAGCACCAGTTGTGGATATTCTTCCCCAAGTCTTCCTGCCCGATTGCCTCCGAGAGTCTGTGGGTGGAATTTAATCCCCTGTGGCACGTTTGGTAGTGGGGGGCATTTAACCAGGCAGCAGGGTGGTGGATAGGGACCCCACCACCTTCCCATAACTACCCCAATTAAGTCCAAGGCAGGAAAGCCTATGAACAGCCATCGTGCCCCAATGCCAATTGAGGCCTTTATGTGGGCAATTAATGCCCAATTAAGGGCCTCATCCCACCACCGCTGGTATTAACCCAGTGGCAGGCAGGGGGCTCACCATGTGGAGGCCACAATAAGGAAGCCCTGGTGTGTTTGTTTACTGGCTCCGGAGAGTGGGGAGGAGGGGGTGGGCCCTCATCCAAAGGCATTCAGAGCTGATCAAAGGACCCAGCATCGGGTAGGGGTAGGGTGCCCACTGAGCGCCAACACCCCCCTTGCCCTTGCTGTCAAACCTCCCTCCCACACAGCACCCCCCTCACTCGGGAAAGCCCCCTCCACCAGCACTCACCTGTATGACTGGGTCTGTCCATGGTGCGCTGCCTTGGGTGGGTGTCGTATCAGCAGCAGCCACTACCTCCCCAGTGGCACTGCCATTCAATAATGCTGCTGGCCTCTGATTGGCTGGCAGCTCTTTGGATGGGTCTTTCACCCCCCCCACTCCAGGCTTCTTGATTCGAGGGAAGGCCCACTGCTGCCCTGTCAAGTGCCTGAGTGGCTTATGATGCAGCAAGTCTAAAAGGAAGACTGCTGTGGCTCTCACCAGCTCTCCAGCAGTTATAACAGTCTCTATGTGTCCAATATACAGATCCATTGAGCAAGGCTGCATGGGCCTTTAGATCCCCTGACCTCTTCCTGTTCCTTAACATCTCATGCACTATTTGCTGCCTTAATTTGGAATCATGTCTTATGCCTCTCAATGTCAATAGCTAGCGCTTAACCCATTAAAATATCAAATTCAAAACATGCAAGTTGAATAAATATTGAGGTTTCATTAGGACTGGATTTAACTGGCAGGTTGAGTGTAATCTATGTTTTGTGCAGTCAAGTGTGACCTTAATCATCTGTCTAGCATTGAATAATTACATTGAGCTATTGAACCCAATATACTCCTAATGCTCCATTAAGTGTGCGTGTGATTTATTGAGAACTCAAAACTCAGTGTCAGATAGCTCATCCTGCTCACCTTCTTCCATGCTAGAGAAATAGAAACTGGGAACAGACACAGGAATGGAGAAGAGAATTAAGCAGGTTAAAGCGCTGATTTGTGTAGCTTTATCAGAGTGTTGTGTTCTGTGATGGAAAGGTTTAGGCCTGAAGCATTGACTTCTCCTTTCAGATGTTGACAGACGCACAGGGAGCTCTGGCATTTTTACACCAGATTTCCAGCAGCCTAAGGTTTTTCTTTTTGTTGATTTTTTATCGAGGCTTACCAGGTTCATCGGGCTTGATTTTAACTGTGCAAGCGGTCGAGTTTTGAATGAGTTCAAATCTCACTCAATGGTTTCTTTGAAACTATTTTACTAAGTGGGTACCTGGCTTAGATAAGATGTTTGGAAGCTAATATGCCCCTTGCCCTGGCCAGAGAGGTTAGATGTAGAGGGCATATTCTCAGGATAAGGGGGCAATTTCTTATGTGAGGGATATGGAGCAAAGGTGGGTAAATGGGATTGAGATTCAGATCAGCAGTGGCCTAACTGAATGGTGGAGTAGGGTCAAAGGGCTGAATGTCTTCCTTCTGTTCCTAACGTTCTTAGTTTGTGACTCTCTGTGCTCAGTAATGGGCTAACTCCCTATTCTCAGTAGATTTCTCCTCTTTTCTACGCAATGTGTTAGCTCGAGCTGGACAGTTGTTCCTGAGATCTACAGCACCAACATCTCTCAGTAATGACATTGCCCTATTAAAGGGGTTGGCAGACGCTGAAATCATTGACCTCAGACGTCAGTGGAAATATTTTAATTCTTACTCTCTGGGTTGTATGTGACAGCTTTCAAAATAACATGATGCTGGGTTTTAGTGGGGGAATGTATTCTCCACGCCCCTGAGTGAAAAGCCTGTCGTCAGCCCACCCACGTGAAACCCGTCGGCTTTCCAGCGATATTACGCTGGGAGCTGCCTTAATTGTTTCAGGGTGGATCTTCAGCCCCCACCTGGGAGGTAGTCGAGCAATGGGCACTGCTGGGGCTACAAGAACTGAGGTAAAAGCAAAATACTGCGGATGCTGGAAATCTGAAACAAAAAAACAGAAAATGCTGGAAAAAACTGAACGGGTCTGGCAGCGTCTGTGAAGAGAGATCTTCAGGAGTTCTGAAGAAGGGTCATATGGACTCGAGTCTTGCAGACCCCAGTAAAGCGGGTGGTGGGGGTTGGGTTTTAGAGGGAAACGATTGAGTATGATTTTGGAGGGGGGCCACTGATGGGCACCAATGTGACTCCAGTCCCACAGCAATGTGGTTGTCTCTTAAAAATGCCCCCTGAGCAAGGGCAGTTAGGGATGGGCAATAAATGCTGGCCTAGCCAGCGATGCCCACATCCCGTGAGTGAATAAAAAAAATTGCCCATTTGAGAGCTGAATAAGCCTCGGGGTGGGTGGGCTTCCCGACGCCTTCCTTGCCTACCTCAAAATGGGGGACAGGTCGGCAGTGGGAGGGAAGACGGTGGGAGGGAAGGCGGTGGGAGGGAAGGCGGCGGGAAGGAAGGCGGTGGGAGGGAAGGCGGTGGGAGGGAAGGCGGTGGGAGGGGAGGCGGTGGGAGGGAAGGCGGCGGGGGGAAGGCGGCGGGAGGGAAGGCGGCGGGAGGGAAGGCGGCGGGAGGGAAGGCGGCGGGAGGGAAGGCGGCGGGAGGGAAGGCGGCGGGAGGGAAGGCGGCGGGAAGGAAGGCGGCGGGAGGGAAGGCGGCGGGAGGGAAGGCGGCGGGAGGGAAGGCGGAGGGAGGGAAGGCGGCGGGAGGGAAGGCGGCGGGAGGGAAGGCGGAGGGAGGGAAGGCGGCGGGAGGGAAGGCGGCGGGAGGGAAGGCGGCGGGAGGGAAGGCGGCGGGAGGGAAGGCGGCGGGAGGGAAGGCGGCGGGAGGGAAGGCGGCGGGGGGAAGGCGGCGGGAGGGAAGGCGGCGGGAGGGAAGGCGGAGGGAGGGAAGGCGCCCGGAGGGAAGGCGGAGGGAGGGAAGGCGGCGGGAGGGAAGGCGGCGGGAGGGAAGGCGCCCGGAGGGAAGGCGCCCGGAGGGAAGGCGGCGGGAGGGAAGGCGGCGGGAGGGAAGGCGGCGGGAGGGAAGGCGGCGGGAGGGAAGGCGCCCGGAGGGAAGGCGGCGGGAGGGAAGGCGGAGGGAGGGAAGGCGGCGGGAGGGAAGGCGGCGGGAGGGAAGGCGGCGGGAGGGAAGGCGGCGGGAGGGAAGGCGGCGGGAGGGAAGGCGGCGGGAGGGAAGGCGGCGGGAGGGAAGGCGGCGGGAGGGAAGGTGGTGGGAGGGAAGGCGGCGGGAAATCCACCCACTTTATTTTACAAGCTTCCCCCACCTCCCGATATGCCAGCAGGGGAGGTCGGGGGGAAGATGTAAAATCCAACCCATTGGTCCTGAGCATTGGCCTAATTCAGAGATGGTGGGCAGGAATTTCCCGTGGGCTTCAGGATTTCCACGTCAGGATGAAATGGATCCAGTTAAGGAGAGTTGAAAGCTCCTGAGGCCGCTTGGAGAATGCAATGATGGAGAGGTTAAAACTACAGGGTTAAAACTACAGGGCCGGCAGACACATTGAGATGTGGGGGTGGCCCAGCCTGGCCCAGCCTGGCCCTGCTCTGCTCTGCTCTGTTCTGCCTTAACAAAAACAAAAATTGCTGGAAAAACTCAGCAGGTCTGACAGCATCTGTGGAGAGAAAGAGTTAACTTTTCGAGTCCAGAATGACTCTTCTTCAGAACTAAAGAGAAGTAGAAATGTGGTGAAATATATACTGTTTAAGGGGAGGTGGGACAGGTGAAGCTGGATAGAAGCCAGTGATAGATGGGGGAAAAGAGAGATTGCGAAAGATGCCATGAACAGAAGGTCAAAGGGGTGTTGACTGTGGTGATATTAGCTAAAGGAGGGGCTAATGGTGACATTGAGAGTGAAAGCAGGATGATCAAGTGATCAAGCCTCCGCATTCAAAGGATCATCCTCTGCCATTTCCGCCAACTCCAGCATGATGCCACCACCAAACACATCTTCCCTTCACCCCCCCTGGCGGCATTCCGTAGGGATCGTTCCCTCCGGGACACCCTGATCCACTCCTCCATCACCCCCTACTCCTCAACTCCCACCTATGGCACCTCCCCATGCCCACGCAGAAGATGCAACACCTGCCCCTTCACTTCCTCTCTCCTCACCGTCCAAGGGCCCAAACACTCCTTTCAAGTGAAGCAGCATTTCACTTGCATTTCCCCTAACTTAGTCTACTGCATTCGTTGCTCCCAATGTGGTCTCCTCTACATTGGAGAGACCAAACGCAAACTGGGCGACCGCTTTGCAGAACACCTGCGGTCTGTCCGCAAGAAAGACCCAAACCTCCCTGTCGCTTGCCATTTTAACACTCCACCCTACTCTCTTGCCCACATGTCTGTCCTTGGCTTGCTGCATTGTTCCAGTGAAGCTCAACGCAAACTGGAGGAACAGCACCTCATCTTCCGACTAGGCACTTTACAGCCTTCCGGACTGAATATTGAATTCAACAACTTTAGATCTTGAACTCCCTCGTCCATCCCCACCCCCTTTCCGTTTCTTCCCCCTCCCTTTTGTTTTTTCCAATAATTTATATAGATTTTTCTTTTCCCACCTATTTCCATTATTTTTAAATCTATACCTGTAATGCCCTGTCAGTCTTTCCACCCCACCCCCACTAGAGCTGTACCTTGAGTGTCCTGCCATCCATTCTTAATTAGCACATTCTCTTAGATAATATCACCACCTTTTACACGTCTTTGTTCCTTTGTCTGTGACATCTTTTGATTATCTGCTCCTATCACTGCTTGCTTGTCCCTACAACCACCCCTCCCACAACTTCTCTCCCCCCACCCCCCACCCACCCACCTTAAACCAGCTTATATTTCACCCCTCTCCTAATTTTACTCAGTTCTGTTGAAGGGTCATGAGGACTTGAAACGTCAACTCTTTTCTTCTCCGCCGATACTACCAGACCTGCTGAGTTTTTCCAGGTAATTCTGTTTTTGTTTTGTAATCAAGTGACAGATAGCCTAGAAGGGGTAGGGTGGGGGGAGGGGAGCAAAATAGGCTAAAAGGTGGGGATAAAACAATGGATGGAAATACATTTTAAAAATAATAATAGAAATAGGTGGGAAAAGAAATGTATATATAAAAATTTAAAAATAAATATTCGAAAAAAGGGGATAAAAAAGGGGTGAGGATGGAGGAGAAAGTTCATGGCCTGAAGCTGTTGAACTCAATGTTCAGTCTGGAAGGCTGTAAAGTGCCTAGTCGGAAGATGAGGTGCTGTTCCTCCAGTTTGCATTGAGCTTCACTAGAACATTGCAGCAGGCCAAGGACAGACATGTGTGCATGAGAGCAGGGTGGAGTGTTGAAATGGTAAGCGACAGGGAGGTCTGGGTAATGCTTGCGGACAGACCGAAGGTGTTCCGCAAAGCGGACACCCAGTCTGCGTTTGGTCTCTCCAATGTAGAGGAAACCGCATTGGGAGCAGTGAATGCAGTTACTAAATTGAGGGAAGTGCAAGTGAAATGCTGCTTCACTTGAAAGGAGTGGTGAGGAGAGGGGAAGTAAAGGGGCAGGTGTTGCACCTTCTGCGATTCCATGGGAAGATGCCGTGGGAGGGGGTTGAGGTGTAGGGGGTGATGGAGGACTGGACCAGGGTGTCCTGGAGGGAACGATCCCTGTGGAATGCCGCCAGGTGGGGTGAAGGGAAGATGTGTTTGGTGGTGGCATCATGCTGGAGTTGGCGGAAATAGCGGAGGATGATCCTTTGAACACGGAGGCTGGTGGGGTGAAAAGTGAGAACAAGGGGGACCCTATCATGTTTCTGGGAGGGAGGAGAAGGTGTGAGGGCAGAGGCATGGGGGATGGGTCAGAAACGGTTGAGGGCCCTGTCAACGACCGTGGGTGGGAAACCTCGGTTAAGGAAGAAGGAAGACATGTCAGAAGCACTGTTTAGGAAAGTGGCATCATTGGAACAGATGCAATGGAGGCGAAGGAACTGAGAGAATGGGAATTACAGGAAGCGGGGTGTGAGGAGCTATAGTTGTGGTAGCTGTGGGAGTCGGTAGGCTTGTAATGGATATTGGTGGACAGTCCATCACCAGAAATTGAGACAGAGAGGTCAAGGAAGGGAAGGGAAGTGTCAGAGATGGACCATGTGAAAGTGATGGAGGGGTGGAGATTGGAAGCAAAATTAATAAATTTTTCCAGGTCCAGATGAGAGCATGAAGCAGCACCGAAGTAATCATCGATGTACCGGAGAAAGAGTTGGGGGAGGGGGCCGGGGTAGGACTGGAACAAGGAATGTTCCACATACCCCATAAAGAGACAGGCATAGCTGGGGCCCATGCGGATACCCATAGCCACACCTTTTATTTGGAGTAAGTGAGACGAGTTTAAGGAGAAATTGTTCAGTGTGAGAACAAGTTCAGCCAGACGGAGGAGAGTGGTGGTGGATGGGGATTGTTTGGGCCTTTGTTCAAGGAAGAAGCGGAGAGTCCTTAGACCATCCCGGTGGGGGATGGAGGTGTAGGATTGGAGGTCCATGGTGAAGGGGAGGTGGTTGGGGCCAGGGAACTGGAAATTGTTGATATGATGTAGGGCATCAGAGGAATCGCGGATTTAGGTGGGAAGAGACTGAACGAGGGGAGAGAGAACGGAGTCCTGCCCTGTCCTGCCCTGCCTACTGCCCCCTCTTTGTACCATAGATCCTGCAGCTTTGATGGACCTTCGACTGCTTCAGAGAGGCTACCTCCATGTAGCTGGCAGCCTTGCCATGTGCCAGGAGCCCTCCCCACTATTGATAACGTGTTGGCAGCCCTTGTTAAAGCACCCCCCCACCCCCCCATAGACATGCAACTAATCTGCACCTGAAGCTACCTCCTGCCCACCATTGGGAAACTTGCCCAGGGAGCAGAACTGCATCAAGGAGTCAACTTGATCAACTCCCCAGCCCCTGTCTCTGCCTGTACCACCTGGGGAACTGTATGTGTGAGTCTGAGAATGTATGACCAAGCAGGTATCTAGATGTATGTGTACATATATGTCTGTCCATTTAAATCGATACTTGTCAGTGTGTTAATATATGTATGTATGTGTGCATCTGAGTGTGAATGTGTGCATTTACACATGTGCATGAGTTTGCACTTAAGTGTGATTGTGGGATACAGAGAGAGGGCATCTTCCTGCTGTGTCACTAACACATTGCTATGTAGCTATTAAATTGTGATTAAAGATTAAAGAATATAAATAAAGGGATTGTCAATGGGAGGCTGGGACATCTGCCCTGGTCATAAATGATTGCATTGCATGATCAATATGTAGAGACAAAGTTACAGACCATTGGAAAGTACAGAAAAATAGAATGGAAGCATTGCATTTCTGTAGCGCCTTTCATGATTTTAGGACATCCGAAAACAATTTATAGCCAATGAATTACTTTGGAACGTAATCGGTGTGTAATATGGGAAATACAGCACCCAGCAAGCTCCTGCAAACAGCAATATGATATTGACCAAATAATCTTAAATCTGTTTTATGGATGCTCGTTAAGGGATAAATATCGACAAGAATCCACTGACATCATTGATTCAGTGTCAATGCACTGGCATCACTAACTCATTGATTTGGCTCTAAGGTTTGGCTTAGTAACTGTCCACTCAATGCTAATATTCCCTGAGAGCTGATTTAATTCCTCGGAATAATTTCAGCAGGTGTCTTGCCGCCGTTGGCATGGAGATATCAAAGTCATTCTGAACAGTCACACAAAAGCTGCAAGTGGCTTTTTCTGGCTTGTGGCTTGTTGAGTGTTTGTTTGGTTTCCGTGAAACTGGGAAGGGCTTCATTTTAACTTTCGACATCTGGTAAGATCCGGACGATAGGTATTGTCCTCCCAGTTTTACACCTGCCCAATTTTCGCAAAGAGAATGTGTGTGTGTGTTGTATGTGTGTGTGTGAGAGAGAGAGAGCAAGATAAAGCAAAACTGTAAGACAGGGAATGAGACAGTGGGAATGTGTGAGAGACCAAGAGAGAGTGATAGCATGTGAGAGAAAGTGAGATTGTGAGAAAGAGCATGAGAGACAGTGTGTGAGAGAGAGAGAAAACAAAAGCGTGTAAGAACAAGAGAGTAGGAGACTGATATTCTGCAAGCAAGAGGGTGGAAGAACTTGCACTATCAGTGTGTGTGTGTGTGTGTGTGTGAGAGACAGAGAGAGAGAGTGAAAGAATGGCAGAGTGTGAGAGAGGCTTGTAAGGGTCCACAAGTCATAGTGTGGATCACCCCTGCAATAGCTCTAACCCCAAACTTATTTAGGCAGCAACTTAACAAAGCTGAGCTTGGACAGAGCCTCCTTCCCCAGTGACCTCCACCACTTGAGAGAGGGAAAAGCAGCATGGATAACGTCCAAGTTCCCCTCCAAGTCACGCACCATCTGTGCATGAACATATAGCACTGTTCTTTCATTGTTGGTCGGTCAATGCTGCAAAGTTCCCGACTGAGCACGACTGTGGGAGAACCTTCACCACATGGACTGCAATGATTCAATGAGGAAGCCTCAACACCACCTTCTCAAGGGGCAACTAAGGATGGACAATAAATACAACACTGCCAGTGACACCCATGTCCTGAGAGCAAATAATAGATGACTCAACGTAATCTCCAGGGGACATAGGCTTCCAGATAGAATGGGAGGTTTGGAGGGATAAGTCACACTGGCCCAATCGGTCAAACACTAGGGGCTGAATCTTCGGCTCGGCGAGTGGGGGCGGGGCCCGCTCACCGCGGCGTAAAGTGACACGGGGTGACGTCAGGCGTGCATTCTGATGTCGCCGCGCGTCATTTAGATTTTTAGTTCAGCAGCCGTGCAGCTGGCCCGGCTGTGCACCCGCTGAACTGTCAAAGGCCTGTTAAGGCCATTAATGAACTAATTAAGCTGCTTGAGAAAGCTGCCCGTCCAACCTTAAGGTTGGCGGGGGGTAGATGAAGAGCCCAGGCGGCTTTCGCATTTTTCATGGAACCTCATCTACGGGCGGGATGGGGTTTCATGAATGATTTAAAATTTTGAGAAAATGTTTTATTATAATTAATGCACATGTCCCAGCTCATGTAACCGGAGTGGTGAGAATAAATCTAGCTTACCTTGGGGATTCGCAGCTTTGTCTCCAGGGAGCAGACTCGGAAGCAGGAGCACCGGAGCGGTGACCTCGGGGCACAGAGTAACTGAAGCCAAAACTGAAAAAGTGACATCACAGGAAAGCTGTGACCTGATTGGTTGGTAGGAAATCTGCGCCAAATTTGAAAAAGAAAACACTGCAAAGTGAATTAATAAATTAATTAACTAAGTCAAGATGGCTGGGCAGGTGAATTGCTGTAGCTGGCAGATCCCATTGATAGCCACAATGACCACATCTGCAGCAAGTGTTGGTTACTGGAGGAACTCTGGTTCAGAATTGATGAGCTGGAGTCCGAGCTCCGGATGCTGTGGCACATCCGGGAGGGGGAGAGTTACCTGGACGCTTTGTTTCAGGAGGCGGTCACACCTGGTAGATTAAGTACCTCAAGTTCAGTCAGTGGTCAGGGTCAGCAGGGTGTGACTGCAAGTGAGGCAGTTAGAGGGATCCTGTGTTCAGGAACAGAGGAGCCTCAGCTCTTGACCTTGTCCAACAGGTACGAGGTACTTGCTCCCTGTGTGGATGAGGAACAGGGCTGTAGGGGGGATGAGCCAGCTGACCACGGCACCGTGGCACAGGAGGCCATTCAAGAGGGGGGAGCAAAAAGACAAGTGGTAGTTGTAGGGGATTCTATAATTAGGGGAATTGATAGCATCCTTTGTAAGTAGGATCGAGAGTCCCGCATGGTATCTTGCCTGCCCAGTGCCAGGGTGAGGGACATCTCTGACCGGCTTAAAAGGATATTGGAGAGGGAGAGGAAGGATCCAGTTGTTGTGGTCCACGTCGGGACAAATAACATAGGTAAGATTAGGAAAGAGGACCTGTTTGGGGATTATCAGGAACTAGGAACTAAATTAAAGAACAGGTCCTCAAGGGTTATAATCTCCGGATTACTACCCGAGCCACGTGCAAATTGGCATAGGGACGCGAGAATAAGGGAAGTAAACACGTGGCAAAAGGAGTGGTGCAAGAAAGAGGGGTTCCATTTCGTGGGGCACTGGCATCAGTATTGGAACAGGAGGGATCTGTACCGTTGGGACGGTCTCCACCTGAACCGATCTGGGACCAATATTCTAGCAAAAAGGGTAAATAGGGTGGTCAACAGGACTTTAAACTAGAAAATGGGAAGTGGGGTGGGGGGGGAGGGTAAAATTCCAAGAAGTATGACTAATGGGAAACAAAGCAGCAGGTTAGCGTGTGGGGGGGTGGATTCAACTTCATGTAAAATTATGAAAAAACTGAAAAGAAAGGAGAGCCCAGGAGAGGCTATTAAAGTCTCCAGAACACAAAATAGGGCAGAGTGTTTGGAAAGGGCTAGGAATCTAACTTCAAGCACATCAGATAAAGGGACGACAATGAGAAAGGGGACAGGAAATACAGGACTGAAGGTGTTGTATCTGAATGCACGCAGTATACGAAATAAGGTAAATGAGCTTGTGGCGCAGATTGAAATTGGCAGGTATGGTGTGGTGGGCATCAGGGAGACATGGTTGCAAGGGGATCAGGACTGGGAGCTAAATATCCAAGGATATACATCCTATCGAAAAGATAGGCAGGTTGGCAGAGGGGGTGGGGTTGCTTTGTTAGTAAGAAATGAAATTAAATCGATAGCAAGAAATGACGTAGGGTCAGATGATGTAGTATCTGTGTGGGTAGAGTTGAGGAACCGTAAAGGTGAAAAATCCATAATGGGAGTTATGTACAGGCCTCCGAACAGTAGTCAGGATGTGGGGCACAAGATACACCAGGAGATAGAAAAGGCGTGTAAGAAAGGCAAGGTTACAGTGATCATGGGGGATTTCAATATGCAGGTTGATTGGGAAAATCAGGTTGGTAGTGGATCCCAAGAAAAGGAATTTGTAGAATGTCTACGAAATGGCTTTTTGGAGCAGCTTATGGTGGAGCCCACTAGCGAACAGGCAATTCTAGATTTAGTGATGTGTAATGAGGCAGATTTGATAAGGGAGCTTAAGGTGAAGGAACCCTTAGGAGGAACTGACCATAATATGATAGAATTTACCCTGCAATTTGAGAGGAAAAAGCTGGAATCAGGTGTAACGGTATTACAGTTGAATAAAGGCAACTACAGGGACATGAGGGAGGAGCTGGCCAGAATTGACTGGGAGATGAGCCTAGCAGGAAAGACAGTGGAACAGCAATGACAGGAGTTTCTAGGAGTAATTTGGGAGATACAGCAAAAATTCATCCCTAGGAAGAAGAAGCATACTAAAGGGAGGACAAAGCAACCATGGCTGACAAGGGAAGTCAGGGACAGCATAAAAGCTAAAGAGAAAGCATACAATGCGGCAAAAAGCAGTGGGAAACGAGGGGATTGGGAAGCCTACAAAGACCAACAGAGGACAACTAAAAAAGAAATAGGGAGGGAGATGATTAAATATGAGGGTAAACTAGCCAGTAATATAAAAGAAGATTGCAAGAGATTTTTAAGATATATAAAGGGTAAGGGAGAGGCAAAAGTTGACATTGGGCTGCTGGAAAATGACGCTGGAGAAGTAGTAGTGGGGAACAAAGAAATGGCGGAGGAACTGAATAGGTACTTTGCGTCAGTCTTCACGGTGGAAGACACGAGTAACATCCCCAAAGTTCAAAAGAGTCAGGGGGCAGAGGTGAGTATGGTGGCCATTACCAAGGAGAAGGTGCTAGGAAAACTGAAAGGTCTGAAGGTGGACCAGATAGATTACACCCCAGAGTTCTGAAGGAGATAGCTGAAGAGATAGTGGAGGCATTAGTGGTGATCTTTCAGGAATCACTTGAGTCAGGGAGGGTCCCAGAGGACTGGAAAATTGCTAATGTAACCCCCCTGTTTAAGAAGGGAGTGAGGCAAAAGACGGGAAATTACAGGCCGATTAACCTGATCTCGGTTGTAAGTAAGATTTTAGAGTCCATTATTAAGGATGAGATTTCAGAATACTTGGAAGTGCATGGTAAAATAGGGCAAAGTCAGCATGGTTTTATCAAGGGGAGGTCATGCCTGACAAATCTGTTAGAATTCTTTGAGGAGGTAACGAGTAGGTTAGACAAAGGAGAGCCAATGGATGTTATCTACTTGGACTTCCAGAAGGCCTTTGACAAGGTGCCGCACAGGAGGCTGCTCAGTAAGATAAGAGCCCATGGTGTTAGAGGCAAGGTACTAGCATGGATAGAAGATTGGCTGTCTGGCAGGAGGCAGAGAGTGGGGATAAGGGGGTCCTTCTCAGGATGGCGGCCGGTGACTAGTGGAGTTCCGCAGGGGTCAGTGTTGGGACCACAACTTTTCACTTTATACATTAATGATCTAGATGAAGGAACTGAGGGCATCCTGGATAAGTTTGCAGATGATACAAATATAGGTGGAGGTACAGGTAGTATTGAGGAGGCAGGGAGGCTGCAGAAGGATTTGGACAGGTTAGGAGAATGGACAAAGAAGTGGCAGATGGAATACAACGTGGGGAAGTGTGAGGTCATGCACTTTGGTAGGAAGAATAGAGGCATAGACTATTTTCTAAATGGGGAGAGAATTCAGAAATCTGGAATGCAAAGGGACTTGGGAGTCCTAGTCCAGAATTCTCTTAAGGTTAACTTGCAGGTTGAGTCGGTAGTTAGGAAGGCAAATGCAATGTTGGCATTTATTTCGAGGGGACTAGAATATAAAAGCAGGGATGTGCTGCTGAAGCTTTATAAGGCTCTGGTCAGACCACATTTAGAATATTGTGAGCAATTTTGGGCCCTGTATCTCAGGAAGGATGTTCTGGCACTGGAGAGGGTCCAGAGGAGGTTCACGAGAACGATCCCAGGAATGAAAGGCTTAACGTATGAGAAACGTTTGAGGACTCTGGGTCTATACTCGATGGAGTTTAGAAGGATGAGAGGGGATCTGATTGAAACTTACAGAATAGTGAAAGGCCTGGATAGAGTGGACGGGAGAAAGATGTTTCCATTAGTAGGAGAGACTAGGACCTGAGGGCACAGCCTCAGAGTAAAGGGAAGACCTTTTAGGACAGAGATGAGGAGAAACTTCTTTAGCCAGAGAGTGGTGAATCTATGGAACTCATTGCCACAGAAGGCTGTGGAGGCCAGGTCATTGAGTGTATTTAAGACCGAGATAGATAGGTTCTTGATTGGTAAGGGGATGAAAGGTTACGAGGAGAAGGCGGGAGAATGGGGTTGAGAAACTTATCAGCCATGATTGAATGGCGGAGCAGACTCTATGGGCTGAATGGCCAAATTTCTGCTCCTACATCTTATGGTCTTATGGTAATAGTTTCACATGAGGGGACATGTCATAAAAATTTTTACAACATTTTATTCCACTGTTTAAACTTAAAACTAATCTCCCTGAGGCACCTCCATGCGCTAGGGCGCACTCCCGACTTAGGGAACTCCCGCCTTTCCACCTGCACAGGGAGCGCACAGCCCCTCCGGGCGCGCATCATGCTGGGCGGGCCTTAATTGGCCCCGCCCACGTAAAATGGCGGCGTGGACCCTATGGGGGGCGTCGATCGGGTCCGGACCCACCCACCCACACCCGCCCCCGCACAACCCCCTCCCCCATCCCTGACGGTGCAATCTCTACCCAAAGATTGTTTTCAGCCTAGTCTCTGATTGTGATCAGTGTCGTTGAGGTTTATCAGAATTCAGTGCCAGTGTTTGAGCAACACTCCGAGCAGAATACTAGCTTTTCACAGTTTTCACAATGGCTTGTCACCATGGTCACCAACACTCCTGAATACTCTCGCTGCAGGACCATTACAGCTGTAAGTAGGCGTTTGCCATTATTTTCTTTCAGAGAGAGGTGATCTCTTGGCAAGATATGTTCCATCCCCCCCACACCCACCCCCCCCTCCCCGGACCCCCAAGAACACCCTATCCCCCATCTCTATTGCAGCTGTGGCTCACTGGGTAACACTCTTTGTCTATCTGAGTTAGAACATTGTGAGTTCAAGTCCCAAGCCAGAAACCTCAGTGCACGAGTGAGAAATGCTGCACTGTCAGAGTTGCTGTCTAATAGATGAGATGCTTAACCTCTGTCTGCTCAGGTGGGCCTTGGGGAGGTGATGGTGTTGTGGTATTGTTGCTGGACTAGTAATCCAGAGACCCGTGGTAATGCTCTGGGGACCCAGGTTCAAATCCTGCTGTGGTAGATTTTGAATTCAATAAAATCTGGAATTAAAAGTCTAATGATGAAACAATTGTTGTAAAAACCCCCTCTAGTTCACTAATGCCCTTTAGGGAAGGAAGGTCCATGTGGCTGCAGACCCACAGTAATGTGGTATGACTCTTAAGTTGCACAACCTTCTCAAGGTGCAGCTAGGGATGGGTAATAAATGCTGGTCCACATCCTGTGAATGAATAATAAAAAAAAAATCAAGGATACTCAAATTAGAGCGCATGAGTTCTCCCCAGTGTCCTGGCTCATCAATGTTATCACAATAAAGAAACAACTCATTATCCCATCACCTTTTTGATATCTTGCTGCGTACAAATTGTCTGCCACAGTGAAGTGCTATGGGATAGTCTGAAGTGTTGTAAGACAATATTAATACAAGTTCTTTCACAAGAAGCCACTGTCCATTTCCTTTGCTTTCCTTTCTCAAGTAGCGATCAGAGGCCATTAATCATCTCAAATTAAAGAGTTGCAAGTCAAAGTGTTTTATTCTCCTCTTATACTTGTCCAAGTTGCATTCTGAGCGTTTGCGCCCAGTTCAGTTTCTCAGTTTTCTGTTTTGATCCAGCTGACTCATGGGCAATTGGACATGAAATTAAGTAGGACCAAGAGCCATCAAGTGCACTTCAGCTCCCATTCATTCCTGGACATCTGTATCAACCTACTTCTTCTGACTAGCAGCTCTGTCAAAGCAAGACTGACTGTACAGGACAACAGATCTTTAACATCAGTGCCCAGCCACCTAAGCGATGAGTCCATCCACCCACAATCCTGCCAAGCCTCCCTCCCCATGTGTGGACAAATACACGGCACAGTTCCTGTCACACTGGATGGTTAGATCTGCGTCAGGCCTGTGTCAAACTCCGCTCTCCAGGAGGGTGACGAGAGCAGACATTCAGAAAGGGGCTGTCGGGGATTTAATCCACTCTCTAATTTTTTGAGTAAGTGCTCAGTTCCGGCTCAATGGGTCACACTCTTGCATCTGAGCCGGAAGCTCGTGGGTTCAAGATTCTAGAGTGCAAGAGTAGAAGAGATTGCTTCTTTCAGGTGAGATGTTAAATTAAGGCCCCATCTGCCCTCTCATGTGGATGTAAAAGATCCCATTGCACTATTCTGAGAAGAGCAAGGGAGTTTTTTTTATTCATTTATGGGATGTGGTTGTCACTGGCTAGGCCAGCATTTATTACCCATGTTCAGAGGGCACTTCAGTCACATTGCTGTGGGCTTTGAGTCCCATGAAGGCTAGACCAGGTAAGGATGGCAGATTTCCTTCCCTAAAGGGAATGGGATTTTACAACAATTGGCAATGATTTCATGGTGATCACCAGGCTTTTATTGAATTCAAATTTCAGCAACTGCTGTGGTGGGATTTGAACCTAAGCCCTCAAAGCATTACCCTGGGTCTCTAGAATAGCAGCCCAGTGACAATACCACTATGCCACCTCCTTCTCCCAGAGGCAGCACTCCCTGGTGTCCTGATCAATATTTATCACTGCCGCAAAATTACTGAAAAAAGCAGTAAGGTAAAAGCAAAATACTGCGGACGCTGGAAATCTGAAACACAAAGAGAAAATGCTAGAAAATCTCAGCAGGTCTGACAGCATCTGTGGGGAGAGAAACAGAGTTAACATTTCAGAGTGAAGAAGAGTCATACGGACTTGAAGCATTAACTCTGTTTTTCTCTCTCCACAGATGCTGCCAGACCTGCTGAGGTTTTCCATCATTTTCTGTTTTTGTACTAAAAAAAAAATCTGGTTTTTATCATATTTATCTTGTGGGATCTTACTGTGCACAGGTTGGCTGCTGTGCGCTTCATGAAGCACTTCATTTACTGGCAAGTGTTTTAGAATGTCCTGAGATGCTAAAAACCTAGTTATTTCCTTGGTTTAAGTGCCTGCCCATGGGATTAAGTACTCAATGTGAGTGGAGCAGCTATCCTATCTTTGACACAGCCCATGGGGACCCTGGCTTAGTTATGCAATGAAGAGTTCATTGCCAATATGCCATCATTCTAATGTATAGCCTCAGTATGCTAGTTTATTCGATGGGTAACATGCACTCCCCCACATCCCACCCCCATACCTAGCCCATACTGAAATGAGAAAAAGTTCTAGTTCAAATTCTCAGTATACGTTGAGTTTGCTAATCTCAGGAGGGATGTCAATAGGTGAGGCAACAGTGCACCAATGCGCTAGCCATAATTAGGCAAGCCATTTCAAATGGCTTGTGGGATTCAGGTAAGAGCCTTTTTCTATTCTTTCTCAGGATGTGGGCGTCGCTGACTAGGCCAGCATTTATTGCTCATCCCTGTATGCCCCTTGAGAAGGTGGTGGTGAGCTGCCTTCTTGAAGCGCTGCAGTCCGTGTGATGTAGGTACACCCACAGTGCTGTTAGGGACAGAATTCCAGGATTTTGACCCAACAACAGCGAAGGAGCAACGATATATTTCCAAGTCAGGATGGTGAGTGACTTGGAGGGAAACACACAGTGGGTGGTGTTCCCATGTGTCTGCTGCTCTTGTCCTTCCAGGTGGTAGAAGTTGCGGGTTTGGAAGGTGCTGTTGAAGGAAGCTTGGTGGGTTGCTGCAGTCCATCGTGTAGGTGGTACTATGATGCTTCCTGTAGTCGAATAGCCCCTATGCTCCGACAGGAAGAATTGTCACTTATGTGAGGTCCGCAGGTGTAGCCAACTTTCATGGATTCCCGTTGCAGGCAGGATTCAACATGATCTAGGTAAAACAGGAGAAAATTATGATACAGGATTAAATTGTTTCAAATAACAGAGATAAATCAGATTCAAAGCTTACAATGTCTTCAAGCTTGGTGCTCAAGTTTTCAAATAAAATGTCAGTGATTCAGATTTAATTCACAGCTATAATATCACCAACACATTTTAATCTAATTCCACACTCCAGTTCTACAACTTTCAATTGTCACATCACCCAGTTTAATTGAATTGTCACTGTTGCTTTGATTGGAAACTGGATAGTTCACTTGCTCTCCATCCTTCCGAAAGTGTGGTGCCTAGAATGGAGTCATACCTGGCACAAAAGAAGATGGTTGTAGTTGTTGGAAGTCAGTCATCTCAGCTCCAGGACATCACTGCAGGAGTTCCTCAGGGTAGTGTCCTAGGCCCAACCATCTTCAGCTGCTTCATCAATGACCTTTCTTCCATCATAAGGGCAGAAGTGGGGATGTTCGCTGATGATTGTACAATGTTCAGCACCTCAGATACTAAAGCAGTCCATGTCAACATGCAGTAAGGCCTGGACAATATCTAGGCTTGAGCTGACAAGGGGCAAGTAACATTTGAGCCACACAAGTGCCAGTCAATGACCGTCTCCAACAAGGGAGAACCTAACAATTGCCCCTTGACATTCAATGGCATTACCATTGCTGAATCCTCCACTATCAACATCCCAGGGGTTACCATTGACCAGAAACTGAACTGGACCAGCCATATAAGTACTGTGTCTCTGCAATAGCAGGTCAGAGGCGAGGAACCCTGTGGTGAGTAACTCACCTCCTGACACCTCAAAGCCTGTCCACCATCTACAAGGCACAAGTCAGATGTGTGATGGAATACTCCCCATTTGCCTGGATGAGTGCGGCTCCCACAACACTCCAGAAACTCGACACCATCCAGGACAAAGCAGCCCTTCCAGGGAACCCTTCCACAAACATTCAGTCCCTCCACCACCAATGCACAGTGGCAACAGTGTGTACCATCCACATGATGCACTGCAGAATCTCACCAAGGCTCCCTAGGCAGCACTTTCCAAACCCATCTAGAAAGACAAGAGCAGCAGATAGATGGGAACACCACCACGTCACCTCCCCTTCAAGCCGCTCACCATTCTGACTTGGAAATATATCACCGTTCCTTCACTGTCGCTGGGTCAGAATCCTGGAACTCCCTTTCTAACAGCACTGTGGGTGTACCTACACCACATGGACTGTGGTGGTTCAAGAAGGCAGCTCACCACCACCTTCTCAATGGCAACTAGGGATGGGCAATAAATACTGACCCAGCCAGCGATGCCCACATCCCATGAAGGAATTTTTTTAAACTGGACACTGCTGGACACTATATTCCAGTTGAGGCCCAACCAGTTTTTAATAAAGATTCATCATAACTTCCTTCCTTTCGTACTCAATGGCCAAGATTTTTGCCACGATGGAGAGACTCTTCCTATGTAAACCCAGAGACTCTGTATCATGGCGAAAATGACAGACGAACCCAGAAATTCTAAGTGCCACCCCCGAACATGGCACCCCCTACTTTCACGGGGGCAGGACTGTAGCTGGGCTGAGGTTCATGCATGTGTGGCTTACGGAGGTAGCAGGGCATTTACATCATCAGCTGCCTCCACTGAAGTGAGATTTTGGCAGGCCAGGAGAGTGAAACCTGCAGCGTGTGGATTAGGCCATGTAAGAGCTGGTCTGAAGTTGATGGATTCATTTGGATCGCCAGAGTGTCCCTTTTGGAGAGGTAAGGTACCCCTTTGGTTATGGTCCTGGGACACCTTTGGGACAGGTAAGGCACACTTTGGGATGATTAAAATTAAACATGATTGTGCTTAAAAAGTGCATAAACTCATTAAAACTGTCAAAGCTGTCAAGGAATTGTCAAAGGATACTAAGTGAGTTGGCATGGAGGAGGTAAGGGCACAGGGTGGTGGGTGTGAGGCATGGGTTGGCATGAGTTATCACTAAACTGGCATAGGGGCTTTAAGGGGGCATGGGGATGTGGGGGGGCATAGGAGAGTTGAGGGGACATGGGATGGATAGAGAGACATGTGTTTGCAAAGGTTGGCATGGATGAGGCATGGGGAGTGTACGGGGCTGAGGGTGGTGAAGCATGAGGGCTAGAGGGCTGCTATGTGTTTTAATTTTTGAAAAATTTAATTTAATAAAGTGCCAGATCACAGAGGCAGATCTTCTGCCCAGCACACCTTCATAGCGGGCAGCCTCCACACTTGTTCTGGGGGTGACAAGCTTGACTTCTACTCCAGCCCATCCACCGGAATGAAAATCTCAACCACGGGCAGCATTTTTAAAAAGTTGGGTGCACAGAGCCGGGAATTCTCCCCTCTCTGAGCACCCAGCCCGGGAGCGAAAATCTGGGTCCTATTTATAAAACGCAGAATCCCTTACGCCTATTTAACTGCTTTCTCAACCTTTCCTGTCACCTTCAATGACTTGTGCACCTATACCCCCAGATCTCTCTGTTCCTGCACCCCTTTTAGAATTGTACCCTTTACATTGCTTCTCCTCATTCTTCCTACCTTCTTCACACTACTTTGCATTAAATTTCATCTGCCAGTTATCTGCCCATTCCACCAAACTGTCCACGTCCTCTTGAAGTCTATCACTATCCTCCTCACAGTTCACAACCCTTCCAAATTTTGTGTCATCTGCAAATTTTTGACATTGCTCCTTGCACACCCAAGTCTAAGTCATTCACATGTGTCAAGAAAAGTAATGGTCTTGCTACCAAAACCTGGAGAACCCCACTGTATACCATCTTCCAGACCAAAAAACAAGCATTCACCACCTCTGTTTCCTGTCACTCAGCCAACTTTGTATCCATGTTGCCATTCTCCCTTTTTTTCCATGAGCTTCAACTTTGCTGACAACCTATTATATGACACATAATCAAACACCTTTTGGAAGTTCATGTGGACCATATCAACTGTATTACCTCCAAGAACCCTTTCTGCTCTCTCATCAAAAAGCTCAGTTATTTAAACATGATTTGACATTAACAAGTCTGTACTCGCTTTCCTTAAATAATCCATATTTGTCTAAGTGACTATTAACTTTGTCCTGGATTATTGTTTCTAAAAGCTTTCGCATCCTGGAGTTTAAATTGACTGGCACGGAACTGCTTATAACACAAGTGAAAACCAGGCTGAGTATAGAAACATCAGAAAGGAAATGAAAATGGAAATAAGAGAGACAAAGGGAGAGTATGAGAAGAGACGGGCAGCTAACTTAAAAAGGAATTCAGAAGTCTTCTATTGGCGCTTTTTTGAATAAAGATGTAATATTTGCAATTCTCCAGCCCTCTGGCACCACACTTGTTTCTAAGGAGAGTTGGAAGATTATGGCCAGAAACTTCCTCCCTCACTTCCCTCCCCTACCTCCCTCAGAATCCTTGGATGCATTATTATGACACAGCCAATAGTAAATGCTGAGTTGTTCAAATCCCAGAGGGACACTTGAAATGACTGTCATAACCAATTTTTTGCAATTTGCATGTTTCGAGATGCAGATTTTGAATTCAGTTATAATAAGACTACTGAGTCTCAAGAGGTTTTTATAAAACTAAATTAAACATTTATTAATTAAAAGGTTGTAAGCACATACATATGTCCATAAATTACTACGATAATAACTTCTAAAACTTCCCCTAATTAATCTGACTCTCAGTTACACCTCCATTAAGGCACAAGTAAAAAACATAGATATAAACAGACCCCTGGGAAAGCACACACTGGACAGTCAAATTAAAAATGAGTTTCTTTCACCTCTGGGTACTTGCAGACAGTGGCTTGAGGCTTATAGGCTGGAGGCTTTAGACCTTACAATCCTTCCCCCTCTTTACGAACAACCTTCTCTTTTTTAATGCATATTTTCCTCTATGAATGCAAATTTTCCTTATATCGCTCTGCCTTTTAAACTTGACCTCTTCTAATAATAAGGCCCTTTCATAACACCAATTTTATTAGGAAGCTTTGAAAAAAGTAAACACATTGTTTGGCTTCTTCTGGCTAGGTGTAATATCTCATCCATTCTTTTGAATGGTTTATTTAAAAATGAAAATTGCCCCCTTGACACCTATGTTTCTAAACTTCCCTATGTTTATCTAATTAACATTTCAAACTTACTTCTCTTCTATAGATCAAAGCCTCTAGGCCAGCTGGCTTTAACCCAATTAAGACACACACACACGTAGACAGACACCACTAAACTCTATTTTAAAATAATTTCCAATAACATTATAGACATTATTATCTTCTTGACAGCATCGTACTTGGTTCTGGTGCGTCCCTAACTTTAAGCAGAGCAAGTCTTTCTAATAAATCCTCTTTATCAATTTTTAATCCCTCCAATTTCTCAACTGCCTCCTCTTTTACTTTGCCAGCTTCTTCTTCCTTGGCAAAGACAGATGCAAAGCATTAATTTAATACCTCAGCCTCTATGTGTAAATCCCCTTTTTGATCCCTAATTGGTTCCACTCCTCCTTTTACCGCCCTTTTACTATTTATATGCCTTTGGATTCCCTTTTCTGTTCGCTGCCAGTCTTTTCTCATACTTTCTGTCTGCTTCTCTAATTTTTTTTGCACTTCTCTCTGAACTTTATATATTCAACCTGGTTCTCAACTTATATCCATCTGGCATCTGCCATACTCACCCTTTTTCTGCTTCATCCTACTTTCTATCTCTTATATCATTCAGGGAGCTCTGGTTTATGTGTCCTATCCATCTCCATCGTGGGAATGTACCTTGACAGTATCCAAACGATCTCTTTTTTAAAGGCAACTTTACAGTTTTGCCTGTAAATCTTTGGCTCCAATTTACCTGGGCCAAATGTGGTCTCACCCCACTGAAATTTGGCCCTCTTCATTGCTCCCTACTGACACTTGATCCCCTTGACCCACCCCATTCTCCAGGACTAGATCCAGCAGTACCTCCTTCTTCATCAAACTGAAAACATACTGATGTAGAAAATTCTCCTCAACACACTTCAGAAATTCTCCCTCCTCTCTACCCTTTACTGTATTACCATCCTAGTTTTTAATAGGGTAATTTTTGAACAATTAAAGTCCGAAGGCAGTTCTAAATTTTGATCACTCTTTGTGTCATAGAATCAGAGGATGGTTATGGTATAGAAGCAGCCTGTGCTGGCTGTCGGCAAGATCATTTTAGCTTGTCCCAATCCTCTGCCCTTTCCCTGTAGTCCTGCAATTTATTCCTTTAAAGTACTTATGTAATTTCCTGCTGCAAACTATGAGTGAATCCGTATCCACCACCATTTCAGGCAGTGCGTTCCAGATTATAACCACTCGCTGTATAAAAAAGATTTTCCTCCTGTGGTCTTTGATTCTTTGGTGTGCAGGGGTTCTTCCCTAATTTCACTCCTGAAAGGGCACACTCGCATTGCGTGTCGTTTGTGACTCTGATGGTGAAGGTTTCTGCAGTGTGACCACTGTGTTCCCTTTATTCCCTTCTCCCTCCTGTATGCATCTAACTTCCCTAAAATGCAGCCCCGTGTGACAGCGAGTTACACATTCCCATCACTCTCTGTGTAAAGAAGTTCCTCCTAAGTTCCTTATTTCATCTGTTGGTGACTATTCTTAACCTTTCAGTGTCCCCTTCATTCTAGAGTGGTCCACAAGTAGAAACAACTTCCCCACATCCAATCTATCATACTCCTTCACAATTTTAAAGGCCTCACTCAGGTCTCCTCTTAGATTCTTTTCCAGAGGTCCTCTTTCCTGTTCATTACACCCTCTCAGCTCTGGCAACATCTTTGTCAATCCTTTCTGAGCTTTCTACAGTGCTTTAATATCCTTTTTGTCGTTTAGAGATTGTAACCACGTAGAGCACTGCAAAGTGTGGTCTGAACAAGGTTCTGTATAAATTTACCATTGCCTGGTTTTGTATTGTGTTGTATTCCTCTCAATATGCCTTTATCATTCAATGCTGGATAATCAAGAGCTCGGGACAAACATAAAATAAACACAAGATGAATAAGAACTTAGAACTATTAGGAGAACAAAAAACAAGCCATTTCCCCAACAACCTCAGCACTTTATAATGACCCCACTGCCCATTATCTCACTGTGGGGTCTTTCGGTCATTCGGCCTACCATACTAGGCCAGATTTTTAAAAGATCTAAACCGCTCACCTCCACAGAAATGATTAACTGACTCCTGAAACTTGATTACCCTTTGAGTGAACAAGTTGCACAAGACTTCCTTAATCTCCTAAGGGTAGAAGATGGACCTGATCACACCTATTTTCATGCACTCAAATGGGTGCACCAAGGCTCGATTGCAGGGCCAATATTCTATGGCCCTGAAATTGGGTAGGTCCAATCTTCACGCATCCCTTTTAGCCACCTTACAACAGGCTTTAGGACCAATACATATTGCAAACGAGGGGCCTAACATCTGGTTTAGGCGCCTTGTCCAAATTGGTCTGTGATGAACAGGCCAGGAAGTGGACCTACTCCACTCAGGGTTTCTCAGCAGTCGAAGTAGCAGCTACCAATTAAACATCTGTTTCATTTTAGAAAACAATTTTTAACCATATTCTTATGGAGCAGGGCATGATGCATTTCAGATCATATCAGCTCACTGCATTTAAAAGGTTTAAAGTAATTTGTAAAAGAACCAGGGGTGAAGATGAGAATTAAATTTTACACAGTGAGTCCTGATCTGGATTGTACTGCCTGAAAGGGCAGCAGGCGTAGATTCAGTAATGACTTTCAAAAGAAAATTGGATAAATACTTGAAATGGGAAAATTTGCAGAGCTATGGGGAAAGAGCAGATGAGTGGGTGGAATTAATTGGCTATCTCTTTCACATTGTGACAGCGCCTTCCAAACCCACGATCTCCACCGCCTCGAAAAACAAAGGACAGCAGGTACTATATCGTCGTTCCTTCACTGTCACTGGGACAAAATCCTGGAACTCCCTCCCTAACAGCCCTGCAGGTGTACATACACCACATGGACTGCAGCGGTTCAAGAAGGCAGCTCACCACCACCTTCTCAAAGACAACTAAGGATGGGCAATAAATGCTGGCCCAGATAGTGACACTCACATGCCATGAACAAATAAATGTGTAAAGATGGTCTCCTGCGCTGTGTATCCTTCTAAGACTCTGCAATTTGCAATGAGATTGTTATAAAACTCAGGGAAAATGCACTTACATTCTCTGTTTGATGTTCTCAAAGCTTTTAAGCTAATGGCTCACATTGCCTTCACAAAGACAACATATAGATCTCGCCTTGAGTTGTGCACAGCTGTAATAATGCGCATTAGGTGACGCAGTTTGTGGCACTTCTGCTTCTGAGTCAGAAGGTTGTGGTTTCAGGCCCAACTGCAAAACTTAAGCACATAATCTAGACTGAGGGAATGCTGCACTGTTGGAGGTGCTGTCTATCAAATGTGCTGTCAAACTGAAGCCCTGTCTGCCCTCTCAGGCTGAAGTAAAAGATTCCACGGCGCTATTTCAAAGAAGGGCTGGTGAGTTCTCTGCGGTTTCCAGGCCAATATTCATAGAACCACAGAACCATAGAAAAGTTACAGCACAGAAGGAGGCCATTCTGCCCATCTTGTCCATGCCAGCCCAAGGATACCCAGGTGCCCTTTCTAATCCCACCTTCCTGCACCCGGCCTATAGCCCTGCAGTTTATAGCACTTTAGGTGCAGATCCAGGTACTTTTTAAAAGAGTTTAGAGTTTCTGCCTCTACCACCAACTTGGGCAGCGAATTCCAGACACTCACTACCCTCTGCGTAAAAAAGTTCTTCCTCATGTCCCCCCTACACCTTCTGCCACTTATCATGAATCTATGTCCCCTGATTCTAGAATTCTCCATCAAGGGAAACAATTTTATCCTGTCCACTCTATCTATTCCCCTCATAATTTTGTACACCTCAATCAAGTCAACTCTCTGCCTTCTTTGTTCTAAGGAAAATAACCCCAACCTATCCAATCTCTCCTCATAGCTACACTTATCTAACCCTTGTAAACCTCCTCTGCACTCTCTCCAGAGTTATTACGTCCTTCCTGTAATGTGGTGACCAGAACTGCACACAATACTCCAGTTGTGGCCTCACCAATGTCTTATACAATTCCAACATTATATCCTTACTTTTATATTCTATACCTCTGCCAATGAAGGAGAACATTCCATATGTCTTCTTTACAACCTTGTCTACTTGAATTGCTGCCTTCAGGGACCTGTGTACTTGTACGCCAAGATCTCTCACTTCTTCTACCCCTCTTAGTATATTCCCATTTATTGTGTAATTCCTGTAACTGTTTGACCTCCCTAAATGTTTGACCTCACACTTCTCCATGTTAAAATCCATCTGCCACTTTACCGCCCACTCCACCAACCTATCTATATTGTTTTGGAGATTATGACTATCCTCTACACTATCCACTACTCGGCCAGTCTTTGTGTCATCTGCAAATTTCCCAATCGTGCCCCCCACGTTCACGTCCAAATCGTTAATATATAACACAAACAGCAAGGGTCCCAACACCGAGCCCTGTGGAACACCACTTGAGACAACTGTCCATTCGCAAGGGCATCCATCGACCATTACCCTTTGTTTCCTGTTACAAAGCCAATCTTTTCTCCAGTTTGCCACATTACCCTGAATCCCATGAGCTTTTACTTTCCTGATCAATCTGCCATGTGGGACCTTGTCAAATTCCTTGCTAAAATCCATGTACACAACATCCACTGCACTACCTTCATCAACCCTTCTTGTCACTTCCTCAAAGAATTCAATCAAATTTGTGAGGCAGGACCTTCCTTTAACAAATCCATGCTGACCATCCCTGACTAGTCCATGCCTTTCCACATGACAGTTAATCCTATCTCTCAGGACTGATTCTATTAATTTGCTCACCACCGATGTAAGACTAACTGGCCTATAATTGTTTGGCATTTCCTTTGATCCCTTTTTAAACAATGGAACTACGTTTGCATTTCTCCAGTCCTCCGGTACCTCCACTGTATCTAGTGAAGATTGGAAAATCATCCTCAGAGCATCTGCTATCTCCTCCCTGACTTCCTTCAGCAGCCTCAGAAACAATCCATCTGACCCTGGTGACTTATCAACTTTCAAGTATTTCAACCCTTCGAGTACTTCCTCTCTCTTTATGACTGTCCCATCTAATATCTCGCAGTGTTCCTCCTGGACTACAATATCTATATCCTCCCTTTCCTTTGTAAATATGAAGACAAAACATTCATTCAAAACCCTTCCTACAGCCTCTGCATCTACACACAAGTTTCCATCTTCATCTCTGATAGGTCCCACTTTTTCCTTAACTAACCTTTTGTATTCATGTATTGGTAAAAGATCTTGGGGTTATCTTTAACTTTACTTGCTACTCTTTTTTCATGCCCTCTCTTTGATTTCCTTATTTCTTTTTTACTTCGTCCCTGCACTTCCTGTATTCGTCTAGGCTTTCTGCAGTGCTTAGTTCTTTGTGCCTATCGTATGCTTTCTTTTTCTGTTTGATCTTCCCCTGTATTCCTCTAGACAACCAGGGGGGTCTAGATTTGGCAGTACCACTCTTATTTTTGTAGGGGACATGTCTACTTTGTACAATTAGGATCTCGCTTTTTAGTGCTTCCCACTGGTTTTCCACTGTTTTATCCTCCAGCAGTGCTGTCCAGTCCACCTCAGCCAAGTCCCTTCTCATTTCTGCAAAATTTGCCTTCCCCCAGTTCAAGACTTTTACTCTTGCCTTATATCTGTCCTTTTCCATGGTAATGCTAAATCTAACTGAATTGTGATTACTGTCCCCGATATGGTCGCCAACTGTCACTTCACCCACTTGCCCTTCTTCGTTCCCCAAGACTAAATCTAGAATTGCATCTCCTCTCGTTGGGTTTGTCACTAATTGGTTGAAAAAATTTTCCTGGACACACTGCATGAATTTTTTTCCCTCAGTGCCCTTTATATTGTTTGAATCCCAGTTGATTTTAGGATAGTTGAAGTCTCCTACTATTATTGCCCTCTTGTTCTTACAAGCAGAAATTTGCCTACGTATTTGTTCTTCTATCTCCCTTTCACTATTTGGGGGTCTATAGTATACTCCCAGTAGTGTGACTGCCCCTTTTTTATTTCTAAGCTCAATCCATAAAGCCTCGTTTGTTGACCCATTTAGTACATCATCCCTTCTCACAACTGGAATTGATTCTTGAACCATTAGTGCTACCCCCCTCCTTTTTTATCTCCTACTCTATCGTGTCTGAAGACTCTATAACCAGGGATATTAAGCTGCCAGTTTTGTCCCTCCTTTAGCCAGGTCTCCATTATAGCAATGACATCCTGCTGCCATGTGTCTACCTGTGCCCTTAACTCATTGACCTTGTTTGTAATACTCCTTGCATTGAAGTATAAACAGCTAAACCCCGTCAATTTCCCTTGCTGGACACTTTTTAGACTTTGCTTCTCCTGTAACTCCATGTCAATCACAACATCCCTAGATAATGTTCTACCTCCATTTTTCTGATCTGAATCTGACCGATCTGATCCTACTCCTGGGATTCCATCCCCCTGCCACACTAGTTTAAATACTCCCCAACAGAACTAGCAAAAGCCCCCCAAGGACACTGGTCCCAGCTCTGCCTGGGTGCAGCCTGTCCGGTTTATTCAGGTCCCACCTTCCCCAGAACCGGTCCCAGTGCCTCAAGAATCTGAATCCCTCCCGGCTACACCATCTCTCCAGCCACGTGTTCATTTGGTCTATCCTCTTATTCCTGCTCTCGCTAGCACGTGGAACTGGGAGTAATCCTGAGATTACTACATTTGAGGTCCTGCATTTTAGTTTATCTCCTAACTTCCTGTACTGAGCTTGCAGGTCCTCATCCCTTAGTTTACCTATGTCGTTGGTACCAATGTGTACCACGACCACTGGCTGTTTACCTTCCCTCCCCAGAATGCCCTGCAGCCGCTCCGTGACATCCCGGACCCTGGCACCAGGGAGGCAACATATCATCCTTGATTCATGTTTGTGGCCACAGAAGCATCTGTCTGTTCCCCTAACTATTGAATCCCCTATCACTATAGCCCTGCCACTTGTATTCCTCCCACCCCTCTGAGCAGCAGAGCCACCCACGGTGCCGTTCTTTGACAGTGGGTCCTCCTCAATCCCCTTCTGAGTCATGATGACTGCACTGACTTCTCCCAGAATTTTTTTTTTTTTTTGTAAAAATATACTTTATTCATAAATTATCTTCAATCACATTCAAAACCATTTCAAAAACAACATTACAAGGGTACAATCCAGGTTAAACTTTTACAAAATGTATCACCAGTACAAACAATATTACAGTCATTTACAGCCTTTCATTTTGATCTGTACAGCCCGAGGGGCTCTAAACAGTTCCCAGCCTCTCGGTGCGCTGTGGTAGAAAGGTCTTAGACAGCGACCCTTCCCCATTGCGCCTTTGCGGCAGCTGCCCCAAGCTTTAGTGCGTCCCTCAGCACGTAGTCCTGGACTTTGGATTGTGCCAGTCCGCAACAATCGGTCGGGGACAACTCTTTGTGCTGGAAGACCAACAAGTTTCGGGCGGACCAAAGCGCGTCTTTCACCGAGTTGATGATCCTCCAGCTGCAGTTGATGTTTGTCTCGGTGTGTGTCCCTGGGAACAGCCCGTAGAGCACAGAGTCCTGTGTCACAGAACTGCTCGGGATGAACCTCGACAGCAACCACTGCATCTCTCTCCAGACTTTCTTTGCAAAGGCACAATCCACAAGGAGGTGAACTACGGTCTCTTCCCCACCACAGCCACCTCGAGGGCAACGTGCAGAGGGGGTGAGCCTCCTGGCGTGTAGGAAGGATCTAACGGGGAGGGCCTTTCTCACCACCAGCCAAGCTACGTCTTGGTGCTTGTTGGAAAGTTCTGGCGATGAGGCATTCTGCCAAATGACTTTGACAGTCTGCTCGGGGAACCATCCCACAGGGTCCACCCTCTCCTTTTCCCTCAGGGCCTCTAGGACGTTACGTGCTGACCACTGCCTGATGGACTTGTTGTCCAAGGTGTTTTTCTGCATAAATTTTTCCACCAGGGACAGGTGGTACGGCACGGTCCAACTACTTGGAGCGTTCCGCGGCAGCGTGGCCAGACCCATCCTTCGCAACACCGGGGACAGGTAGAACCTCAGCACGTAGTGACACTTGGTGTTTGCGTACTGAGGGTCTACGCACTGCTTGATGCAGCCACACACAAAGGTGGCCATCAGTATGAGGGCGATGTTGGGCACGTTTTTTCCCCCTTTATCTAGAGGCTTGTACATCGCGTCCCTGCGGACACGATCCATTTTCGACCTCCAGATAAAGCGGAAGATGGCTCAAGTGATCGCCATCGCGCAGGAGTCTGGAATGGGCCAGACCTGCGCCGCGTACAGCAACAGCGAGAGTACCTCACACCTGATGACCAGGTTCTTTCCCGCAATGGAGAGGGAGCGTCGCTCCCACATGCCCAGTTTCCTTTTCACCATAGCCACTCGCTCCTTCCAGTTTCTAACGCATGCCCCGGTCCCTCCGAACCATATCCCCAGCACCTTCAGGCCGTCAGCCCTGACAGTGAAGGGGACAAAGGATCGGTCAGCCCAGTTCCCAAAGAACATGGCCTCGCTCTTCCCACGATTTACCTTGGCTCCCGAGGCCAGTTCGAACTGGTCGCAGATGTGCATCAGTCTGCGCACCGACTGCGGATCCGAGCAGAAGACGGCGACGTCGTCCATGTACAGGGAGGCTTTTACCTGAGTGCCTCCACTGCCTGGGATCGTCACTCCTCTTATGCCCGGATCCTTCCTGATGGACTCGGCAAAGGGTTCTATGCAACACACGAAAAGGACAGGCGAGAGAGGACAGCCCTGCCTGACTCCAGATTTAATCGGAAAGCTATCTGTTTCCCACCCATTGATTGAGACTGCGCTACTGATGTTAGTGTAGAGCAGTTGGATCCAATTTCGAATTCCCTCCCCAAAGCCCATTTTGGAGAGCACATCCCCCATGTAGGTGTGCGATATTCTGTCAAAGGCCTTCTCCTGATCCAAGCTGATGAGGCAGGTATCCACACCCCTGTCCTGTACATAGGCAATCGTATCCCTGAGCAGCGCCAGGCTGTCAGAGATCTTCCTGCCTGGCACAGAGCAGGTCTGGTCAGGGTGAATCACCAATTCCAGAGCGGATTTGACCCGATTGGCGATGACCTTGGACAGAATCTTATAGTCCACATTCAACAGTGAAATGGGTCGCCAATTTCTAATTTCCTCCCTTTCCCCCTTGTGCTTGTAGATGAGGGTGATGATGCCTTTCCTCATGGATTCTGACATGCTGCCGGCCAGGAGCATACTCTCGTACACTCCTAGCAGGTCTGGGCCGATCAAGTCCCACAGAGCCGAATACAACTCCGCCGGCAAGCCGTCGCTTCCGGGAGTTTTACTCTTCTCGAAGGACTCGAGGGCCTTAGTCAGTTCATCAGGAGTTAGCGGTTTGTCTAGGCTCTCCCGCGTACTGTGGTCTAAGACCTCCGTGATAGAGGACAGGAAGGACTGGGAGGCCGTGCTGTCCGTGGGCTTCACGTCATACAGTCCGGCATAAAAGGATTTGCTGATCCTCAGAATGTCGGACCGTGATGACTTTACTGAGCCGTCTTCTTCCTTCAGGCTGCTGATCACAGAGCGCTCTCTGTGTACCTTTTGGAAGAAGAAACGTGAGCACGTCTCATCCTGCTCCACGGAGCGGACCCTGGAACGGAAGATGATCTTGGAGGCCTCCGAGGCAAAGTGCGAGGCTTGCTGGCCCTTCACCTCTTGGAGCTCCTCCTTGACATCGACCCCCATCGACTGCAGCCGGAGCAGATTCTGCATCTTTTTCTGGAGTCGGGACATTTCCCTCTGTTCCTTTCTAGCTTTCTGGGTGCCTTTGCGGATGAAAAACCTCTTGATGCTTCCCTTGATCACTTCCCACCAGTGTGTCAGGGACTCAAAGAGGGGTTTCACGGTTCTCCAACCTTTGTAATCCCTCTTGAGCTCCTCAATGTTCTCTGGGGTCAGCAGTTGCACATTTAGCTTCCATGCCCCCCTGCCCACCCTCTGGTCCTTCTCCAAGTGGCAGTCCGCCAGTAGGAGGCAGTGGTCAGAGAAGAACACCGGCTTGACCTCGGTGGATCTGACTGTGAATGCACGGGACACAAACAGGAAGTCTATCCTGGAACGAATGGACCCGTCTGGCCGCGACCAGGTGTATCTACGCTGCGCTCCGTCTGCAGGGTTGCTGAAGACGTCGTGCAGCTTGGCATCCTTAACTGTTTCCATCAGGGATCTGGACGTAGCGTCCAATCTGCTTCCGGCCCTGCCGGATCGTCCAGCCGCATCGATGATGCAGTTGAAGTCCCCGCCCAGAATGACCGGCCTGGAGGTCGCCAGCAGCAGTGGGAGCTGCTGAAAAACCTCCAGCCGCTCAGCCCCTTGTGCCGGGCCATACACGTTAATTAACCGGAGTGGAGCGTTCTTGTACATTACGTCTGCTACGAGGAGTCGCCCGCCCACCACCTCCTTGACCTCGGAGACGGTGAAGTTGCCTCCCCGCAGCAGAATACCCAGGCCGGAGGAACGAGAGTCGTTTCCGCCCGACCAGATCGATGGCCCGTGGGACCACCATCGTGACCATTGCCTGTAGGAGCTGAGGTGCGGTATCGCACACTCCTGCAGAAACAACAGGTCAGCTTTGACCTTGGCTAGGTAGTCCAAGGTCGCAACACATCGCGTAGTAGATTTAATGCTACGCACATTTATGGATACAATCTTTAAACCCATTTTAAAGCATTTATTCTCCTACCAAACCCACTGTCTCTGAGAGTCCCAGACCTTTAGTCTGCTCCTTCATACCCGTAGTGAGCTCAAATTCCTTCACTTTGGATGGGCTGAGGTAGATCTCCTTGGCCGTGTTCTGCTCCAGTGGCATCTGGAGGTTCACGTAGAGAGCGGGTTTTGAGATGACCTTTGCTGGAGAAGCTTCTCCAAAACTCACCCCCTCTGGGGTGTTGCTGTTCCCGGCTTCCTGGAGCTGGGGTGCGATGATTGCCTCACTGCTCCCAGATTCCAGGGGCTGTGGTGCACTGGCCTCCTCAGGTTGCAGGCAAAGTTGGGGTGCGCTGGTCTCCTTGTTGTCTCCAATTTTCTGGAGCTCGGGTGTCTCGTCCTCCAACGCCCTGGAGCTTTGCCGCCTCTTCTGTCGGTGCCGCTCTGGCACTTCATCATCCGAAGAGCTGCTGCCCTTGTCCTCCGTGTCGGATGGGAGACGCCTCTTGCCGCTTCTCTGGGAAACGCCTTTGCTTCTTCTTCGCTCCCTCTTACTTTTCTTGTTCTTCACCGTCCGCCACTCCCCCTGCTGCTTTTCCACTGCTGCCTCCTCCTCCATTGATTCGCTGTCCTGAGGACTGGGAGGTTCAGGGGGGTAGTGCTGTTGATTGGCTCTCTGTTGCCTCAATCTCTTTCTCCACCTTGTCTCTCTCTGTGTCCTCCTTTGTCCCGTTGAGCTCCCTGGGGGCCTTGGTGGTTGGAGTGACACGGAACATTTCTTCTGCTTCCCCCTGGTCGGCTTTGGCTGCCTGTGCGTAAGTACGGCAGCGTTTGGGGCAGGTCCTGTAGAGGTGACTTGCCTCGCCACACAGGTTGCAGCACTTGGCCTGTTTGCAGTCTTTTGTCTGGTGCCCTTCCTGTTTGCAGATCTTGCAGAGGGAGGCGCTGCAGTTGGCCGCCACATGACCAGCCTTGCCGCATGAGCGACAATGCTTGGGTTGCCCAGCGTAGACCAGGTAGCCACGGTTTCCCCCGATAGCGAAACTGGAAGGAGGGTGGAAAATGGCTCCCTTACCATCGGTCTTTAGCGTGACCTTAAACAGGCGTTTGCCTGTCCAGATCCCCAAGTCGTCTCGAATCTCGGTGCCGCTCCCCACCTTATCGAAGTACCTGGTGAGGAAGGTGACCACGTCGGCGACAGGGACGAAGGGGTTGTACACATGCACCATCACCACACGTTCCCGTTGCAACGGCAGAGAAAAGTGCGGCTCCGCCATCAGGATCTTCATCTCCGGCAGGTCTCTCTTCTCCTCGAACACCCTCAGGAGCCGGACGCAGTCTGCCACCCGCTTGAACGTCACGTCAAAGTAACCTCCTTTGCGGGAGTCATGCAGGGTGAAGATCTCCGTAGCTTGGAAGCCGCACGCCTTCAACAGGATCCTCCTGGTGAAGAAGCCCCGATCCATAGGTGATCCTCCTTCGCTGTGGTTCACCGTGACTCGGACGGTGATAGGTAACCCACGGTATGGATTTGGATTGCGATTGGTTATCGCCCTTCCATCCCGACCTTGCCTTGGCAGGACCATGGTGTCGCCCCTGCAACACTTGATCTTAGCCAAAAGGCCGGCAACACTTGATCTTTCGAGTTATCAACAGATCGCATGTAACTCTTTTCGAGTACATTCACAGTTCTTGGTTTCCAGGAGTGGGACATGAACCCACAACCCTCTGATTCAAAGGCAAGGGTGCTATGAACTGAGCCACAGCTGACACCTCCCTTGACAACACTTGATCTTAGCCTCAGTCACTTCTCACTACCGCTTTCTGCTGGATGCTCTTCCTCCTATTGAGTGCAAGAGTCCTTCTCCTCGATCCCCTTCTGAGTCGTGTTGACTGCGTTGACTTCTCCCAGAATGCTTCTCAGTCACTTCTCACTACCGCTTTCTGCTGGATGCTCTTCCTCCTATTGAGTGCAAGAGTCCTTCTCCTCGATCCCCTTCTGAGTCGTGTTGACTGCGTTGACTTCTCCCAGAATGCTTCTCAGTCACTTCTTACTACCGCCCTCTGTTGGATCTCTCAATCAACACCACAAAAACAGATTATCTGCTCATGATCACATTGCTGTTAATGGGAGCTTCCTGTGTATCATTAAGCTGTTCCTTTTCCTAACTTGCAACAGTGAATATCCTTCAAATGAACCGAATGACGTAAATCATAAAGGTCATAAGAATTAGGAGCAGGAGTAGGCCATTTGGCCCATCGAGCCTGCTCTGCCATTCAATAAGATCATGGATGATCAGATTGTGGCCTTTACTCAACTCTCCTGCCTGCCTCCCCCATAACCTTTGGCTTCCTTGTCAATCAAAAATCTGTTTAACTCAGTCTTGAGTGTATGCAATGATCCAGCCTCCGAAGGGAATTCCAAAGACTAACAACCCTCTGAGAGAAGAAATTCCACCTCAACTCCATCTTAAATGGGAGATTCCTTATTTTTAAACTGTGCACCCTAGTTCAAGATTACCCCATGAGAGGAAACAGCCTCCCAACATCTACCCTGTCAAGTCCCCTCAGAACCTTATATGTTTCAATAAGGCCTCATTCTCATTTTTCTAAATTCTAATGAGTACAGGCCCAACCTGATCAACCTTTCTCATAAGACAACCCCTTCATCCCAGGAATTAGCCTAAAGAATTTTCTTTAAACTGTTTCCAATGGAAGTATTTCCCTCTTTAAGTAGGGAGACCAAAACTAGGTGCAGTACTCCAGGTGCGGTCTCACCAATATGCTGTACAGTTGTAGCAAGACTTCCCTATTTTTTTATACTATATCCCCCTTGCAATAAAGGCCAACATTCCATTTGTTTTCCTAGTTACTTGCTGTATCCGCATGTCAGCTTTTTTGTGATTCATTTCCAAGAACCTCTGTACCACAGCATTCTGCAGCCTGTCTCCATTGAAATAATACCCTGTTCTTCTATTATACCTGCCAAAGTGGACAACCTCCTATCAGGCTATGTTGGTGCATTGTTAGCTCATACCCACTAGTCACAGTAATTCTTTATGCTCCTCCCATCCTGTTCAGTTGCCACCAGCAACTCTGAATCTCTGGCTCCCCTCTCCAGCTAAGTCATGGACAATAATCCTGATAAGGGCTATTTTCCCACATTAAACTCCATCTGCCAAATTTTTGCTCACCCGCTTAACCTTTCTATATCCCTTTGCAGGCTCTTTGGGCAGAATTTAATGTAAGTGATGGGGGTCTCGCCTACTGGCTGAAGAGCTAGTGAGACCCCCGTGTCACCTCTTTTCAGGAAGATCCAATGCATGACAGGCCTTCCCTGGGATCAAGGACCCTAGGGGCGGAAGTGAGAGAAAGTAATCAAGTACCTCACATGGTTGCATTTTTCACTCTGTGCCACAGGGATGCAATCTTCATGTCCCAGAATGAAGTGGATTGTTCCAGCTGCAGATCCAATTATGATCTTTTTATAGTCAATAAGATGTCAAATGAATCCTTTCTAAATGAATCTGGAAACAATCCCAGTATAATGCAGTTCTGTTATAATACAATAATTATAATGATAGCGATGCACACTCTTTCATATCTAATCATCCAGGAGCACTTTAATAACTCCTTGTGTTTATCCAGCGCAGATGAAGAATGAAGCTGACTGGTGGGGGTGTGTGCAGCTGAGCTAGCAATGTACCAAAATATCTAGATAAGCGAACTTTCCATCCATTTTATTTGGTGATGGTTGTTGAGGGAAAAATGTAGGCCAGACTCTCCGGGGAAGCTTCTACTCTTCTTGTCATTGTGACCACGGAGTCCGTTCTTGCCTCAGCTCTTCTGCTGATGAAACGCTCACGCAGTTTTTCGTCACCTCTAGATTGACTATTCCCACACACTCCTAACCGGCCTCCCACATTCTAGCCTGCGAAGATTGAGGTCATCAAAAAACTCTGCAGCCCATATCCTGACTCACACCAAGCCCAGCCTGCCTTGACATCTCCTTATGTGGCTTTGTGTTATATTTTGATTTATAACGCCTCTGTGGAGCACCTTAGGACAATTTAATGCTGCATTAAGGGCAGTATACAAATACAAGTTGTTCTTAAGATCAAGCTAAATCATTGGAGTAAGGAGACAGCACCTTGGTTTAATGATTCATGAGAGGGGTGACAAATTCCCCACCTAACGCAATAACATCGGGCGGAATTTTTCATGCCCTCTGGCGTTGGGCGTGAGTGGACAATATGGCGGGATGACCAAAAATTGGATTCACGGTGATGTGAAATCGATTTGCAATCGTCTGCTTTGCCAGTCAATGGTGGGCCATGTTTCCCACTGTCACACGTCGAGAACTTCATTGTAATATATCTGCATATCATCATAAACCCAGCCCACCGGAATCATCCCCCTTACACTGGACCATCCGGGCACTATGCCAACGTGTTTCACAACTGAACATAAGCAACGTGCACCTGGTGAGCTGCATTTCACTCGGGACTTTGAGGTTTGTTTGCCTACCTTGCTTCGGGCAGCACTCAGCGCCAGGCTTCACAGGCAGCACCACATCACTGTTCGGGGGTGCTCACGAGCAGGTCTCTACCTACCAGACCAGCCATAAGGTGGAGGTGGCTTTTCAACGATTGTAGGGCTAGGGCTTGCTTGGGGAAGGGGGAGAAGTGGCCTAGGCAAAGGAAGTGGCTGCAGGGTGAGGGCTGCACTAGGGAAGGGAGCTATCCCAGGGTGTGTGTGGGGGCACAAGTTGATCTGTGCAAGTGGCCTCAAGATAGTGAGGGCTGAGGAGGCAGCCTCCAGAGGAGATGAGGCCAGATGGAGATGTGAGGGTGTGTGTGAGAGAGTGAGTGGTTATGTCCCTTGAGCTGGCAGTGAGTGAGATGCCAGTGAATGTGTGATGGGCTTGTGAGTGTGTGAGTTTAGAGTGATGAGATGGTTGCCTTACCCTGGCTGCACGGATGAGATCATTCATCCTCTTTCTGCACTGGATGGCCAAGCTCTTCTGTGCAGCATTGGCACTTACCACTGCCATTTCCTACCAGGTCGGAGAGGTGAGATTGTTGGACCTCCTGCGGCCAGAGCGGGGGTAGAGGACTTTATGACGGGCCTCCATGGCATCCAAAAGGCGTTCCAGGGATGCGTCACTGAATCGGGGGTGGGGGGCTGCAGTTTTCTTGCCTTTCGGGGCCATGTCTTCCCTGGAAGCACTGAGAGGTGTGCATGCAGTTACACTTTAAATATGGTGCCTGGTATGATGAAGCGGCGAGATGATGGTACGGTGGGCGAATGAGAGCCCGCCCACCATCAAAATGGCAATTTTCCCTGGAATGCATGATTAATGAGGTGGGATTGGGATGATACGACGTGAAAAGCCGTTATTGTGGCCGACGGGTAAAACATTCTTTTTCCCGCCTGCTACCACACTTGGTGCAAATCTGGGACTCTCCTTCCACTAAGTTTTGAGCACTTGCTGTCCAGCTATTTCTCTAGCAGCCTCCCATCCTGTTCATCGGCCACCAGTATCTCCAAATCTCTGGCTTCTCCCTCTGGCGAAGTTATGGACATAAATCTGATGAGCCAAGTGTCCTGTCTTGATATTGTTTTGTTCAATTATATAAAAATGTATAGAATTGGCAGTGCAAAAGCAGGCTACTCAGCCCAACTTCTCCATGTGTGCCTCCTCCCACTCATCTCAACCTATCAGCAAATCCTTCTATTCCTTTCAGTTGTTGACCAATCACAATGATTAATCTCTATCAATAAGTCTACAACAGAGTCTGACATGAAGTGTGGAAAACTCCAACTGATGGAGAGGGGCAAGGCAGTGGCATAGTGGTATTGTCACAGGGCTAATAATCAAGAGACACAGCATAATGCTCTGGGGACCCCAGTTCAAATCCTTCCACAGCAGATGGTCAAACTTCAATTCAATAGAAATTCTGGAGTTAAAAGTCTAATGATAACCATCTGCTTCACTAATGCCTTTACAGCAATGTGGTTGACTCTTCAATGCCCCAGCAAATCACCTCATAGACTGCAGCAGTTCACCACCACCTTCTCAATGGCAGTTAGAATGGGCAATAAATGCTTGCATTCCATTAATGAACAATATAATAAATTTGGGAACCATAGATCCAACCTCACCTGTTCCTCCAAAAGTACAGTTGCCACACATCATATCTCAGATTACTTTGTTCATAGATGAGTTTTGTGAAGGTTATTAAAGCAGAGGAGTTCAGGGAGGGAATTCCAGAGAATAGGACACAGATGGCTGTTGTATCACCTGCTAATGGTGAGGTGAAGGGACATGGGAGGGATTATACCCACGGTCAGAGTCAGGGAAGATTGTTTGGGGGAGATGAAAGGATGATGGAGATTAGGAGATCATTGATGGATTGAAGGATGAGAACTTGAACAGATTGTATCTGGGGCCAGGGACCCAGTGCAGACCACTGAGGAGGGGAATGATAGTGTGGGCAGGATGGATGTGGCAACATTTATGAGAAGTTGGAATTAATGGAGGGCGCAAAAGCGCTATGAGGAATAAAACATTTTCACGTAGCGAGTGGTTTGGGTCTGGAATGCACTGTCTGAGAATGTGGTGGAGGCAGGTTCAACTGAGGAATTCAAGAGATGATTATTTGAAAAAGAACAATGTGCAAGGTTACGGGGAGAAGCAGGAGAATGGCACTAGGTGAAATGTTCATTCAGAGAGTCAGTGCAGACACGATGGGCTGACTGGCCTCCTTCTGCTCTGTAGAAATTCTGTGATTCTGTGATGAGAAGCCAGCAAAGAGTAGATTAAATTCAGCAATCTGTAGCTATTGAAGGAATGTACAGGGGATTTGGCAGCAGAGGATGTGACATTGAGCCAGAAGCAGACAATGCTTCCCAGGTGGAAGGAAGCGGTCTTTGTGCTGGAGAGGATGCAGAGCCTGAAACCGAGCTCATGGTTGAACAGCTTGCTAAGGCAAAGTAGAGAGTCTGAAACCATGACCGGGCGGGTGAATAGAGTCAGTGACAAGCGGATAGAGTTGTGATTGGGTCTGAAGACAATGGCTTTGACCTTCCCAATGTGGGGCCTGAGGAAGCCGTGATTCCTCCAAGACTAGAAGCCAATCAACAAATCGATTTCAAGGTTAGGAAGGATCTTGAAAAATGAACTCTAGCAGAATAGCTCAGGGTGAGGGTTTACCGTCAAATGGAGATTTGATAGATAAAAGCAAAAAACTGCGGATGCTGGAAATCCAAAACAAAAATACCTGGAAAAACTCAGCAGGTCTGGCAGCATCTGCGGAGAGGGACACAGTTAACATTTCGAGTCCGAATGACCCTTCAACAGAACTAAGTAAAAATAGAAGAGAGGTGAAATATAAGCTAGTTTAAGGGTGGGGAGTGGGGGTGGGGGGGGGGGTGGGGGTGGGGGGGGACAAGAAGAGCTGGATAGAGGGCCAGTGATAGGTGGAGATAACCAAAATATGTCACAGACAAAAGAACAAAGAGGTGTTGAAGGTGGTGATATTATCTAAAGGAATGTGCTAATTAAGGATAGAAAGCAGGACGAGCAAGGTACAGATAGCCCTAGTGGGGGTGGGGTGGGGTGAAGGAATCAAAAAAGGCTAAAAGGTAGAGATAAAACAATGGATGGAAATACATTTAAAAATAATGGAAATAGGTGGGAAAAGAAAAATCTATGTAAATTATTGGAAAAAAAAAGGGGGGGGATCGGAAAGGGGGTGGGGATGGAGGAGAGAGTTCATGATCTAAAATTGTTGAACTCAATATTCAGTCTGGAAGGCTGTAAAGTGCCTAGTCGGAAGATGAGGTGCTGTTCCTCCAGTTTGCGTTGAGCTTCACTGGAACAATGCAGCAGGCCAAGGATGGACATGTGGGCATGAGAGCAGGGTGGAGTGTTGAAATGGCAAGCGACAGGGAGGTCTGGGTAATGCTTGCGGACAGACCGAAGGTGTTCTGCAAAGCGGTCACCCAGACTGCGTTTGGTCTCTCCAATGTAGAGGAAACCGCATTGGGAGCAACAAATGCAGTAGACTAAATTGAGGGAAGTGCAAGTGAAATGCTGCTTCACTTGAAAGGAGTGTTTGGGCCCTTGGACTGTGAGGAGAGGGGAAGTAAAGGGACAGGTCTTGCATCTTATGCGGTTGCATGGGAAGGTGCCGTAGGTGGGGGTTGAGGTGTAGGGGGTGATGGAGGAGTGAACCAGGGTGTCCCGGAGGGAACGATCCTTGCGGAATGCCGCCGGGGGGGGGTGAAGGGAAGATGTGTGACATCTTTTGGTTATCTCCACCTATCACTGGCCCTTTATCCAGCTCTACTTGTCCCACCCCCCCTTAAACCAGCTTATATTTCACCTCTCTTCTATTTTTACTTAGTTCTGTTGAAGGGTCATTCGGACTCGAAACATTAACTGTGCCCCTCTCCGCAGATGCTGCCAGACCTGCTGAGTTTTTCCAGGTATTGTTGTTTTTGTTTTGGAGATTTGGTAGAGGTGTTTAAAATCATGAAGGGTTTAGAAAGAGTAATTAAAGAGAAACTGTTTCCAGTAGCTGAAGGGTCATTACCCAGGGGGCACAGGTTTAAGGTGATTGGCAATGAAACCAGAGGAGACGTGAGAAAAAAACCTTTTCCTGAATTGAGTAGTTTGGATTTGGAATGCACTGCCTGATAGGGCGGTGGATACAGGATCAATAGCAGCTTTTAAAAGTAAATTGGATAAATACTTGAAGGAGAAAAGAATCGCAGGGATATGGGGATTGGGATTAAATGAAAGCAATAGATTTAATGGGCCGAATGGCCCCCCTGCTGTGCTGTTCTACTTGATGATTTTATAATTTTATATCATTGACTCTGGAGGAGAATTGAAATCCGGGGAGAAGGAAAGGGAGATGGACCTTTTTAAAAAAACGTGCACGTAAATCTGGGTCAAGATCAGTCAGGAAGCTGGACTCATTCGCGCTAACATCCTTTCCCTGCTCCAAAAATCTCATCTTTTATTCCTTCTTAATCTCCCTCTTGTTAGGCATAATTGATGATTCACATTCTGTGGTTTCAGACAACATAGATCTGTTAGGATATCTTTAACACAGCAACATGTGGAGAATATTACAAAGCTGAAAAGTCAGTTCATTAGAATGATGTGCGGACAGGAGAGCTCTCAGCAGGGCATACAAAGCAATATGAGCCTTCACTAACATTGCCAGCACTTCCTAAAGGTATACATAATATACGTATATTTATATACATATATGCACACACACCTAAGCACATACACATATATCAACGCTTTTGAAGTTCGTTTTAAACTGTTGTAGGGGAATGTGGCAACAAATTAATGTACAGCAAGGTCCCACAAAGAGCATTTCTTTTTACAATTATCAATGCGGTTGATCTGCTGTGGCATTATTTACCATCAGTCAGTCAGACTGGCAGCTGATACATTTCTCCAGCTTGTCCACACTTAAGCAAACCGAGTCAATCAGAAAAAAGTGTGACTTTTTATACGACAGACATATTAAAGTGTAGAATGAAGTACAAGTCTTTAATTGGGTTAGTGAATCGCCCAATTGGCCTTGTTCACTGCTGGTCAGGAGAAATTCTCCATCGATTGTTGTAACTGATCAAAATGATGGGTATAGAATGAGGCAACTTACATCTCAGCTCCACCAGTGTTGGAAAGACTGAACCGACATTACAGGGTTACCTATTAAAAGTAATTCAATTACTGTTAATATTTTGTTAATTATCTTTCAAAGTGAGGCAGCTCACCACCACCAACTTCTCAAGGGCAATTAGGGATGGGCAACAAATGCTGGCCTAGCCAGCGATGCCCACGTCCTGTGAAAGAATATTTTTTTTTTAAAAACTTAACTGAACTTCCTCCAGCCGTACAATCTACCAAAACCCTTCATTCTTCTTCTCCCTTTTAGCCGGCTAGGCCTCACCCTTGTAATTCACAAACAACCCGCGACAACACCAACACTGACGCGATGCTCGTGCTCCAGTCAGGCCGGGGATTGCAATAACTTTCCCTGTCAGTGGGATTCTGACCTTGTAACCCCCAAAACAGGGTTTTGTGGTACACAACCAGGCAATTGGGATAAGGGCTGCAAAAGTTAGAAAAGATCCATGGTTAGAGAAATTAGAAATAGCCTTTCAAATACAAGCTGCGCCTAGCCACGCAGGGACCCAGGATTTGTATTAACGGTCTTAACACCAAGACACTCGATCAATTGCCACTTACCTTTGGTGCTGAGCCACACTGTAAGATTTTAGGTTCAAACCCTGCTTTGTGTTGAGTTAGCAGATCTGACCATGGGGAGTTAGAGTTGGCCTCAGCGCTTTGAGGCTCAGGAGGGGACAGTCAGGCAGGTTTTCCCCCTACTGATTGGTATTTAGTTACTCTGTTGGAAAGTGTGTGGATGACGTTGCCTGCTTGATTAGCACCCATTCAACACCTTAAACATTCAGGACCAGATGGCCTGCACCCTAGGGTCTCAAAAGAAGTGGTGGTACAGATAATAGATGTGTTGGTTATAATCTTCCAAAATTCCTTGGATTCTGGAAGGGCCCCAGTGGATTGTAAAATTGTTAACATAGCAACTTTATTCAAGAAAAGAGGGAGACAGAAAGCAGGAAACTACAGGCCACATAGCCTAACAACTGTCAAAGGGAACTTGCTAACATCCATTATTAAGGAGGTTATTGCAGGATATTTAGAAAATCATAACGTGATCAGGCAGAGTCATCACGGCTTTGTGAAAGATAAATCATGTTTAACTAATTTATTAGAGTTTGTGAGGAAGTTACAAGCAAGGTGGATAAAGGGGAATCTGTAGATGTGGTGTACTTGGATTTCCAGAAGGCATTTTAAAAAGTGCCACATCAAAGGTAATATAAGATTACATGGTGTAGGGAATAACATGTTAACATGATAAAGGATTGGTTAGCTAACAGGAAACAGAGAGTAGGGATAAATGGATCTTTTTTGGGTTGGCATGTTGTAACTAATGAAGTGCCAAAGGGATCAGTGCTGGGGCCTCAACTATTTACAATCTACATTAATGCTTTGGATGAAAGGACCAAATGTTTGGTAGTTAAATTTGTTGATTACATTATTATGATCCCAGCTGAGGTTAGCACTGGACAAGCCTGATCCCAGAGTGGAACCCAGCCTGATAGATCCTAACTTGTATTTGCTTGTTTAGATACATGGAGAGGGGTTACTGAACAGAGTCATCGGAGTCAGCTAATGAACTTTTAACGAAAGCAAAAAATATTTATTAAACAAGAAAAGATGAATTATATTACAATGCTCCACCCACAGCTATACTGTCACAGATATGTAGGTTTTCCACTTTTCCCTTAGAGACCCTCCCCACACTCAAGTTCATGACACCACATTCACAAGTGTATGGCTTGAACAGAATGACCAGCGAGATTAGTTTCCTCTAATAATTCACAATTGCTCTATTGAATCACCCATAACCCCACAGTACAAAACCCAAAATTTAAAACAACCTATTCCCAGTGCCCAACACAAAGTCACCACAACTCGGTTAAAACTTACAAAACCACAAGCAAAAACCACGCCCTGTCTGAAACCTTAAGATAAAAAACCTCAGACCGATATCACCAAACCAAGGTACCGGCAAAAAACACCAAGGGCTGAATTTTTCTGGCAGCAATTTGGGGGTGGGGCCCGCTGGCCGATGCGGGATGAGGTCGGGCAAAACCCCTGACATCATCCCGCCCCATTTAAATATTCAGGAAGGTGGGGACACAGCGCGATCAGCTGTCCACCCGCCGACCTGTCAATGGCCAATTGAGGCCATTGACAGGATAACTAAACTAATTAAAGGCCCTGTCCGTCCAACCTTAAGGCTGGCGGACAGGCCAGGAGCCCCAGCGGGCTTCTGAAAAAACATGAAACCTCATCCACCGGCGAGATGAGGTTTCATGTAGGTTTTTAAAAAGTTTAATAAACTTTATGTGATATTTATTAACATGTCCTATCTCATGTGACATTGTTAATGATTTTTTTATTTTTCTATTTTTAAACTTTGAAAATCTTTCAGTGATCTCCCTGAGGCAGCACTTAGCCTCAGGGAGATGTGCACTCTTTCGTGCGCATGCGTGAAAGAGCGCACTCTCGCTTTTGGGGAATCGCCCTCCCCCCCACCCCCCCACCCCACCAGCACAGGAAACGCATAGCGCTTCCCGTCAGGCGGCACGCTGGGCAGGTCTTAATAGGCGGCGGGGCCCATCTTGGTGGCAGCGATTAGCTGCCCGCCCACCACCGAGTTGGTCAGGCCCGCCCGCCCGTCAAGGGCAAAATTCAGCACCAAGTTTTCACCCCAAACCTTCGCAAAACCCTCAGACCAATATCACTACGATTTGGCTGAAACTTACAATCCCCAACATGGCTGGTCTGCCCAGTGTTGACTGTAGGTCTGAGTCAAGGTGACAAAACTTGACCTTTCTCCCGATTGCAGCCCAAAACCTTCAGGCCAGTATCGCCACGGTACAGCTGAAAACACTTACAATCCCCAACACGGCTGGTCTGCCCGGTGTTGACTGTAGGTCCGTGGGCCAGGTTGACCCTCCCTGACCCTCCTTCTTGACTGCAGCGCCAACCCTTTGCTCTTGTCCTTTTTATGATGATACTTATCAAAATATCATGAACACATTTCCCGAGGCCATCCTGCTGGACAGTTAGTGCTTAGCACCTTCTTTGATCCCCTAATTCTGTTCCAGACAGACCTGCTCAGTGCTGATACAAAAACAAAAAATGCGGGAAAAACTCAGCAGGTCTTGGACAGCATCTGTGGAGAGAAAGACAGAGTTAATGTTTCGAGTCCGTATGACCCTTCTACAGAGCTAAGGGGAAGTAGAAATATGGTGAAATATATACTGTATAAGGGGGGTGAAATAGGTGAAGCTGGATAGAAGGCCAGCGATAGGTGGAAGCAAAGGAGAGGTTGCAAAAGATGTCATTAGCAAAAGGTCAAAGGGTTGTTGACGGTGCAGATACTGGCTAAAGGAGGTGCTAATGATGACATTAAGCGTGGAAAGCAGAATGTGATAATGGCAGGACCAGGGTAAGCGCTCTGGAAAGTGACAGATGGCCCTAGTGGGGGTGGGGTGGGGGGAGGGGAGGGGACGGTGGTGGGAAAAAAGATCGAAACGACTAAAAGCTGGGCTTAAAACAATGAATAAAATGGAAATAAATTTAAAAAAATAATAATAATGAAAATAAGTGGGGAATTTTTTTTTTAATTAAAAAAGAATATAGAAAAAGGGGAAACAAAAAGGGGTGGGGTTGGGGAGAGAGTTCATGGTCTGAAGTTGTTGAACTCAGTATTCAGTCCGGAAGGCTGTAAAGTGCCTAGTCGGAAGATGAGGTGCTGTTCCTTCAGTTTGCATTGAGCTTCGCTGGAACATTGCAGCAGGCCAAGGACGGACATGTGGGCATGAGAGCAGGGTGGAGTGTTGAAATGGCAAGCGACAGGGAGGTCTGGGTAATGCTTGCAGACAGACTGAAGGTGTTCCGCAAAGCGGTCGCCCAGTTTACTTTTGGTCTCTCCAATGTAGAGGAAACTGCATTGGGAGCAGCAAATGCAGTAGAGTAAATTGAGGGAAGTGCAAGTGAAATGCTGCTTCACTTGAAAGGAGTGTTTAGACCCTTGGATGGTGAGGAGGGGGTAATTAAAGGGGCAGGTATTGCACCCTCTGCGATTGCATGGGAAGGTCACGTGGGAAGGGGCTGGGGTGATGGAGGAATGAATGTGCAGATGTTGTTTCCACAACTGAAAACAATGAATCCCTACAAGGTGAGGTATCCCTGGCTCCAAAGCTGATCTTTATTTGAAAGGTTTCTCTCGTGCATGACAGGAGTGAATGGATGTTGTCTGGGGCCATTTGGTTGTGACAATGGCCTCCTTCATTTCTTAATTAGATTGCATGATGGTGGTTATCCTGTGTTCACTGCTGTGATGATGTCTTAAATTCCAGTCCTCTTAATAGTATCAGTTCTGTTGTGAGGTTGGAATGTCTGAGATTAACTCCAGCCCACAGTGTAGTCCTGCCTCAGTGTGTTTTGTTTTGAGGCTGGGCTTTCGCTCATGGTACTTGTATCTGTGGAGGTTTTGGGGTTTTTCCATCACATTTTATACAGTCCAGTTGCAGGGGATTCCGAACTCACAAGATATATACAGATTCGTAAGGATAACAGAAGTTACAAAAGCTATCTTATACTCTAATGTTCACAGTAAGTACTGTCCATGTAAACCAACTGGCAACCTGTGTTCAAACACACCACAGTCCGAAACCAAGGCCAGAATTTTACATCCCAGGGGAGGGCGCAAGCCCTACCCAAATGGGCATGAAATCACACGAGATGACGCTGGGCGAGCGCCCCGATGTCATCGCACACTCGTGTGATATTTCGCTCGGCGGGCACGCGCTGAAGTCAGAAGAGTGCCCACCAACAATTAAGAGGGCAATTAAGCCCATTAACATCCCAATTGTCAGCGAACTCTCGTGGCCCGTCCAACCTGACGGTTAGCAGACGGGCCAATCGGCCTGGCTGGCTTTCCATTTGTTCTGAAACCACATCCAAGGACGGGATGAAATCTCTGTTAGGATTTAAAATTAAAATAAATATCTGGGGACTGTTTTTTTTTATGTGAGGTCTGCTTTCATGTGCTTGATTGTGCTGCATGGATATTTTTGGGCTTTATTTTCTTATTTACGGGTCTGCAGCTCCCTGAGGCAGCTGTCTGCCTTCAGGGAGCTCTCTCGAATGGCTCACCGCACTTGCAGTGATGTGACTGCCCGCTCTCTTCCCACTCCCAATGGCAGTGCTGAGCCTTTCTCTGTGCACATTTCACGCTGGCTGGCTGGCTGTTCATTGGCCATCCAGTGTAAGATCGAGGTGAGGGGCTGATTGCAGATGGAAGAGCATTTCGCGTCCATTTCCAGGCCTACCGATAGCACGTGCCCGACAAGCGCATCATTCAGGCCCAAGAGACAAATGCCACCCCAGACAGATGCTATGGATCTCTCCCAACTCCCCCAAGACGCTTTTCACACTGTAAGCCAATCAGTCTCCCTGAACTCCGTCTTTCACACGAGGGTTTCTAATCTCCACTCTCCAAAACCTCACTTTGGAGTCTTCTCCCAAACCAACATTTTCTCTCAGATGCCTTCCACAAGGGTTCACCTCCAGGGTTTCAAACTCTCTTTCTGTTGTTCCGCTCCCCTGGGTCACCACATGCATTCAAGCTGACTTCCATGCACTCTCTCTCTCACTGACTCAGCCATCAACAGTACACCACTGCTTCACATGTACACAGCAAAGACTTATAGACCTTCAGCTATCTCTTTGGACGTTCTGGGGTCTCACTTTAAAGCTGCTTCCTGCAGCTTTTGTCTCTTTAAATCTGAAGCTTGGAGAATTTCTCTCTGCCCCTCACTCTTAACTTCACTTAACAGGACCTTTTCCAGGTTTCTGTCTTGCCTTTTGATTAGAAGGTCTTCATGGGACTTTCTCTTGTTTCATTCCCCTGGATTTTGTGCTCTTTTCTTTAGCTTGGGACTAGCTGTCTGTCCCCTTTGCTCCCGTCTCTCCTGGCACCTACTTTCAAAACCAAATGAGCTCAAACAGCTTCCAAATAAAATCTCTGTTTCTAATTTCTTCCGTGTGTGTCTGTGGGAGGGACCTGCCTCTCTGGACCCCTGTTGCCAAGCAACAGCTCAGTTTCTCTACTCTTGTTTGTTTAACTTAGCTGCAACAGTCGTAAAACTCTCATTAGAAATGCAAGCACCTTTTAAAGTGAAACTAAAACTCAATTTGACCATTCCTTAATGCACAGATACAGGAATACAAATCAAACTTAAACTTTAAAGCTAAAATACATTTCTAACACCTACAAATACTAATATAGCTTACTTAAACTATCTCTGTTTCCTAACAAGATCAAGATAGGTAGGAAATTAAGTTGTCACAAGGAGATATGGGGCAGAATTTTACTGTTGGCGAGTGGGGGGTGGGGCCCACTCACCAACGCGTAAAATGACGCGGGATGATGTCAGGAGGAACTCCCGATGTCATCCCGCCCCATTTAAATTTTCAGGAAGGCGGGGGTGCCGCAAAATCAGCTGCGGGCCCGCTGACATGTCAATGGCCACTTGAAAACGGCAACTAGAAAAAACATGAAACCTCATCCAGCGGCGGGACGAGGTTTCACGTAGGGTTTTAAAAATTGTAATAAAGTTGTTATGGAAATTATGAACATGTCCTAACCCATGTGACATTGTCACATGAGGGGGACATGTAAGGGATTTTTCTTTTCTCAATTTTTAATATTTTTAAAAGTCAAGGCGATCTCCCTGAGGCTGCACTTAGCCTCAGGGAGATGAGTGCGCTCTTTCGTGCGCATGCGTGAAAGAGCGCACTCTCAATTTTAGGGATTCCCCCTCTGCCCGCACAGGGAGTGCATAGCACTTCCCGGCGGACGTCACGCTGGGCGGGCCTTAATTGGCCCGCCACATAAAATGGCATTGCGGCCCCGATCGCTGGTGGCGATCGGCTCCTCGCCTACCCGCAATTCGGTCAGGCCAGCCCGCCCGACGAACAGAAAATTCAGCCCATTATTCCTCCATGGGATACAGGCAGGTTAAGTGAGTGGGTAAAAATTTGGCAGATGGAGTATAAAGTGAGTAAATGTGAACTTGTCCACTTTGGCAGGAAGGATAGAAAAGCAGCATATTATTTAAATGGAGAGAGATCGCAGAACTTGGTGGTACAGAGGGATCTGGGAGTCCTGGTACATGAATCCCAAGAAAGTTAGTCTGCAGGTACAGCGAGTGATTAAGAGGGTAAATGGAATGTTGGAGTCTATTGCAAGGGGAATGGAATATAAAAGTGGGGAAGATTTGCTGCAGTTGTACAGGACCTCAGTAAGACCACATCTGGAATACTGGGCAGGTTTTTTTCGGTCGGCCAGCAGGGGCGGGACCCGCTCGCTGACGCGTAAGATGATGCAGAGAAATGTCGGGCGGGCGTCCCAACGTCACCCCGGGTCATTTAGATTGTCAGTTCGACGGGTGCGCAGCTGATCAGCTGTGCGCTCGCAGAACTGTCAACGGCCTATTAAGGCCATTAAAAAACCAATTAACATGATTGATGAACCTGCCCGCCCAACCTTAAGGTTGGTGGCCAGGCCAGGAGCCCCGAGGGGCCTTGTAAAAAGCATGAAACTGCATCCACAGGCGGGATGAGGGTCTTTAAATTTTTATGAAAGGTTTCAATAAAAGTTATGGACATGTCCCAGCTCATGGGACAGTGTCACATGAGGAGACACGGCAGGGGAATTTTTCAACCCTCTTTATTTCAAGTTTTACATCGGAGACGATCTCCCTGAGGCAGCACTTTGCCTCCGGGAGATCTGTGCGCTCTTCCGCGCGCATGCGGAAGCACATAGCACATAGCACAGGGAGCACATAACACTTCCTGGCGCACGTCACACTGGGCGGGCCTTAATTGGCCCACCCACGTAAAATGGCTGCACTCCCCCGACTGGCGGCGCCAATCGGAGGCCCTGCCTGCCGATGCCTGCTCCCGCTCATCCTCCCCGACAGGGGGAAAATGTTGGCCACTGTGTACAAGTTTCATCTCCTTATTGCTTTAAAAGCAGGACAGAGAAGGTTCACTCAGCCCATTCCTGGGATGAAGGGCTTATCTTACGAAGAAAGGTTGAACAAGTTGGGCCTGTTTCCATTGGAGTTTAGAAAAATGAGGGGTGACCTGATTGAAACATATAAGATCCTGAGGGGACTTGACAGGGTGGATGCTGAGAGGATGTTTCCACTCGTGAGGGAGACTAGAACTAGGGGACGCTGTTTAAGAACAAGAGGTCTGCCACATTTGAGATGGAGATAAGGGGATACTTTTTTATCAGAGGGTCGTTAGTGTGTGGAATTCTCTTCCCCAGAGAGCCATTGCCAATTAGAAGTGAACTTTCTGTAGCTTAAATGCAAATGCCAAAGGACACTGTTATTAATTCTACTTTGCTGAGTCACCAGAGAAGAATTGAACCCAACGCTAAACAGAATCATCCATCTGGATGCTCAGATTGTGTTGGAGGGAACTCGAAGGTGAGAGAAAAGGCATTACAGTCAATGCATCTTTCATCATTCCGCAGTAATTCTTTGTCATAGCAACGCTTCCCCATAGCAACAACTCCTCGCTAATCCATTACTATGGATGCATTGACTTTAAGCCACTAAATGTGATACATGCCTGTAACTGGCAAATGAAATTGGATACAAATTACATCCTGCATCCCCAAGAGATTGTGTCAATGTATCTCTAATTGGCTGTAATAAAAGATATTTATGGTAATATGCACCATTTCAAAGACAATTTGATCTTAATGATAAATAATGATAAATCTCAACAAGTAAGCTAATCGTCTGCACCTCTGTAAGAACAAAGGTTAGTCTTCAGTAAAGTCTCCATCACTGTCAAGAATTCTTTCAAAGAAAAATCTTACCGTGAAGACCACAAGATGAACTTTCATTATGGACAATCTTTGTGAAATTAGAAAGAATTTCTATAATGCCCTTCACAACCTGAGTTTATTCCAAAGTGTCAAAGAGACAAAATTTTGAAGTGTAGTCACTGTTGTAATGTGGGGAAAAGTGAATGTGACAGTCAATTTGCACACAGCAAGGTCCCACAAGCAGCACTGAGATATGAACAGATAACCTTTGTCAGTGATGTTAGTGAGGGATAATTATTGGCCAGATCACTGGGGAAAACTCCCCTGCTCTTCATCCAATAGCGCCGTGGGATCTTTCACATCCACTTGAGAAGGCAAATGGGACCTCGGTTTATCATCTCACCTGAGCTATTAAAACTCTGGCAGTGCAGCAGTCTCTCTGTACTGCACGGGAAGTGTTAGCCCTGCTTAAATATTTAAATCTTGGAAAAAGAAATATAGCCACCTCGGTGTTAAATCAATATTTTTAGACTTGTTCTGCCACATCACTGAACATGCTCTTTCAGATAAACATTAACATCACTAATGCTACAAGGGAAACATATGTTGACACAGGATCTTGTACTCCAGCCTATGACTCAGAGATGAAGGCTACAGCTTAGCCAAGGTTGATGTTGAAGGCTATTTCATTATTTCGTTGCTGAATTATTCATTTGCTCTTACCAAAAATGACCTCCCTTACCCTAGATCATCCCAAGGCACACAAGCTTCTCAGAAGCTAGAGTGGTGATGTGGAGCTAGGGGGAATGAAATGCGGAACATGGAACCAAATGAACCAGCTAGAATCTCCACAAAAACTTCTTTGCACCTACTACACCTTAGTCGGAAAGTACTCACGAAGTAAAGTTCAGGTCAGAATGATCCCAGGTTTCAAGGGATATGTTATGAGGATATGTTGCATGGAATCTTTGTGGCATATTTGCTATCAATTATTTTCCATATCATTTTGTTTTTTGTCTCCCAACATTGAATATAATGAGCTGAGCTCAGTTCTGGGCACCACAGCTCAGGGTGCAGCATTGGGATGGTACAGATGTCAAAGGGTGAAATTTTGGGTGGGAGTTTTGGGCACCGCCCACTGGCGGGATCCTCCATTCCCATCGAAAGTCAATGGGCTTTTGGCTGGGCCGGTGAATCTCCCATGGTGGGCCCCACCACGATAGGGCTGGAAAATCCCAGCCTATGAGAACAGGTTACATAAACTTCCTCTAGTGCCTCTGAGTTTAGAACGTCAAGGGTGACCTGACTGAGGTGTCATAAATGATTAAAGGGTTTATTAGGGTAGACAGAGAGGAATTATTTCCACAGGTGGGGAGTCCTGAACAAGAGGTTATAATCTTGAAATTAGAGCCGGGCTATTCAGGGGTGATCTCAGGAAGCACTTCCTCACAAAGTGCAGTGGAAGAATGGAGGGCCAATAGAGTTGAGGTGCAGATCAGCCATGATCTAGCTGAATGGTGGAATAAATTCAAGGGGCTGAATGGCTTCCTCCTGCTCCTATATCAGTGATACAGGAAACAACTGTCTGAGGCAAAGCTTAGTGGGAAAGGAAAGCTTGCCAATACCACGCGAATGAACAGAACATTCAAGCAAGCTCTAATACATTTATAACGCGCTATATGTAAATTTGAGAATCCTGGAATTGCAATTTAAAGAACTGAAAGTGTGTGTGTGTGGGGATCCTGCATTAATATATTCCCTGTTGCAAAGTATTCCTTTGGCAGATCCCATGAATGTTGCATTAGCAACTAATACGCAGTGCTATTCACACAGTTTCAGCAATAATTACCCACTCTACTACAATATAGAATATTTTCATTCGAGCTGGAATTTGCTTTTTTACAATTTATGCCATGCTTCTTTCTATTCCGTTCCTTAATTGATATATTTTGCTGACAAACTACATTTCCCACCGTTGAGAGCTAGAAATGTCAAATTTAATTTTACCTGTGTGGTTGACTGTTGCTGCTCTCTCTTTCCCAAGTAGTGGAGTTAAGTGCTTTTAAGAAAACCTTAATTTGGTCATAATAATCATGAAACATGGATTTGGGTTCTATGACCAGCCTGTTACTTAACAACTCCAATAGAAAAACTGATGTAATGAGGTACCGGTACAGTGAAAATAGAGATTTTTAAAAAATAAATATAGAATACAAAGTTAATATTTCAGGGCACAGACCTGAAAGGTCACAGACCTGAAAGGTTAACTCTGTTTTTCTCTTTACAGAGGTTGCCAACTGAATATTTCCAGCATTTTCTGTTTTTATTTCAGATTTTCAACATCCGCAGTACTTTGCTTTTGTATTAGTTTACGGGTAAATACCTCCATAATAGCTCACATGAGCACAATAACAGTTAACCTTTTATTTATGAGATCTACTGCATTTTGCTTTTGGATCTTATTTTTATGCTGATTTAACTAGTTTCTGTGTGTGTTGTGTTAATCTTAATAAATGTGAATTGATTGATTTAGCCTGAGCAACACTGGTGAGCTGTCAATGGAAGATATTATCAGAATATTGAGAGTGTCAGCTTGCTGTACAGGAGTAGAAAGGTTCAGAGTTCACCTTCAGTGTACTGATGCATTAGGCCAACATTTAGCTTATTGTATTTGGGATATGAGTCAAATGTTATTTTAACTTCCCTTTTTCTGATACTCAAGCACCAGCTGATTATTTCCAGTATTTTCTGTTCTTGTCCCTCCCTGATGCCTGCAATTCTAGTGGGGATTCATGAGAGAAACTAGGAGAAGGAACCCTGGCTGATCCAGCAGAAGCACCTTGGACCAAATAGTCACTTCCTGTGCCATCTCATTCTATTGTCCTACAATCTTTCCTCCCTAATACTATTGAGCTCTGATTACAAGCGTATTCACCCCCATTATATTCTCTGACAGGGTTTAAAACGCGCCTTATGTGGTGGGGTTATGGCAGTTGCCAGGGAAGCTTAAACACACATGAAGGAAAACTTTGTTGTGGTCACAAATCACCTGGACATTGATTGAGTGACAAAGGTGTCCACATGTTGAGTTGGGGCCTTTAAGGCAACATGGGTGCAATCAATAACCCGCTGACCTGAGGGAAGCCTGCTGATTGGGCAAAGACCATGACTCTGCGCCTGAGACGCCAAATCAACAGGGAAATCAATGTGATCCCCCACATGGGCAAACAGGGCATCAGTTACTGCCATAATGCAGCCGTGTGCTGCTGACTGGGATATAACAGACAGGACTCTTGCTGAGCCCTGGAAAGAGCCTGAGGCAAAAAAATTAAGAGCCACGCTTACCTTTCCAGGCACTGGCAGGGCATGGGGGCTAATACATGTGGCTTGAGTTGCCCCTGGACCATGAGACATATGTCTGTCACCCCGTCTGTCGCCTTCGACACTGATTTTCCCTCATATTGAGGTGGGGTGTCCTAGGTCTACAAACCCTTCCCACAGGGTAGTACCTGGTTGACCTGCCTCTCCTCCTCCTCCTTCCTGGTGCGCAGGCAGCAGCCTCTCCCTCCTGACCTTCTGTCGTCCCTCTGGCCTCCAGCTGCCCTTGGTGACTGGCGCTTGTGGCCTCTATGTGCGAGGGTGCCTTGTCCATCTATGTTCCTTCACAGGAGCTCTACATGCCCTTCTCCAGCACAAAGTTCTTCCTGCCAATTGGCTGCACGAGTCAGTAGGGGCAACAATAATTGCCCTAGGAGAGCAGGAGCCCCATGCTCCTACTGCCTTGGGTTAAGGGAAGGCACCTGGGATTTGTTTTGTGCCACTTCTGTGACAGTGAATAAAATTTTAAAGTAAATTGAACAGGGGTACCCTGCGTCTCCAAAGGGATTTGCCAACTTCAGACATGCTCTTCCCAGGTCCCAGGCGACCATAATCTGACTAAAATGGGGGCAGCAGCTGATTTAAATGGTCAGCTGCCTCTGTAAAACGCGTCTATGCAAAACACGCCCTGTCCCCATTCCCGCCTGGTGAAGATGGGAAGCAATGGGCAGAATCTTGCCCTCGGATGGTGTATGGGCCCCACCGGCTCAGCGGTGGGCGGACAGCTGACCCCTGCCACCGAAACAGGGCCCGTAGCCATTTTGAGTGGGCGGGCCAATTAAGGGCCCGCCCAGCGGCGTCCTCGACAGGAAGTGCTATGCGCTTCCTGTTCCGGGAGGGAGGGATTTTCCATCTGTCAAAGTGCGCTCTTTCGTGCATGCGCACTGCTCCCTGAGGCAAAGTCCTGTCTCAGGGAGATTCGTGACAGGTAAGTGAAGTTTAAAACTAGATACATTAAAAAATTATTAACATGTCCCCCTCATGTGACAATGTCACACGAGATGGGACTTGTTAACAAAAATCACATAAACTTTATTAATTTTTTACAAAACGGACATGAAACCTCATCCCGCCAGTGGATGAAGTTTCATGAATAATCTGGAGCCCGCTGGGGCTCCTGGCCTGTCCACCAGCCTTAAGGTTGGCCGGGCAGGTCTTTACTTACTTTAATTATCCTGCCAATGGCCTCAATTGGCCACTGACAGGTCGGTGGGCGGACAGCTGATTTCGCTGTCCGCCCGCCTTCCTAAAAATTCAAATGGACCGGGGATTCCTCCCGACATCATCCCACGTCATTTTCCCCTCGGCGACCGGGCCCCACCCCCAAATCGCCGAGGGGAAAATCCTGGCCAATGTGTTCAGAGGCGGGATTGACGAATTTCGGGCAGTTCCACTATTTTCACCACGACCATAGGCTCTCTGACAAGGCAGGAATCTGGGCCAACCCCTCAGTGTCTATCCTGTCAATCCCCTTCAGAATCCTGAGCAGTTCGATAGGATCACCTGTCATTCTTCTAAACCCCAGAGATTATAGACCCACTTTAATCAGCCTCACCTCATAGGATAACCCTCTTACCCCAGGCACCAGTCTAGTGAAACTTCACTTACCACCTCCACTGCAAATATATCTTTCCTTAAATATGGAGAGCAAAAGTGCACACACTATCCCAGGTGTGTAACCTAACAGGGGCCAGCGAGCACAGAGGTGCTGAGTGAACAGGACTTGGTGTGAATTCGGCAGTTTTGGATGAGCTCAGCTTTTTGGAGGGTAGAAGGTGGGTGGTTGACCAGGACTGTGTGAGAATAGTTAAGCCTGGAGTTAACAAAGGCACCAATGAGGTATATTTGTTCCAGTGTTTTATAAGTGGGGGGGGGGCTTGAACCAAAATGTTTCTTCTGCGCCAAATCTGCCCGTTCTCGTGATCTTTCAGCGTGGGTTTTCAGCTCATTCTAATTTTGCCTGTGGTTACAATCATTTCACTGTGTAGGAGGACTTACTGCACTACCTCAAGGTTAGCCTACTTCGTAAGATGCTCAGCAAAGCATAAAAACTGACTGTGTTTCCACTTGCTCCGAACGTCAGCCCTTCCTCCCCGACAGGACTCAATCATGGTGCATTTGGTCATTCTGACAGCCCAGGGACTGCTCAGGATGGGGGATGGGGGAGGGTGCACCTCAGTTAATCTTCATGTTTCCCCACGCAATATCTGCATAAAGAAATGCTCACAATCTCACACACTACTCTGTCACGCTCACACACGCTATTGTCTCTCACACACAGAACACACACACACTACTCTCACACACATAGAACACACACACACACACACACTACTCTTACACACACAGAACACACACACACTACTCTCACACACACACACACTACTCTCACACACATAGAACACACACACACACTACTCTCTCACACACACACTACTCTTACACACACAGAACACACACACACTACTCTCACACACACACACAGACACTACTCTCACACACATAGAACACACACACACACTACTCTCTCACACACACACACACTACTCTTACACACACAGAACACACACACACTACTTTCACACACACACACACAGACACTACTCTTACACATACAGAACTCTCACACACACACATACACACACTACTCTCTCACACACACATACACACACTACTCTCACACACACAGACACTACTCTTACACACACAGAACTCACACACACATACACACACTACTCTCACACACACACACTACTCTTACACACACAGAACACACACACACTACTCTCACACACACACACAGACACTACTCTCACACACATAGAACACACACACACACTACTCTCTCACACACACACACACACTACTCTTACACACACAGAACATACACACACTACTTTCACACACACACACACAGACACTACTCTTACACATACAGAACTCTCACACACACACATACACACACTACGCTCTCACACACACACACATTACTCTCTCACACACACACACACTACTCTCACACACAGAACTCTCACACACACACACACACTACTCTCACACACACAGAACTCTCTCACACACACACACACACTACTCTCACACATACACACACACAGAGACACTACTCTCACACACACACACACACTACTCTCACACACACACACACTACTCTCACACACAGAACTCTCACACACACACACACACTACTCTCACACACACAGAACTCTCTCACACACACACACACACTACTCTCACACATACACACACACAGAGACACTACTCTCACACACACACACACTACTCTTACACACACACACACACACACACACACACAGACACACGGGGGAGGATTTTCCCCTTGCCTGGCGGGTATGGCGGGCAGGTCCAAGAGTGGCCGTGCAACAATCCACCACCTACAATTGGGCCCTGACCACGATTTCACGCTGGCTGACCAGTTAATGGGCAGCCGTGTGAATCACGCGGGAAAACACTCAGTGCTGCATGGGCGGGGGGTGAGGAGGAGAGCAAGCGCGGGAAAACAGCTCAGGAGTGCGGCCGCGCTCAGTGAAAGCTCCCTGAAGGCACAGAGTTGCCTCAGGGAGCTGAAGATGTTTCACATTAAAAATAAAGTTTTTTTAAAAAAAAAACATATCCCTTCATGTGAGCAGGGACATGTTGAAAATGAGTTCTGAAAACTTATATTTTATTTTTAATTAACATTAGAAACCTCATCCCACCCGTGGATGAGGTTTCCTCAAAAATCCAAAGGCCGCCTGGCCGATTCGCCCACTCGCCAACTGACAGGGAAAAATTCAATCCAATGAATTGACTAATGGGCTTAACAACCCTCTGCTGACTCTCGTGCGCGCCCGCTGACTGAAACATCGCCTGAGTGCGCGATGATGTCAGGACTCTCAGCCAACCTCATCACGCACTATTTCACACTCGTGGCTGATGCGCCCGCACGCCAAGGTGAAAATCCAGCCCATGCAGTCTCTCTCTCCCTCTCTCTCTCTCTCTCTCATCTCTCTCTCTAATGCTTTGGGGTCCTGGGTTCAAATCGCACTATGGCAGCTGGTGGAATTTAAATTCAATTAAAGTTTGCAACTGAAAACCTGTTTCAGTATTGGTGACCACAACCACTCTTACCAATTGTTGTAAAAACCCATCTGCTTCACTAATGTCCTTTAGGGAAGGAAATCTGCCGTCCTTACCTGGTCTGGCCTACATGCGAGTCCAGACCCACAGCAATGTGGTTGACTCTTAACTGCCCTCTGAAATAGCCTGGCAAACCACTCAGCTCAAGGGCAATTAGGGATGGGCAACAAATGCTGGCCCTGCCAGCAACACCCACATCCCATGAAAGGATAAATAGTGACTGCACTTTAAAAGTGCTTTGGTGATTTCTAAAGCACTTTGACATGTGCGAGGCTTGTGAAAGGCTCTATAGAAATGCAAGTCTTTTCTTTCTACCTCTCCACTGCTCTGCAGGTTTGCTTATAGATATTGATTATACGGTGTAACTATTTATAACTAGGACATCCATCTCAGTCTGCTTTTCACAATCTCTTTGCTTATATTCTTTAACCTTTCATCATTATTTAACAATTACAAAACAATGTGTGTGATTGACACTGTAAACACACAGGAGAATTCCGTGTGTGTGTGTGAGTGTGTGTGTGTGTGTGTTAGTGACACTGAAAACCTGTTCTTCTACACCTTAAGCTATTGTAAGAAACAGTGATGACACGGCATCTTCTAAGTATTTTGTTGTGTTGTCTTAAGATATCTTAATTACATCGTAGTGATATTGATGTACACGGCTTTAGGTTGTGCTTTACCTGCTGACTAATTCAGGTTAGCATCGTGTTTTGTTGGTTCTCCAAATTAATATCAAATCCAGCCGAAATAATGGGATAAATCTCTTGTATAGTCTCGAGGTTCTGAGGCTGATGTGTGTATGAGCTCTGGGAGTCACATCTCAGTGAGAAAGTAGTTGATCAGTTTACCAATCAGGCTCAGTTCCACTTCATTCACCATCTGCTTCTGAAAGAGCAAACCGACAGCTGAGGTTTAGCCTTTATGCACACGGAATCATTTATCGAATCACAGAATCACAATGGTGCAGAAGGAGGCCATTTGGCCCATCATGTCCGTGCTGGTTAAAAAAGGGTTGTCCAGCCTTAACCCACTTTACAGCTCTTGGCCTGTAGCCCTGTAGGTTACAGCGCTTCCAGTACACACCCAAAGGTGGAATTTTACACCAGTGAGATTTTACAGACCTGCCGAAGTCAACGTGAGTGTTGAATGGCCCGCCGCATTTCACAGCACCACCCCTGCCACAACGGGGCCGTTAAATTCCACCCCACGTGTTTTTGTAAATGTGATGATGGTTTCTGCCTCCATCACCCTTTCAGGCAGCGAATTCCAGGCCCTCTGAGTGAAAAAAATTCCCAATTCCCTCTAATTCTTCTACTTATTACTTTAAATCTATGCTCCCTGGTTATTGACTTCTCTGTTAATGGAAATAGGTCCTTCCTATCCTGTCTATCCAGGCCCCTAATCATTTCATTCACCTCAATTAAATCTCCCCTCAGCCTCCTCTGTTCCCAAAGAAAATAGCCTCAACCAATCCGATCCTCCCTCACAGCTAAAATTCTCCAACACTGGCAACATCCTCACAGATCTCCTCGGTACCGCCTCTAGTACAATCCTATCCTTCCTGTAGTGTGGTGACCTGAACTGCACCCAGGAATCTAGCTGTGGCCCAGCTAGTTTTTTTTTTAAATGCAGCCCGAGTATAACAACCCCACCCTTAGACTCCAGACCTCGACTAATAAAGGAAAGAGTCCATTTGCCTTATTAACCATTTTATCCACCTGTCGTGTTATCTTCTGGAAATTGTGGACATGCATTCCAGGGTCCCTCTGTTCCTCTCCACTTCTCATTTACCATTTATTGTGTATTTCCTTGGCTTGTTTACTCTCCCAAAATGCATTACTTCACACTTCTCTGGGTTGAATTCCGTTTGTCACTTTTCTGCCCTCCTGACCGGTCCATTGATATCTTCCTGCAGTCGACAGCTTTCTTCCTCAATATCAACAAAACAGCCAGTTTCTGTCTCACCTGCAAACTTCTTAATCAACTTAACTCTAAATGACTGATGCATGCCAAAGGAAACCAGCAGAACCCCACTGGGAACAACTGGGAACAGTCACAGTGACACTATTGCCAATCTCTCCTCAGCTCCCACTTGTTCCTGACCTTCTATTTTGCTCCACCCCCTCTTAACAAGTATAAAATCCATCACATTGCTACCTCGCTTTAGCTCTGAAGAAAAACCATACGGACTTGAAAAGTTAACTCTGGCCAGAATTTTGCCTTTGACAGTCGGGCGGGCCTGACCAACTCGCTGGCGGGCGGGCAGCCGATTGCCGCTGGAGAAACGGACTGCGCCGCTCTTTTCCGCGGGCGGGCCAATTAAGGCCCACCCAGCGGGTTAGCGACTCCCGTGGAGAACAGGAAAATGGTCGCGGGGGCGGGCGGCTTCAGACTGCCGGTTCCAATGGGGAGCCTGCATCCTGTATAAAGAGTGGCCAGGCAGCCTGTTTGAAGCATTGCAACATGGCCACTCGAGGAAAGAGAGAGGCAGCTCTCACAGGACAGGACAGGAGCAGGAGCAGGAGGAGGGGGGCAGGCAGTAGGAGAGGCCAGCGAGGGGTCACTGTGCACCCAGATTCTCGGACGCCTGCCTTGCTGTCCTCCTCCAAGAGGTTTCCAGCCATCGGGATATTTTGTATCCGGATGATGGGAGCAGGAGGGTCCCCCACGTCACCAGGCAGGGGTGGGAGGAGGTGGCAGAGGCAGTAAGTGCCCATGATGATGTGCAGTGCACAGGCACCCAGTGCCACAAGCGATTCAATGATTTGTTGCGCTCTGGAAGGGTGAGTACCATGTCAGCCTTGGCCATTTGACCCAGCAGGTAGCCTTAGCCTTTGAGGCCCCACCACCCCAATGTCTTGCTGTCGTTACTGCATTGGGCATTTGGCGCATGCTGGGTGGGCAAACAGATAGTGACCATGTTTACATCAGCCTTAGTGGTTGCGGAGAAGATGGGTTCTCCCTGCAGCATATGTTGGTGTTTGTCGCATTTGAGTAGTCTGGGGGCAACCTGCAGGGGAGGCAGCTCGACACATACTCAGAACTCCAACACATGTCTTATTGATGGTGATGAGATGGCGCAAGGGGAGCCTCAAGGTGTTGTGGCCAAGAGCCATCTACTGGTCTTGGCGCTGCCCTAGTTGCTCCTCCTTGCCATGGGCGCTAAGACCCGTGTGTTATTCAAAGTGATGGACGCCGAATGTGTCCAAGGTGGCCGTTGGGGGAGGGGGTTGGGACCAGCCATACTATCTTCTGGGGACTGGTCACCAGTAGTGTGGACAGGAGCCGCTGGAGGCCTCAGATGGGCCACTGTGGGTGGGGTGCGGGGTGTGCGTGCAGAGTACATGAGCGATCAGCCCCAATAAATCCTCTTCCCTGTTCTGCAGGCAAAAACCGAACACAATCAAAGGGAGCGCCAGAGGACAGGTGGTGGACACACCCTGCTCCAGCGCCTCACCACCTTCCAGGAGCAGGCCATGGAGCTGGGGAGGAGGCAGGTGGCCAGGGCAGCAGGTGTCGGCGAGGCTGGGGTCCAGCAGCCAGGTATTTGAGGTCCACAGTCCCATCCACTCTGTCTCCCCACCATCCAAAGCACTGATGGTTGCTGCAATCATTAATGCAGCAACACTGCTCATTCACAGACTGATACAGTCAGACGTGTGGGTCATACACAAAGGTCCCTCAGCCCCTTGAGGATGCGTGTCTCCAGCACCTTCCAAAGTCGCCTTATCCCATTTCTGACCACTATCCCAATGGTCTAACATGCCATGGCATCGCTGCTGCACAGCCAAAGATGTTTTGCATCTTAGGGGGTTTGTACCTCCACCACCCTTTCAGCCAGTGCGCCCCACATTACTCTGTCCAAAAGGTCCTCGTCACCTCACCTGTCAACCTCATGGCACTCAACTTAAATAAATGCCACGTTATTCATCCCTGCGCCAAGGGGAAATGTTGCCTTCTGTCCACCCGTTCTATGCCCCTCATAACGGTGTGAAGGTCAATAATGTGACCTGTCAATCTCCTGTGATCCACGGCAAATGTCACAAGTGTTTGTAATGTTTCCTCATCACTCCAACTCTCTAGGCCAGCATGCATCCAGGTCAGGTACCTCTGCACTCTCCCCACTCCAATGGCACACAGCATTCCATGTGGTATTCCTGAGGCCATCTGACCAGCCTGTCTGTATGCGCGTCTAATGTTTGGGCCTCCTCTTGACTCTTTTCCACCCCACCAACGATGTCTCCTTAGGTTCTTGAAGGGTGAGCGACTTATGAGGCTGGTGGGGAAAAGGATGAAAGGTTTAACTGACTGAACGCTAACTGATGCACTGTCCTTGTTGTTAATTTCAGCATCACCACCGCGTGACCGTGGCCAACAAGTCCAGAGCCCACCTGAGGGCCAAGACATGCAACTTGCAGCACATCATTTCAGCCAGCCAGGCACCAGCGCAGACACAAACACTTCAGTGGGGAATATAACGTCAGCTAGTGTCCCAGGGCACAGTGGAGAGGGCACTTCACAATCGTGGGAGGAGATGGCAGGGACAGAGAGTGCCGATGGCGCCAGCAGCATTTGCATCTGGCAGGGTTGCATGAGGGTGTGCTTCAGTTGGTCTCTGCGATGGAGGAGTCCAGGCAGAGTGTCAGTGAAGGCATGAACCTCAGGACAGAGATTCAGGCTTCCTCCACTGAGAGATTGGCGACTCTCATGGAGAGAGGCTTCGATCAGATGGAGAATCTTCTGATTGGGTTACGCTCTGACCTGCAAGCCCTCACAGTGGTAATGGTCACGGGTGGTCATTCCCAATGTGGGAGATGTTGTGGGCACCAAGTGTCGGCGCTTGGTGCCCATGCATCTGCGGTGAGCAGGGAGGTCCAATGTGACCTCACGTCGGCGCAGCAGCTGCCTGTCATCGCTGCGAGCTCCTCTCAGGGCGCTCCGGATGAGGGCAGCAGCTCCTCCGCCCCTCTCCCAGTGACTGTTGCATCCTTTGAGGCTGCGACAACTGGGGAGGTGCCAGTTCAGGAACTGGCCACTCCCTCCCAGGCGGGGCCATCACAGGCTCCACGGGCCAGAGGACGACCGCCAAGGTCATCGAGGCCAACAGGACAGCAGAGTCAGCAGACTGTCTCACAAGCCACTCCGAGCGATGGGGTGGCACCAAGATATAGCACCCCCAAACATAAGCATAAGGCACGTTAGGCACTGCACGGGTTTGTCACTGGTGATTTTGTGTTGGCCCTAGATTAGGGAACAAATACTTATGTTTGCAATGGAGAAGTCTCTGTTATATTTTGGACAGAATAAAGCCCACTTTTCTGACCATGGCTGAGGGTGTTTCCTTTGTGCTGCATTTGTCTTTTTCACAGACATCTCATGAGTGTTTGAGTGGACATTGATGTTTCTGTACTAAGCCCTTAGTTGCAGCTGATGAGGTGGAAGATGTAGCACCTAAGTGCCACGTGTGGAAGTTCCAGGCAATGCTGGTCCTGCTGATCGATGTGTGTGGAGCTAGCTGAAGGCTCTTTGGATTAAATTGTCCCGGGTATCCCTGCCTCCTTGGTGTAGTAGTGGGTCGGCGTGCTGCCCCTCATCATCGCCCTGTGCTTCCTCATCCTCTGAGCCACTGCTGGATTCATCATGTACAGCCTCATCCAGGGCGTCAAGGTCTTCATCGTCAACTGCATCCCCCCTTTCCAGCACAAGATTGTGGAGAGCGCAGCATGCTACCACTATCAGAGAGACGCGATCTGGGGGGTATTAGAGTGCGCCCCCTGAGCGGTCCAGGCATCGGAAGTGCATCTTGAGAAGACCGATGGTTCTCTCCACCACAGCCCTTGTGGTGCCATGGTTCCTATTGTACCACTGCTCAACTTCTGTTCTTGGATGGCGGAGAGGCATCATGAGCCACCTTCTGAGGGGATAGCCCTTGTCACCTAGCAGCCATCCATCCAGCCGGGCTGAAGCACTGAAGAGCCCCGGCACCTGGGAGTGTATGAGGATGTAGGCATCGTGGGAGCTGCCTGGGTACCTTGCACAGACTTGTAAAATCAGCATCCTGTGATCACACACTATCTGCACGTTCATGGAGTGGAAGCCCTTCCTGTTGACGAAGGCACCGGGCTCACCTGCTGGCGCCTTGATGGCCACATGTGTACGGTCTATAGCACCCTGGACACGGGGGAAGCCAGCAATGGCTGCGAAGCCTCTGGCTCACTGTGCCTGACTTGCCTGGTTGCAGCGGAAGTGGATGAAGGTCAATGCCCGTCTGAACAGAGCGTCTGTAACCTGCTTGACACAAGTGTGGACAGCTGATTGGGAGACACCGCAAAGATCACCCACCAAGCCCTGGAAGGAGTCAGAGGCATAGAGGTTGAGGGCAACTGTGACCTTCAGAGCCGCTGGCATGGGGTGTCCACCCACACAGTTAGGGGAGATCTCAGGGCCAATCATCTGACAGATATAGTTCACAGTCTCCCTTGAGAGTCGGAGCCTCCTTCAGCACTGCACCTCAGTCATATTGAGGTAGCTGCTTCACCGCCTGTAAACCCTGGCAGCAGGATAATGGTGTCTTCTGCGGCCCCTTGCATCTTGGACAGCCTCTTGGCCCTGCACCCCTTGTGCCTGCGCCTGGCCTCCCAAAGGTGGCTCCCCTGGAGGCTGATTGTCCAGTCCTGGCCTCTTCCTTATTCTATCCCTCCCTTCCTCCTCAGAGGAGCTGCCTCCAGTGGAGATGTCAGAACCCGTACCCCCAGGCTAAATGAAGGCCTCCGGAAAGCTGCAGGCCCGAGAAAGGTAAAGTCTGCAGACTGGTTTCAAAGTACACAAAAAGCTATTGGAAATCGATGTGAACTGCTCACAGTCACACAGGCAAATTTAAAACACTTTCTGCATTAAATACTTCATGGAAAACATGAACAACTCCTCTGAGCCCACATATCCCGTCTGTGTATGAGTTTTAATAAAAATTCTCCTACCCGCCTGCCCATTGGGCCCGTGCTCCGAGCCGAAGTTCGCATGGTCCCCTCAAAATCCTGGACAACTGACAAGTTAAGGGCCTTAACGAGGCCTTTAATTAATGGCGGGCGCGCATCCCGCTGCTGAGCGCGCCCGCCGACCGAAGTATCGCGATGCCGCGCGCTGACATGTGACGCTGACCTAATGGCGGGATCGGCCACCCGGACGTCAGCCAGGAAATTCTGCCCTGTGTTTCTCTCTCCGCAGAGGCTGCCAGACCTGCTGAGCTTCTCCAGCATTTTCTGTTTTGATTTCTGATTTCCAGCATCCGCAGGATTTTGCTTTCATGTTGATTAGGACCTTTTGCTTCCTGCCTCTGAGCCAAGTTGGATCCAACCTGCCACTTTTCCATGGATCATATGGGGTTTGACTTTTCTAACTTCTCAAAAGCCTTGCTGGGATTCATGGAGACAACATGAAATGTGTTAACTTCTACGGCCTTCCTTGTTAACTCTTCGAAAAATGTAATCCAGTTAGTTGAACATGACTTTCCCACTTTTTAAAGGTTTGTTCTCATCATCGAGTGCATATTTCCTCTCCCTGTTCTCCCTCCGGGTTAGAATTCTACGTGGAATGCTCAGAAACAGGCCCAAATGGTCCCTACAGGTGTTTAAGCTCCACACAAGCCTGCTCCCACCCATCTTCATCTCACCCTACCAGCATTATTTTCTAATCCTTTCCCCTCTGCATGTTTAACCAGCTTCCCCTTAAAGGCACCTGTGCAACTCAGTCCTTGTGGTAGCGAGTTCCACATTCTCACCACTCTCTAGGTAACAAAGCTTTTCCTGAATTCCCTACTAAACCTATTAGTGATTACCTTATATTGATGGGCCCCTAGATTTGGGCTTGAACTTTTGCACTCTTCCTCTTGTTCTTACTCTCCCCTTCCTCCCCTTGCCCAGTCTTATAAAGGGTCTTTGCCAGCCTAATCATTCCACTGCCGAGGAAAGACTCTGGTTGTCTTCCTCCAAATATCTTGATGTGACCCTCACATTCACATCCTCCTGACCCAGAGGAGACTCCACCAAGTTGACATCAAGGTGACTAGAACACCAATGATGTGCCTCTGAGCTTAAACAGCTCATTCTTACTCTGTTTGTGTGATATGACTCAGGTCCGGTAGTGAAATGGATTACAGTATCCCCCTATCACAATGTAGCTTCAAGGCATGGCTGACCAGGATGGATGATAAACCATTGCCCAAGAGCAGGTGGTGGGATGAGTCCCATTTTCTCTGTGCCCTCTTTTTGCGCAGCGAATAATTAGGAGCTGGAATGCACTGCCTGAGAGTGTAGTACAGGCTGATTAAGCTGTGACCTTCAATAGGTAATTGAATCATCATCTGAAGAGAAAAACTTCACAGGATTACAGGAAAAAGACAAGGGAAGGGGACTAGTTGAGTTGCTTTTGGGATTTAGACAGGTTAGGAGAATGGGCAAAGAAGTGGCAGATGGAATACAACGTGGGGAAGTGTGAGGTCATGCACTTTGGTAGGAAGAACAGAGGCATAGACTATTTTCTAAATGGGGAGAGAATTCAGAAATCTGGAGTGCAAAGGGGCTTGGGAGTCCTAGTCCAGGATTCTCTTAAGGTTAACTTGCAGGTTGAGTCGGTAGTTAGGAAGGCAAATGCAATGTTGGCATTTATTTCGAGAGGTCTAGAATATAAAAGCAGGGATGTGCTGCTGAGGCTTTATAAGGCTCTGGTCAGACCACATTTAGAATATTGTGAGCAATTTTGGGCCCCGTATCTCAGGAAGGATGTGCTGGCCCTGGAGAGGGTCCAGAGGAGGTTCATGAGAACGATCCCAGGAATGAAAGGCTTAACATATGAGGAACGTTTGAGGACTCTGGGTCTATACTCGATGGAGTTTAGAAGGATGAGGGGGGATCTGATTGAAACTTACAGAATACTGAAAGGCCTGGATAAAGTGGACGTGAGGAAGATGTTTCCATTAGTAGGAGAGACTAGGACCCGAGGGCACAGCCTAAGAGTAAAGGGAAGACCTTTTAGAACAGAGATGAGGAGAAACTTCTTTAGCCAGAGAGTGGTGAACCTATGGAATTCATTGCCACAGAAGGCTGTGGAGGCCAGGTCATTGAGTGTATTTAAGACCGAGATAGATAGGTTCTTGATTGGTAAGGGGATCAAAGGTTAGGGGGGAGAAGGCGAGAAAATGGGGTTGAAAAACTTATCAGCCATGGTTGAATGACAGAGCAGACTCGATGGGCCGAATGGCCTAATTTCTGCTCCTATGTCTTATGTCTTTTGCAGAGAGTAATCATGGACACGAATAACTGAATAGCCTCCCTCTGTGCTGTAACCATTCTATGATTCTATTCTCTATTATATAACCTCTTTGTATTGTGCTTAGTCTCACGAGGAGTCTTGCCATTTCTATGAAGCACTATAATTTCTCTCAAAGCCCAAAGCATTCCCATGCTTTAAGAAGTGATCCATAGCTTCAGGTTTGAAAATTTGGAGCGATTTATGGGCACTTTCTCAGAACCCATTACCGTAATAAAGTCATTTTTGCAACTCCTAGGGTTTTTGATTGGACAAATTGTTTTTTTCAATTCTGACATGACCTAAGTTCCAGTTAGTGGCCATGAGTTACACCAGGGGACCAATGAAGTCTCACATTGGATGAATTTCTCTCTCACGCCCAGTATACAGTAGAGATGGAAAGAAAAAGTGCTGAAAGTACTGGAAATCTCAAACAGATAGAAAATGTTCAACATACATAACAGTTCCAACAAATACCTGAAAATAGTGAGGACAGTTTAATAATCGAAGGAGAGACCTCACACAAACTCAACACTTCCTTCCCTTAGCTTCAATGGACTTTTTCCCATGGTGTCATAATGGACATGGGCCGTGTTCGCACTACCACCTGTAAGTTTAGTCTGAAGTGCTTTCACTACACATTGACACTACAGTCATGGTTGGCAGTCAGCCTAGATCCAGGGCTAGGAACCTGGTCTATCACCAGAAAGAAAAGAAGCCATATTTCCTTGATAACAGTGTCACAGAACATCATTCCAATGTCAACTCCTATGTCTTTATCTTCATTCACAGGATGTAGGTGTCCTTCAAAGGCCAGCAGTTATTATCTAGCCCTAATTGCCCTCGAGAAGGTGTAATGAGCCCCCTTCTTGAATACAACTGAGTGGCTTATTCTGCCATTCTGCCATTTCAGGGGGGGGGACGTTAAGAGTCAACTACATTGCTGTGGGTCTGGAGTCACATGTTGGCCAGACCAGGTAAGGACAACAGATTTCCTTCCCTAAAGAACATTAGTGAACCAGATGGGTTTTTACAACAATCTTGTAGTTTCATGGTCACCATTACTGATACCAGCTCTTTCATCCCGAATTGGTCAAATTGACTGAATTTGAATTCCCCAGCTGCCTTGATGGGATTTGAACTCTTGTCTCCAGATCATTAGTCCAGGCCTCTGGATTAGTAGTCCACTACCATAAGCACTCTGCTAGCATACCCTTAACACCCATGTTTGCATCATACCTAACCTTTACACAACAAATGTTCAATGTTGATGCAAAGCAGCCAAAGCTCCTTCCTACCGATGTTCAACCTGGCCTCCTATTGGACCCTTCAACTTGATGCAGGAGGTGCCAATCAAGTGAGCTACTTTTCCCTGGTGGTTGTTGAGCTTCCTGAGTGTTGCTGCAATTGGAACCATCTAAGTAATTGACTTGTTCTTGACTTCAGCCTTGTAGATAGTGATCAGAGATTCTAACACATGGGGGCACAATCTCAGGATCAGGGGCCTATCATTTAGGACTGAGATGAAGGGAAAATACTTCATTCAAGGGATTGTGAATCTGTGGCATTCTCTATCCCAGAGTGTTGTAAGTGCTTCATCATTGAATACATTTAAGGCTGTGATTGACAGATTTTTGGTCTCCCAGGGAATCAAGGAATATGGGGGGGGGTGGGTGGGAAAGTGGAGTTGAGGCCCAAGATCAACAAAGATCACATTGAATGATGGAGCTGGCTCGATGGGCTGTGCGGTCTACTCCTGCTCCCATTTCTTGTGTTCTGGTGTGTAGGAGGTCAGGCACCAGTCACAGCGAACATGGCCTCTGGCCTACTCCTATCACCATGGTGTTAATATGACAGGTCAATTCAACTTTTGCTCAGTGCTGACCCAAGGATGTTAATGATGGGTAACTCTCTGACTGTCCTCGGGTGATGGCCGGGCTAATTCATGTCTTCTCTCATCCTACATATTAAAACGGGTATAAATGAAAAGGTTAATAAATACTGAGCAATAGCTTAATAATTTCAAAAAATCCAAACAGAAGTATCTAATAACACTGCTTTCAAAAAGAAATTTAATTTACAAGGATGTACAATGTACAAAATTAACATTAGAAAATGGAGATTATCTGGTGAAAATATACTGTTTATTAAAATATTTATCTGGCTGTAACCACGGCTTATATCTTATTAAACTACGCCTTGCTTTTGAGCTTCACAATATACAATTGATTGTGAAAGGAGTTGTAGAGATTTGTTCTAATCATGCAGTCTTGGATGCAGTAAGCATCTGCTCAAAAATAGCACCTCCGAGTGTTTGAACACACAATGCACTTATTCAAAGTGTTGGTTTCTAGAAAAACATCTGATGATGTGCCATGCCCACGCGATACATCACATACTCACCAGAGAAACTAATTTGATGCTCTTCTGATTTCTGATGAGCAAAACCTTTCCTTGCGTGTTTGATTCAGCTGTCTATACATTATTAAAAAGGTTGGGTACTTCCTATCTATAACACTCTCATTTCTCAGTCAGAGGCTGCAGAGGCTTGAACTCATAGTGTGGCTGATTCTCCGACTGCAGCACTGAGGGAGTGCTGCTCTGTCGGAGGTGCCGCCTTTCAGATGAGACGGTAAATCGAGGCCTTGTCTACATTCTCAAGAGAATGTAAATGCTCTCACGGGAACTATTTTGAAGAAGAAGAGGGGGAGCTCTCCCCAGCATTCTGCTCGAAATATATCCCTCAACCTACATCACTTAAAAAGCAGCTTTATCTTGTCATCATCTCATTGCTGTTTGTCGGAGCTTTCTGCATGCAAATTGGCTGCTGTGTTTCTTACAGTACAATAGTGACTATACCTCAAATGTGCTTCATTGGCTAAGTGGCTTGGGATATGCTGAGGCTGTGAAAGGCACTATTTATATAGTGCCTTTCACAGCCTCAGCATATCCCACATTTGCATTTATATGCAAGTCTGACTTTCTGACATCCTGTTGTCCTGATTTTATTTTCTGTCAACATGTCACATTGTAGTATTTATTGATGTAATTGCATGTCACATGACATATGTCAACTTTTCCCATCACAGTGTAGCTGTGAGCTCTGGTGACTAGCTGGCTCTGCGGAGATGAGTTCATGAAACTTCTCTCTAAAATCTGTCGCAATCCTCTTTACAAAAAAAGCAGCCATTCACAGCACAGGTGGTTCACTGGTTAAACCATAAAATGGTTCAATGTGTTACATACAGTGTATCATACACCCTCCTTCCTCAAGCAGCAACCCCCTCACATCCGCCCCCTCCCCCCCCCCACCCCCACCACCACTTCACTCCCATTCAGCTGCTAAAAGTATCCTAATTAAGTTATTTGATCATGTGTGATTGTAGGGGCCGCAGTTCAGGAAGAAGCTCCCAACAGCTTAGGGGCATGCCAAGGCTACCAGCAAGCGTGCATGAAAGAGGTATTCGAGAGAGAGGGAATGGAGATAACTCCGTGGGGATTGGTGAGAAGAATGGAAGACGTGATTAAGTGGTAAAGAGGAGTTGGACCCAGAGGCCCAGCAGTCTGCTAGAGAAATGGAAGAAAATAGAAGCAATTTTCTTAATTTTATTAATTTGTCTTTGTGTAATTGAGAAGGTTAACAGAATGTTCCTGGGTTAGCTTCAGTGTGAAATGGGGGTGGGGCCCTTGCAAAAGAATGGAACTGCAACTCAAACCTCCGGAGCTAGTTAGGAATGTATACAATAGCTTACAAGCAGGGAGAGACTGTGTACAGGTGTGACAAAGACAGTTTGCAAACCTCCACATGCTTTACACAGAACGACTGTTGCTCTGTAGGCAAAAGCAGCAACCATTTTGTGCATGGCAAGATCCCACAAGCATCAACAAGGTGGCAAAGCTATTTGTGAGGGTGTTGGCCCAGGACACTGGGGGGAAATCTTTGTTCTTCATCAGATTATGCCACAAAATTTTTTTTTAGTTATGTTGGTTGAGGGATAAACGCAGTGAAGAACTCAGTGGCTGATGGGTTTTTACAGGCAGCTGTAACATGGGCCTTTTAAAACCAATTGTAACAATTAACAGGGTTTAAGGTTGGCGGGGGGGCAGGCGAAGAGCCCAGGCGGCCTTCACATTTTTCATGAAACCTCATCCACGGGCGGGATGAGGTTTCATGAAGGGTTTATAAGTTTAATTTAAAAAATTTTTTTAATCCATTGACATGTCCCAGCTCATGTGACACTGTCACATTAGGGGACACGTTTGAATAATTCTTTTCTTCTTTATTTCAATTTTTCAACATCAAATTAATCTCCCTGAGGCAGCTCCTTGCCTCAGGGAGATTTCTGCGCTCTTTCACGCACCTGCACAAAAGAGCGTAGGCCCCGGCTCTCCCTTATCCCCCACCCCTCCCAACCGCCCGCACAGGGAGCGCTCAGCGTTTCTGGGTGCGCATCATGCTGGGAGGGCCTTAATTGGCCCACCCACATAAAGTGGCGGCGCGCAGCCGATCGCTGGCTCCCGCCCAGCCCACCCGACGGGGAGAAAATTCTCCCTGTAGAGAATAAAACATTTACAGAACACGGAATCGCTAAAAGGCAAAATCAGGCATGCGGACTGCACTGGGTAGCATCACTCTGGTCTGTAAAGCGTGTCAGAAGCTGGTTAATTTGGTATAGTTTTATTTCTGTTTATTCATAATAAAGAAATCATTTACCTGTACAAAACTCGCCCACCATGTCAGTCAAACACGCAGCGGGGGTGGAATTTTTAGCTTGGCGTGCAGGTACGCCCCTGACCCGACCTGATGCGAAATCACGCGTGATGACGTCGGGCAAGTGTCCCAACATCATACTGCGCTCCCACGATATTTCGGTCAGTGGGCACATGGGAAAGTCAGGAGTATTTCATTACTCTGTACGATCACAGCTGATCTTGGGCTTTGCTCCATTTTCCTGCCCACTCTCCATATCCCTTAATTACCTCAGATACAAAAAATTCTGTCCATCCCAGCCTTAAATGTATTCAATGATGGAGCATCCACAACCCTCGGGGGTAGAGAATTCCAAAGATTCACAACCCTCTCCGTGAAGAAGTTTCTCCTCATCTCAGCCCTAAATGATCGGCCCCCATATCCCGAGACTGTGCCCCCCATGTTCTAGGTTCCCTAGCTGGGGGGGAGACAATGGCCTGGATTTTCATCTTCAGAGTGGGTAAGGGGAATTAGGAAAACTCCCAGCTCGGTCTGCCCGCCTGCGGAGAAAGTGCCCAGCAAGCTGGGCTCTTCATTGCTGAAGGCTGGGCTCAAGCTAGAGGATGGCCAGCCAACCTGGGAGGAAGGGAAGAGGGTGGAAGGGCAGAGCCTGGCATAAGGGGCATGAGGGGACACAGGACATGGATGGGAGGGCAGAGATTGGCATGGGGGGGCATGAGTGTCCTGAGGGACTGTGCTGGGGGTGTAACTTGGCATCGGAGGCATGACGGGCCAGAGGGGATGAGTGGGAGCGTAGCTTGGCATGGAGGGTCATAATTTTGATTTTGAACTTAGCTTTTAAAAGATCCCCTCGCACACACTAGGCTTAATGACTCCTCTGAGGGACCGTGAACCATGACTCTTTAAAAGCCTGGCCCTCCTCCATGAAAATTGTCAAGGAGTCAGACATGCTGGTCAAGTGGGGAGTGCCAGATTCAGGCTTCTGACAGGAAGCAGCCCACACCCTTTAAAGGTATTCCCGAAATTCGCACAGCCCAGAAACGGCGTCAGGAATCTTGGAATTGGGGCCTGCCCACTGTTTTTAAAGGGCTCAGTCAACTCAACTTGGTGAAAATCAAGACCAACCCCCGTGTCCACCCTGTAAAAAACACCTTCAAAATCCTGTACATTTCAATGAGATCAGCTCTCATTCTTCTAAACTCCAAAGAATATCAACCCAATTTACTCAGCCTCTCATCATAGGACAACCCCCTCATCCCAGGGGCCAATCTAGTGAACCTTCAGTGTACCAGCTCCAATGCAAATATATCCTTCTTTAAATATGGAGACCAAAACTGCACACAGTATTCCAGATGTGATCTCACAAAAGCCCTGTACAATTGTAGCAAGACTTCTTTATTCCTGTACCCCCAATCCCCTAGCAATAAAGGCCAACATGCCATTTGCCTTCCTAATTGCTTGCTGCACCTGTATGTTAACTTTGAGTTCCTTTATTAACTCTCCCCTTAAGATCCCCCACTGTTAGTGGGCCAATCCAATACATTTAGTGTCTCCATCTGAGTGAAGCCACTAAGAGGGCTATAGTTTGGAAAGACCTGCTTTAAGGAAACTGCGTCTACTTGCAAAAATTAATGAGCAAAACTTAATCTTTGATGTGTGCAGTAAGGGAGAACGGGTGAATAGGTTTCCTGACAGGACAATCATTATGTGATGATAAAAAGCTTGTTGTGAATGGGTGAGCCAAAGGAGATGATGCCACCTCCCTCTTCCATGTCTAGCTTATGAAGAGGCAGGAGAAACAGTTGCCTCACCTCTCGAACACTGCATGTTACTGTTTTCACTCCGCACTGCACATTTCTATTGAATGTTCCACATTTGACCCTAATTCCCCCTTGTGCCTTTAACAACCTCAGAGTATCCAAACCACTTCAAAGTCAATGAAGTAGCCTTTGAAATGAGGCCACTGTTGCAATGTTGCAAACATGGGACCCAACTGGTGCACAGCAAGATCCCACACAAACAGCAAGGGGAGCATGACCGGATAATCTGTTTCAGCAATAAATATTGGCCCCAGGACACGGGGGGGAGAACACACTGGTTCATCTTTGAATAGTGACCATGAGATCTTTGACATCCACCTGAGGGGCAGACAGGGTTTAACAACTGATCCAAAAGTTGACACCTCAGACAGTGCAGCACCCCCTCAGTACTGCTCTGGGTGTGTTGGTCAAGAATTTTCCAGATGGAATAGGATGGGAGGAGAACGACATGGACATAAATGCAGACACAGACAAGTTGGGCCGATTGGCTTGAATCTGTGCTGTAAAACTTATGATATACAATGTAACTTCTTTCATTCTTCCTCAGTTTTAGCCAATCAGCAACCCTGGGGAAGGTTAGCCCCACCCCCAGGCAGACATTCTTTTTCATCTCAAGCACTGTGACTCTGAACCAAACTCATTGCTCAATTCCTCCGATATGAAATTAACATGCATTTCATTTTAGTAACACAATCGTCGGGGAATCAGCAGAAATGCTGGTGTCGGCCGTGTTCAGCGCCATCAGCGGACAATATGGCAAGAAGGCCAAAAATTGGTTTCATGACGTCGTGAAACCAGTTTGCGATCGTCTGCTACCCCCGCTGATGGTGGGCCGCGTTTCCCGCCATCGGACGTCGGGAGCCTCATTGTAATTCATCAGCCTATCATTATAAGGCTAGCCTGCCGGAATCATCCCACCCGCCGGAGCGCCTGCCCACATTCGTGTGTAATCATGCCGATGTGTTTCACAACAGCGTATAAAGGGTGTGCACTTGGTGGGCTGCACTTTGAGGGGGACTCAGAGGTGAGTGCATAGTAATGCTGCGGAGCGCCTGCAAGGGACGCCTGTTGGACTTCAAGGTTGAGGTGCGTTGGGGTGTGGGGGGATGGTGGTGGCAAAGGCTGCCCTGCGGTTGAAGGTAGCGCAAAAGCATATGCGGTGCAGGGGGGGTGGTGGGCAAGGGACAATTCCACCACCTGTAATGTCAAGCACCATTCAAAGGTTAAGTGTCAGCTGGTTTCTATAGTAGCGTTCAGATGGTTGTGACTTCACGCCCAACTCCATTTCTGAAGTACCTAGTCCGAGCAACACTTCAGTGCAGTACCAAGCTGGTGTGCTGTGCCTTGAATGGGATGTGAACGATCCCATGGCTTAGCTGCAGGTAGAGGAGAGAATTATAATGCAGTGAGTATCCTGATCTATTGAGACATCAGAAGTCTTGTAGAAAGCCCTGGTTTCAGAAAGAGCCTTATTGTACCTGTAGCTTCTGCCTAAACTGGCCATGACTGCAGAGATGAGACATGATCTTCCAGGAACCATCCATCCTTACTTCTTTCATAGAAGGATGTCATTCGGCCCATCAAGGCTGTGCCAGCTCTTTAAGAAATAGGAGCAGCAGTAGGTCATTTGGCCCCTCAGGTCTGCTCCACCATTCAATAAAATCATTGCTGATCTGAGGCAAAGGCTCTGAGGAAAAGTCATATGGTCTCGAAAGATTAACTCTGTCTGTCTCTCCACAGATGCTGTCAGACCTGCTGAGTTTTTCCAGCATTTTTTGTCATTGCTGATCTAATTTGGCCTTAACTCCACTTTCCTGCCTGATGCCATAACCCTTGACTCCCTTGTCAATCAAAAATCTGTCTAACTCAGCCTTGAATATATTCAATGACTCAGCCCCCACTGCTCTCTGGGAAAGAGAATTCCAAACACTAATGACCCTCAGAAAGAAGAATTCCTCCTCATCTCCATCTTAACTGGGAGATCACTCATTTGGAAACTGTGCCTGTATCCGTAGGTTCCCTCAAGAGGCAACCATCCTCTCAGCATCTACCCCTGTCTAGCCCCCTAAGAGTCCTGAATTTTCATCACGACAGAGAGCCTCAGAACTTTCCAATTTCACGGGGGTGGGCATGGGGGTATTTTGCACATGCGTAGTTTACAACAGCAGTCAGCCATTCAAATCACCAGCTGCCTCCACTGAAATCAGATTTTGGTAGGCCTGGTATATGAAGCCCTGCATGTGTAGCTTAGACCTGGTAAGAGCAGGTCTAAACTTTGTGGATTCATTTGGATAGCCTTTGGAGAGGTAAGGTAACTCTTTGGAAAGCCCAGGTACCTCTTTGGATTTGGTCCTGGGAAACCTTTGGGGGAGGTCAGATGCCCTTTAGAATTGTTAAAATCAGGCATGAATGTGTGTAAAAAGTGCATAACTGATCAACTGTCAAGCCAACTTGAACTGTCAATAGGCCTGTCAAAATCCATTGCCAAGAGTGTTAAGAGGGACAGTAAAAAGACCTATCAAAGGAGCTATAAAGGGTCATGGGGATGGATAAAGGGGCATAGATTGGCATAGGGTCTATAAAGGGCCTTGGGGGTTGGAGGGACATAGGTGTGCATGGAGGGTATGAAGGTTTATGGAGGTGGGTACAGGGCATGAGGTGGCATTGGTTGGCATGGATGAGCTGTCAAGGCATTTAAAAATCTTGCCCTTAAAATCTTTGCAAAAAATGTTGAGTGTTAAAAAGAATGATTGCTTGCTATTTCACTCTGTCTTTTGAGGGCCTCAATTACTGGATTAGTGCTGCATGACTGCCTTCACACCCATCCATTATCACAGTAGGGTGTCTGACATTTCACAGTTTGATTGACAGCTACAAGGGTTATGGATTCGTTGAAGTTGGACTATGAATTCCGATTTGTTGTTATAAGATTTAATTTTGTTGAAGGGCTGTGAATGTACTAAATGTTTCTTTTATGAGTGAGAGAGTTTTTCAATATAGTGAAAACTGCAATAGATACTTAGAGCTTTATTTTATAGAACTTTATTTTACCTCACCTCTGCATGGGTCCTGAGGCCTGTCCATGGTAGCCACTAGGTGAATGGCATGGTAGGTAAGGGAAAAGGGTGATGGATGGGGGACATGGGTGGGCATGTTGGCACTACATTGGCATAGGGGCTATATAGGGCCATGGGTGATATGGAGGGGCATAGGTGTGCATGGAGGGCATGATGGCTTATGGAGGTGCGCACAGGGCATGAGGTCGCATTGGTTGGCATGAATGGGGCATGGGGAGTGTGTGGGGGATGAGGGAGGTGATGGGGTGAGGGCTGGAAGGATGATTCATGTTTTAAACTTTATCTTTAAACTTGGGATACAGTGCTGGATCCCCAAGGCAGACCTTCCACCTAGACCATCTCTGCACCCGGTGGTCTCCTCAGTTCTTCCGGGGTCGCTTCTAATCTAGCCCCTCCCCCTGCCCTGCACCCCTCTGCGCAGCCATTTTTAGAAGCCAGGCCCTTGGAGCCAGGAGGTCTCCTGACTCTGCACTGTTGACTTGCGGGTGAAAAACCAGGTCAGAACCTTATTTGTTTCATTACGATCTCCTCTCAATCTTCTAAACTCCAATCAGCATAGGCCCAACCTGATAAACCTTTCCCCCAAGGTAAACCCCTCATCCCAGGAATCAGCTCAGTGAATCTTCTCTGAACTGCTTCCAATGTGAGTATATCCCTCCTTAAGTAAGAAGACCAAAACCGCAGATGGTACTCGAGGTGTGGTCTCACCGGTACAGTTGTCGCAAAGAGCTATTTCCCACCAGTGGTTGACATAAAATGATTGTGGGACAATCACATGTGCGCGTTGGTACAGTCAACTATTGCTTCAGTTTAAATAAACCTGATGCATTCTCCATATCAGACTGAAAACCTTATCAGTGAAACCGCAGGGCTGTGACATACCGAGGGGTTGAGAAAGCTGATGCTGGGTGGAGAGTAACATTGAGTTGTGTGTTACTGAGCAGTGCCACATCCAGTTAGCTTTCCCAACTTTGCTTTTTGTTCGAGAAGTGATAAATGTGACCGTCGCTGACATTGTGCATGGAACCGGCCAAGATTCAGGCTTTAAAATACTCGGGCAATCTAATCTCATGTCACATCGACAGCCTATTCCCATATTGCTGACAAACATCTGCTGCTGAGGAACTATTAATTAAAATCCCATCTGCTGTTGACACCAAATTCTTCATTAATTCTGAACGCAGATTCCTTCGTACCATTTGCTTTGTAGCAGGAACAGACATCTGCTTGTTGAGATTAGGAAGATGTCGACAAAATTTGGGCGGCAGCCTTTGCCAATTAAGTTCCTCTCCATGAACTTTCTTTCGCTGATGTGGAAGCGCACAAATTAACGTGGAGTATTCGATGGTGCAGCTAGCTACGATCTCAGCTTTTCAATCCAACCCAAACTGACAGAATCTCCTGTCTGGTTACAAACATGTGAACAGTGATGGATAGGAAATGACCTGTCCCACACAACTGCGAAGCCTTGTGCATCACAGAATGGGCACTTTTACCCGCTTTCCCAGGAAGCAATTAGAATTAATTGAATTAATTAATTAAAATGTAATTAAAGAACCAGCTTAAAAAAAAACCTAAGGCCTCAATGAGAGAAGGAAACCTGTAAAATTCCTCTCCAACCCCCACAGGCAATTGGAACTAGTCCGGGAGGTCACCATGCTCCTGGTTAACATTAACAAGCACCAACCTCGTGCACGGGGTGAATTCCACCCCAATCAGAAACAAGTCACTTAAAGGAATTCAATGGTCAGGAAGAGTTGGGGGAGCCTCAGTGCAGATCTTGGCCCAGAACTTCCAATCTCGGGGGTGTCGTACACAGGAGGTACTCCAAAAAATGCACTGGGGAACCCCCTCCCCAGAAGGATTGTCCAGGAATGGCCCAATAAGTTCAAACTTCTGATGGGCAATTACCCTGAACTGGGAACTATCTGAAACTCTGATTTAAACCAGAGACTTTGGATGGTTCCGACTCTCTTAGTAGAATAGTTACCCAGGAATTGTTAGAAGAATTAAAACCACTTCTAACCCCTGGGTAACTATAGTATTTATCTCCTCCCCCAAATCCCCACAGAAACTCCCGACTACCCCCTCATCCCACTAACCACCCTCGCTCACCCCCCAACCACCCCCGAACCCCTGACTGACGCCATTGACTACCTGACCCCCCCCGACCCTACCACCCCAACTGATCACCTGACTTCCCCAACGGACCACCCAAACCCCTCCAACCCATCCTACCCTGTCACTGACCACCTAGCACCCCCCACCAACTGCCAGAAACCTCCCACCCCAACCCCACATCCCACTGACCACCCAATGTTCACCTGATCCCCCAACCCATCCTAATTCCCCTACTGACCCATCCCTCCACTGACAAGGTGATGACCCACACTGACCACCTCGACCCTTCCTACCTCTCCTCCCCTGACCACATGACACTGACCACTGACCATCTGATTCCCCCATGACCCATTCTAACTCCCCCACACTAACCACCCAACCGACCACCACCCGCCCACTCCCACCCGCCATCCTACCCACTTATCTTACACACTTACCTTCTCCCTGATTTCTCAAAGCACCTGGGGCCATTAAACTTACCTGCTTTACAGCAGCTAGTGCCGTAAATAGAGGGTGAGCCTTCCTTTCCCCTGACTCTACTGCACTCACCTGAAGGTGTTAGGTTGCACTTGCATGTTGCACTTTTCTAACCTAGCCTGAATCGGAAGCTCAGGTGAGGAAACTCTTTCGAGTTATCAACAGTCACAGATTGCAACTCTTTTGAGTACAATCACAGTTCTTGGTTTCCGGGAGTGGGACATGAACCCACAACCCTCTGATTCAAAGGCAAGCGTGCTATGAACTGAGCCACAGGTGAGGAAGGTGCAGTTGCATTCCAGTGTAAGTAAAAAGGAGCAGAGTGTCAATCTGAAGTTCACATAATCTGTAGACAATCTATCCAATTCCAGAACTGGTTACCACCACCACACCCAGACCAACCAAGCCTATTCAGAGATTTGACTAAATTCAACCCTGTAAGATGCAGGATGGTAAAATTCCAATGTAGCCCTCTTCCTTACATGGATCAAGTCTTCAATGAAGCATTTGAATGATAAAATTTACATCTACTTCAGTGCCTGTGATGTAGGAATGATGTATGGGTTTGTAATTTTAATATAATTTTAATTTAACATTCCTTTTTTCAATATCCCATTCACCGCCTTCCCTATTAAACTGCTGACTTTGTTTGTCTATTTTTATTAATACATGATTGTTACACGTTTTTATGTTTTTAACCTGATTACTCAGCCTGTGTTACAACTACAGCCAATCTTATTCGTTGACGAAGCCAAATCCCAGAGGGAAACTTTTCTTACTGATCATAACCTCTTTTTATATTTTGAAAATGAGGGAAAGCATAGAACCCCAGTAACACTTCGAACATACTAAAAGATTTATTAACAAGAAGGAAAAAAACTTAAGCACAAAAGATTAAAGTTACAAAGTTAAAACAGTTTTACAAAACATCCCCCAAAAGAATTCACAACTTTCCTACCTTCTCCCAGCACAGATCTGGTCTCAGGACATCTCCCCCACATAGCCACCACAACTCAACTAAACATATTTCCTTAAATATTCTTTTCCCCTTTCATCTTAGGTTCCTTTGCCCTAAGCACCTCTTTGAACTCAACTTTTCCAAAATATAAAAATGTTCATGTTTTCCTATTGCCTCCACTTTCGGGTCAAATAAAATTTAATAACCTTCCCTTGTTTACTTGTTTACTTATGAAACCTTTATAAGTTGCAAAAGTCCCTTGTCGCTTCTAAACTCCTGTTTGAAGTTTTACAGCTGAAAAGTCAAGTCCCTACCTATCACCGAACGCAAATTTTAAAACCCAACCTATTTACTTGTAAATCCACTTCACCAGTATGCATCGAGCACATCTACCCTTATATCTCAGTTCCCACAGACAAGCTGCCTTTACTAACCTTCCCCCAGGTTTAATTAATCATGGACACACATACACACACACAGCCTTCTTTACAGAATACTACCATATTCCCAAAAATATTTTTAAAAATAACATCTCCATCCATACCTATATATGAATTTTCAACGTAAGTGATACTGCAATTTAGCCTTCGAGCTGCAAAGCGTTTCTTGAATATTACACTATTATTATTAGAGAGGGTACAAAAGAGATTTCGTGGTATCATCGTATCAAAGAATGGTTACAGCACAGAAGGAGGCTATTTGGCCCATCATGTCTGTGCTGGCCCTCTGAAGAAGTAATCAATCTAATGCCTCTCCCAATCTTTTCCCTGTAGCCCTGCAATTTGTTTCTTTTTTAGATAATGATCCAATTCCTTTTAGAGTGCCTCAGTTGAACCTGCCTCCACCACATTCTCAGGCAGTGCATTCCAGGTCCTAACCACTTGATGCATGAAAAAGTTTTTCCTCATGTTGCCATTGCTTCTTTTGCCAATTACCTTAAATCTGTGCCCTTTGGTTCTCGACTCTTTCATGAGTGGGAACACTTTCTCCCTATCTACTCTGCCCAGACCCCTCATGATTTTGAATATCTCTGTCAAATCTGCTCTCAGCCTTCTCTTCTCAAAGGAGAACAGTCCCAACTTTTCCAATCTATCTTCATGTTTGAAGTAAAGTGAACAAGGAGGTTGCCAGAAATTGAGATTTTTTTAACTATGAGGGAATGATTGAATAGGCTCGGGATATTTTCTTTGGAACAGAGAATGCAGGGGAATTGAGGTGTGAAAAATTAAGCGGGGCCTGATGGGAAAGAACTATTTCCCTTAGCAGTGAGGTCAATGACCAGCATAGATTTAAAGTAATTGGTGAAATGATTAACGGGGAGTTGAGAAAAATTTCTTCATCTATATGGCAGGGGGGTGGATCTGGAACTCACTGCCTGAAATGATGGTGGAGACCATTTCAGCTGCTTCATCAATGACCATCCAAATGCAGCAGGACCTGGACAATATCCAGGCTTGGGCTGATAAGTGGCAAGTAACATTTGCACTTCATAAGTGCCAATCAACGACCATCTCCAACAAGAGAGAATCTAACCATCTCCCCTTGACATTCATTGTCATTACTGTTGCTGACACCCCCACTATCAATGCTCTGGGGGTTACCATTGACCAGAAACTGAACCGGAATATCCATATGAATACTGTGGTTACAAGAGCAGGTCAAAGCCTAGGAATTCTGCAGCAAATAACTCAACTCCTGACTCTCCCAAGCCTGTCCACCATCTACAAGGCAAAAGTTAGGAATCTCATGGAATACTGTCCCCTTGCCTGGATGGGTGCAGCTCCAATAACATTCAAGAAGCTCAACACCATCCAGGACAAAGCAGCCCTCTTGATTGGCACTCCATCCACCACTTTCAACATTCATTCCCTCCACCACCGACGCACAGTGGCAGCAGTGTGTGCCATCTACAAGATGCACTGCGGCAACTCACCAAGCCTCCTTAGTCAGCAACTTCAAAACCCAGGTCCTCTACCACCTAGAAGGACAAGGGCAGCAGATGGATGGGAACACCACCACCTGCAAGTTCCCCTCCAAGCCACTCACCGCCCTGACTTGGAAATATATCGCCGTTCCTTCACTATCGCTGAGCCAAAATCCTGGAACTCCCTTCCTAACAGCACTGTGGGTGTACCTACACCACATGGACTGCAGCGGTTCAAGAAGGCAGCTCACCACCACCTTCTCAAGGTCAACTAGTGATGGGCAATGAATATTGGCCCAGCCAGCGAAGCCCACATCCTATGACCAAATAAAAAACGTAAAAACCATCGCTGCTTTTGAGAGAGGCTTGGATTTGCACTTGAAGCACCGTTATTTACAGGACAATGGACCAAGAGTTGGAAGTTGACATTAGACTGGATATTTGTTTTTTGGCCCGTACAGGTGTGATAGAAGAAATGGCCTCCTTCTGTAAATCTTTTTATGTTCTAGGTTCGAAGTTACAATGACGTGAACAGTGTACAAACCTCCACCTTGTCAATTTCTCTATAAAAACGTTCTCTTCTTTCTGTCACTTAATAAAGTTTTCAAACATTTTATTAGTTTTTCATCAGACTTCAAAAGAAACTGTGTGTTTTTCCATTGTTTTTAATATCTGGATTCAAACAATAGATTCACCACACTGGGGGAAATAAATTGATTTAATCCTCCTGAATGTGCAGAATGATTCTCAGAGGCAAGTTTTGCAAGTGGAGGATGATATGCAAAGCAAATGTACTGAGATCCAGGTTTCTGGCAGTAGCAAAGGGACTCCAGGGCACTTACTAAAGGGAGTGATAGCTTTGTGGTTATGTTATTGGCCTAGTTATCCAAAAAGCTGAAATAATCATTTGTAGACCTGTGTTCAAATCCCAACACAGCAGCTGAGGAATTTAGGCTCAGTTATTTAAATAAATTTGGAATTAAGAAAAAAATAGTATTAGGATTCATCAATATTCTTTTGGCAAGAAAATCTTACTCCAGACCTGCAGCCCTCTGAAATAGCCTTGCAAGACATTCAGTTAAGGGCAATTAGGATGGGCAATACCTGCTGGGCTTAAGAGCCATGCCTACATCCTGTCAATGAATCAAGGGAAAAAAAAGTAGATGTCATCCCAATCAATCAACTGTTTCACTGTCCTCACACTCTTCCTCCATCAGAAGGCCTACATTCTGAGTTTCCCTCTCAGTAGAGCACAGAGTAGACAGAGATCTGAAAACCCACATCTGGTCAGACACCATAATCCCTTTTTCACATGTTGAGTGGGAGCTCCACCAGAATTCAGGTAATGATATATTCCTCTACCTTGGTGCAGGGCTTTTTGATGGTAATGGCCAAGTAACAGCTCTACCCACCCATCTCACCACCAGAATTTAACCATTTGTCCATTCTTTCACAGGGGACTCAATCTGTTCATGGAAGCTGTCACCAAGTCATTTACAGAACAGGAACAGGTTCAGAAAAAAGCCAAAACCAGAATTGGGATATGGGTAGCAGGCACATGGGAACACTACCCTGTCCAACTCACATACTGTCTCAACTTGGGCATATTTCATCATTCTTTCATGGACGCTGGTAAAAAATCCTGCTCGATCAGCTTGTCTTCCTATTTTCAAAGACTTGTGTATGTGAATTCGCAGGATGCTGTGTTCCTGCACCCCCTTCAAAATGTTACCGTTTACCTTATATTGCCTCTTCTCATTATTCCTACCAAAATGCATCAATTCAAACTTCTTTGCATCAAATTTCATGGCCATGTCTCTCCCCATTTCGCCAGATTGTCTCTGCTCTCCTGAAATCTTTCGCATCTGTTATGGGCAGGGGAGGAGAGATAAACTAAAACCCTTGCACTCTTTCCATTTACTGTCCATAATTAGTGTGGTGTTGGAGAGGGAACTATGTGTGGTTCTTAGCCTCCAGAGTGTGTAGTCAATTTAGAAAGCGGCAAGCTTTTGTAGGATTAAATAAAAAGGGTTATTTATTCACACATTCAACACAAAAGTCTAAATGCTACGTCATTCGCTCCCACACATACAAGAAGGGTACAGTTAAAGAAAATAGTATACTTTTACAAGTGGTAAACCAAAAGAATAGTTCCCAGTTCACATGTTGCGCTCATAGTAGAAGAACGGTCACTGCAGACCCAATAAAGAAAAGTCTTTTTCCACTCTTGAATTGTAGTTCAGATGTGTTCAAATAGCTGAAGTTGGATATCAGAGTTGTTGCACAATTCATTCAAAGAGATGAATGTTCAGCAGGTCAGGGAGCTAGGCACTTGTGGTTTTTGTGTCAGGAGGTCAAATTTCTTTTCAGATGGACTTGGAGTTTCTGGAATCAAATTAGGAGGTTTTTTTTTAAGATGTATGGCCTCTAGGTTCTTTAAAGCAAAGATGACACAGCCTTTTGCTGCTGCTGCAGACTCTTTCAGTGTTTTCTACAGACTGCCCAGGTCTTTCTGGATCTTCTGATAAAAATCTCATTAACAAGCCGGTTTTGGTCGTATGACCAATGTCCACCCTGAAAGCCATTGCTAGACGATGGAGGCTATTGGGTGACATCTTCACACGAGCTCAGTATGAACTGTTTCTGCACAGCTCTCATTGTTAGGGTTCCAATGGACTTGTGTTTTGGGTAAATCCCCAAACAATAACAATTGTAAATCTCACAAATAGTATTCGTCTTCATAGGTCCATTTCAGGGGAAGGTCCCCACCCAGTGTGATGCAGTTAGGAACTTTCCAGAAGCTTCAGTTGAAGCAAAGGACATTTGACCCTTGGTGGCCATCTTAACAGTTCATCAATGTCCATTTTTAAATAAAAGACAGTTCCAAAAACATCTGTACAAACATAGAGTCAATTTTAAAGTTATGAATATGATTATGCCTTTACTGAGCATAACACATTGTTTACTATATTTATAAGCTACGTGTCATCTGCAAACATTGAAGTTATGTTCTGCATATCCCGGCCCAGGTCATGAATATATAAAAAAGCCATGGTCCTAATACTGACCCCTGGGGAACACCCACCTGTCTGAAAAATAACTCTTCACATCTTTTCTCAGCCTTCTGTATCTCAGCCAATTTCTTACCCGCTGTTCCTTTAATGCCATAGACTTCAAATTTTGCTATTAAACGGTTCCTTATCAAACACCTTTCCAAAGCTGTGGGAACAGCACCTCATCTTCCGACTAGGCACTTTACAGCCTTCCGGGCTGAATATTGAATTCAACAACTTTAGATCTTAAACTCCCTCCCCACCATCCCCACCCCGTTTCTTCCCCCTCCCTTTTGTTTTTTTTCAATAATTTATATAGATTTTTCTTTTCCCACCTATTTCCATTATTTTTAAATCTACAACTAATACCTTGTCAGTCTTTCCATCCCACCCCCACTAGAGCTGTACCTTGAGTGTCCTGCCATCCATTCTTAATTAGCACATTTTCTTAGACAATATCACCACCTTCAACACCTCTTTGATCCTTTTGTCTGTGACATCTTTTGATTATCTGCTCCTATCACTGCTTGCTTGTCCCTACAACCACCCCACCCTCAACTTCTCTCTCTCCCCGCCCCCCCACCTTAAACCAGCTTATATTTCACCCCTCTCCTAACTTCACTCAGTTCTGTTGAATGGTCATGTGGACTCGAAACGTCGACTCTTTTCTTCTCCGCCGATGCTGCCAGACCTGCTGAGTTTTTCCAGGTAATTCTGTTTTTGTTTTGGATTTCCAGCATCCGCAGTAGTTTTTTGTTTTTATCTCTGTTTCAGAGAGAACCTGCTCAAACAAACCAGGATAGGACCAAGTATGTGGGAACATAATAAATGTTCGTCAGGAGAAAGTGCCTGCTGCAGTATAAATGACAGGCTGCATGGCTTAGCTGAATCATCGAGCATGATGGGATATTTAGCACCTAATCTTGAAGGAGCAGAATGTGTGTGTGTTGGAGCTCAAAGGATTAGATTAACTTGGCTGACAGCGAAACTGAGATAACATAGAATATGGACAGCTGGTGCAAGTGGAAATAACTCTTCAGTATAATTAAACTCCAGCAATGTTACAACCAGTATGAGAGTTTGATAATCTTACTTCAGGACAACACGAGGTGGAAGGGCTAGAATTAGTCAAGCTAATGCAACATTATAAGAGATGGGTCCAGTATAACAATGTAAGGAAGGTAGAAATCAGCAAACCTTGGAAACAGGTCTGGATAATGATTAGAGACCTTAGCTGCTGCACTGCTATGCTGAAACCAATCTTGCAATCAATCTGAGTGGCTGTTATAGACAGAGAAAGTGTATGAGCTGGTGTTTTCTAAGAAAGATATAAAGGAATGAAGGTCTCTATTCAGCGAACACAGCTTTGGGAAGAGTCAAGATTAATGATGCTCCCGGCACTCAAGTCTCCTATGGGTGAGTATAAAGGCATAGACATATCACTACTAGTATTTCTCATGGATTCTGTCCAATAAGATCTCTGTGAAGTTGATCTGCCTCCTGGGTCTTGAGTGGTTCATTCTGCAACATTTAGAGTTTTGATACACATTGCGTCCCTGTCTTCTCTCCTGTCTCTGAACATGGTTCTCCAAATTGTACAAGGCATTGGATAGGGTAAACTCCCTGGAGCCCACACCATCTATCAGCTCAGTCGCCGCATGCGATCAAAGTCTTCAGGAAATCCTATTTAAAAAAAAGTGGACCACCACCACATCTTTAGCTGACTTTTGCGCCCAGGAAAATGGCAGACCCTGGGAACAGAGGGCAGGAAACTCATCTCCCCCCACCTCCACTCGCTCTGTAACATAGCGCTTACTCTGTGAGAGGCTGTTCATTTTACCACCTCAATAACTTTATAGAAGGTCGGGTCAGGGTTGGGGGTCACATTTTATTCAAGTTTATCAAATTATCAATTATAAATCAGAAGCCAAGGGACCAAGTGAAAATACATATTTTACCACTGATGATAAACAACATTATGAGATGAAAAATCTAATTGCAAATTTCAGCACTTTTAATTGGTTTGCTGGAAACTATTCAGCACCCACGCTTGGAGTGTAACCAGGAATATTAATTTAGGAAATACTGCATTGTCCATTAGAGAATATTTATGAGATCTGAGCAGTGAGAAGGCTGTAAGTCAATGAATTTTTGATTTGCTGACTCCCAGTTGCTCAGTAATGGTGATGAGTTTAAGTGCTGTCGGTGTTGGGATCAGGCTGCCTAGGGTTTGTTTTATCGCAAGGCTGGCTACAAGGGGAAGCACCTGGGCATTGGGAAGGTTCATCAGCTACATGCCGACCTGTGGAATGAAAGGCCACAACAGCCAGCTTAGAATTATGGGATCATAGAATGATACAGCACATCCATAGAGTAAATGACATGCTAAATGTTGTAGCGTAATCCCGACTGACACTTGACCCAGAGCCTGATCCAGCAATGCCTCCTTGCTTATTGGGTGGGAAACATACTGATGTCGAAAATTCTCCTGAACAGACTTTCAAAACACTTCTCCCTCTCTGCTCTGGAGATGAAAGGATTATCTGCTGGACTCTATCAATACAGAGTGTGGACAGATGCTGCAAAACACAATAACTCTTAAAGATAATTAAATTGAGGCAGTGTTAGAGCCAGAATGAGAGTTAGATAAACTTGCATAAGAACAACATGAGGAGATAGGGCCTGAGGTAGTTAACATAACGTTATACTGAGAGATGGATCAAATATGACAATGTAAGGAAAGCAGGAATCAGCAAATCTTGAAGACAGGTGTAGACAGGGATTAGAGGCATTAGTAGCAGTATTTTCACACTGAAACTAGTCATTGAAATCTGCTGTGCCTGTGCCTCATGCCCCAAGGTGTTCCCACTCCAGGGCTGAGAAACAAAAATGCAAGCTGATACTCCAGTGCAGTACTGAGGGAGTGTTGCACTGCCAGATGAGCAACCTTTCAGATATGCCGTTAAACCATGGTCCCATTTGTGTGCTCGGGTGCTCATAAAATATCCCGTGACACTATTTCGAAGGAGGGCGGAGGAGTCTTCCTGGCGTCCTGGCCCATATTTGCCCCTCAAGCAGCATCACAAAAACCGATTATCTGGCCACGATCACATTGCTGTTTGTGGGGTCTTGCTGTGTGCAAACTGACAGCTATATCTCTGGCATTACAACAGTGACTACACTTCAAAAGTACTTCATTGACTACATTTTAAAAAGTACTTCATTGGTTGTAAAGCATTTTGAGAAATCCAGAGGTCATGAAAGGCGCTATACAAATGCGAGTTTTTCTTCTCTTTCGTTTTACTCCTCAATGAGTAAGCTGTATCGAGGCACCTGGGTTACTCCAGTAAGACCTGAGGATGAATTTAGTACAAACCTCAAAGGAATTTAGGATTCATTGTTTGTAAAGAGCTTTTAAGAACGTGGAAGACCTCTCCACAAATGCAAGATTTTCACTGTAATACAGACCAGGATATAAGTTGGAGGAGAGAAGTCACAGTACCAAAGAAACTGTAACCTTTATTTGTCCATATTGTGCAGTTATTGGCCTGATGGTTACATTGAATTGGGATGTAATTTACGTGAGAGAGTAGAGGGTTAGCACACTGGTTAGCGATGTTGCTTCACAGCTCCAGGGACCTGTGTTCAATTCTGACCTCTGCTATCTGTGTGGAGTTTGCATGTTCTCTCCTGGTCTGTGTGGGTTTCTGCCAGGCACTCTGGTTTCCTACCACTGTCCAAAGGTATGCTGGTTAAGTGGATTGGCTACGGTAAATTGCCCCTTAGTGTGTGTGATGCTTCAAGGAGCTGCAGGCCTTCAAATGATCAAATAAAGGTTTAAAAAACTGCAAAAGATGTCCAAGCATCACAATCAAGCACCTGAAAATATATCTCATAAAAATCTTGACCACAGGTATTTATTTTAATTTTATTTCATGACGGAGATTTCATCCTACACTTGGATGAGGTTTGATGAAAAGAGTGAAGGCCGCCTGGTCGATTCACCCGTCTGCCAAATGTAAGTTTGGACGGGCCACGAAAAATCGGCGACAATTGTGCTGTTTTGGGCTTAATTGTCAGCAGCCGCGCTTCCGACTTTTGCACACACCCGCTGAGCAAAATATCACGTGAGTGCGCGATGATGTCGGGCGCTCGCCTGACGTCATCTCTTGTGATTTTACACCCGATTGGGTTGGGCGTGTGCCCGCCCGCCGGATATAAAATCCTGCCCATACACACAAACATTAACACAAACACACACACACACAAGCCTGTACACACAAACACAGACACACACACAGACACAAATACAGACACACAAACATTAACACAAACAAACACAAACAAACACAGACACAAACCTATACACACAAACAAACACAGACACAAACTATACACAGAAACAAACACAGACACAAACCTATACACACAAACACAGGCACAAACCTATACACACAAACAAACATAGACACAAGCCTATACACACAAACACGCACACACAAACACAGACACAAACCTATACGCACACACAAACACAGACACAAACCTATACGCACACACAAACACAAACACAAACCTATACGCACACACAAACACAGACACAAACCTATACGCATAAACACAGACACAGACCTATACACACAAACACACACACGCAAACCTATACACACAAACACACACGCAAACCTGTACACCACACAAACACACACGCAAACCTGTACACCACACAAACACACACGCAAACCTGTACACCACACAAACACACACGCAAACCTGTACACCACACAAACACACACGCAAACCTGTACACCGCACAAACACACACGCAAACCTGTACACCGCACAAACACACACGCAAACCTGTACACCGCACAAACACACACGCAAACCTGTACACCGCACAAACACACACGCAAACACGTACACCGCACAAGCACACACGCAAACACGTACACCGCACAAGCACACACGCAAACCTGTACACCGCACAAACACACACGCAAACCTGTACACCGCACAAACACACACGCAAACCTGTACACCGCACAAACACACACGCAAACCTGTACACCGCACAAACACACACGCAAACCTGTACACCGCACAAACACACACGCAAACCTGTACACCGCACAAACACACACGCAAACCTGTACACCGCACAAACACACACGCAAACCTGTACACCGCACAAACACACACGCAAACCTGTACACCGCACAAACACACACGCAAACACGTACACCGCACAAACACATATGCAGAAACACACACACACAAGCCTGAATTTTCCTGTCGGCGATTTGGGGGTGGGGCCCACTCGCCGAGGGGAAAATTACGCGGGATGATGTCGGGAGGAATCCCCGACGTCATCCCGGTCCCTTTAAACATTGAGGAAGGCGGGCGGACAGCGAAATCAGCTGTCCGCCCGCCGACCTGTCAGTGGCCAATTGAGGCCATTGACAGGATAATTAAGGTAGTTAAAGGCCCTGCCCATCCAACCTTAACGCTGGCGGGCAGGCCAGGAGCCCCAACGGGCAATAGAAAAAACATGAAACCTCATCCACCGGCGGGATAAGATTTCATGTCCGCTTTAAAAATGTTTAATAAACTTTACGTGATATTTATTAACATGTCCCATCTTGTGTGACATTGTCACATGAGGAGGACGTGTTAATCATTTTTTTATTTTGCTATTTTTTAGGTTTATTAAACTTTCAGTGCTCTCCCTGAGACAGCACTTAGTCTCAGGGAGCAGTGCGCTAGCGCACTTTGACAGATGGGGAATCCCCACCCCACTCCCCCTCCCGCACAGGGAGCGCATAGCGCTTCCCATCGGGCAGCCCGCTGGGTCAGCCTTAATTGACCCGCCCACTTAAAATGGCGGCGGGGCCCGTTTCGGCAGCGGCGATCGGCTGCCCGCCCACCACTGAGCTGGTGGGGCCCGCCCGCCAACCTAGGGCAAAATTCTGCCCACAAGCACGCACGCACAAACACACAAACACACACACAACACATACACATATACACACACATACACACAAACACACACACACACACACACATACAAACACGCAAGCACAAACACAGAAACATACACACAAACACACGCACAGATCATCCATGATCTAGTTGAATGACAGAGTAGGCTTGAGGGGCTGAATGGCCTACTCCTGCTCCTATTCCTCTTTTCCTTTATTCCTAAGTGGCTAATTGCCATGGTCACTACCGCCTTCACCTGGGTCATGGGACATCTTCCCCCTAAGATGCATTGCAAAGCAAACAGTAGGCCAGGTAGCGATATAAGAGCCCAGGGTCATTATTTACCTTGAAGGTACAGATAAACGATGTAGTCACTCGTCATTATCTGGATCAGGTCATTGTTGATGTCTTTGTTAACTACACAAAGACTAACTCAGCCCTTACTGAGGATGGTGGCAAAGTTGTTTTCAAAGTACCTTACAAGCTGGGCCTTACCCTGACTGTCACAGCACGTAAAGGAAGCTACCTACTAGCATCCTTGCCTTGGAAAACCCAAAGAGTGCCAGTTTTTGCGGCTGTAACTCTTTCAATGCTGCCACAAAGCCGAGCAAATCTCTGGCTATTTGAAGACACTATTTTAATCACAGGAGGAAAGATTGATGACCGAAGATATCCCAGCGTCCAGTTTCCATAAGGATTACTGAGATTACCGAAGAACACCTATGTTTCTAACCTAACAGCCTATCTCACAGCTCCACAGCCACCCTGGGGATCAGACAACTTTATCCATACAATGGGAACCTTAATGAACAAGGTGTAGGCCATTCAGCCCATCGAGCCTGCTCCACCATTCAGTTAGATCATGGCTGATCATCTACCTCAACGCCACTTTTCTGCTCTATCTGTGTGAAAGGGCAGATGAGGGGGAAATGACCAGCTGCATTTACTTTAGTTTTATGTTCAGGAGGTTTTAGTGGCTGAGCAATTACTTCCATTGAAAGAAAAGACAGTGGAAAGTCGTGGGGAATGGTATATTAAAAAGAGTGGTTCCAACTCATTTGGAGGAACTGATAGAAGTCTTTATTAGGCATTTGTATATATTCATCTACAGCTATCATCACTGCCCATTCTGGTGATGGTCAGGGATGAATAGAAAAGGCTTTCTCGAGGGAGGGTCAACAACGGCTGAATTTTCCAGCAATGCTCATATCCCAGGAACAAATAAAAGAGGAGCTTCTTTCCTTTGTCCCAACAGTGAGTATTATTCCGAATTCTCTGTTCTGGGATTTAACGTTGGGTAAACATGAGGCCACAGCCCAGGGTTTACATAGGGCTGGATTTAACGGGATACCATAGCGCCGCCCTCCCCACTAAAAAAGCAGGCGGGGGGAGCCTGTCCATGATTCCGCTGGATGGCCCACTACTATTTCATGCCGGGAGCATGGTGACTGCTTGGAGGTGGGGCTTCTGCCGCATCTTAGGGAGTTCCCAGCTATTTAGATGGCAGGCTGCTCCGGAGTCACAGCACCGGGAGCAGTGGCCGCCATTGCGCCAATAGGTAGTCACCGAGCCAAGAAGCCCAAGTTGAGTCCGGGGTCACCGGGGTCAGGTTGGCAGGCCACAGCGAGAGGGGTGAGGGAGTGGGGGACAGGATTTGAGAGGCTAGGGGTAGGATGTTAAAGGGATGGGGGGTTGACCTTGGGCCGTGCCTCCGATGGGCCCATGGGCCTGCAAAGGAGGTTCTCCCACCTTGCCGAACAACACCCCACACAGCGAAATACCCACGGAACAGGATGAGGTCCGTGTGGGCATTAATTGGTCACTTATGGGTCTCAATAGGCCCAAGGGCGGGCAAGTCACCCACCAGCTCCCCTCTCCCCCATTTAACTGCAGTGATGACAGGGGCAGACAGGTAGGTGGGCACAATGCCCACTGGAATTTACATGACCCCCCCCCCCCAACCACCTTCAAACCTGCTGGCAGGGAAGCGTACAACCCAGCGTATAGCATTGCATAGAATAAACAGCACAGAAACAGGCCACTCAGCCCAACCAGTTGTTACAATTCCCATAGAGAGTGGTAGCTTTTAAAAAAGAGATATTGAATTCCCAGTGACCTACTCAAAGGATCAGACAGCAAGGTTTCACATTTTAAGAACTTCACTGTAACAAACAAATAAAATCAAATCGACTAAACATTAGCCAGGATTTTTAGGGTAGCAGGGTTTCCATCCCATCGTCTGGAACACATCCCCGCCGACACTGCCTGTCCCACAGCCATTTCACACGGCGAGGAGCGTTAATTGCCTGTGGGCGGGACTTCTGTCTTTGAGAACTGCCGGCTAATCAGATTGGCCTCTCTCTCTCTCTCACCCCTGCAGCACCAGAAGCTGCAGTGGGCAGAAGTTGGACTTTATGCAGCCCCCCAGAGCCTAAATCCCAGGAGTGCAGGAAGAGGTAAGTTCAGGGGTGGTGAGGGTGGGAGGTGCAAAGGAGGCTTGGGGTGTGGTAGACAGCAGGAAATTGGGGAGTTGGGTGAGAGGCCGGTGGGAGGGATGCAGGTACAGTGGCCTTAAGGGGGTGGGGGTGTGCACAAGGTTAAAAGGGGGCTCCCTTTCCCACCCGAGGCCTAAACCCGATTATTTTCTGGCCTCCCTCATGCCCAGGAAATCCCCCTGCCAGCCTAAAGATTGAGGCTGGGTGGGAAACAGCCCTTAAGTGGTCAATAATTGGCCACTGAAGGGCCTCGACTGGGAGATTGGCGGGAGGCCTGTCCCAGTATAAAGTGGCTGAGAGGTCAGGACGGACAGGAGCCCAGCGGGAAGCCCATTCCTGCTGTTTCACACTCACCCCCACCCATAAACTCAGCAGAGGAGCCTGAAATTCAGGCCAATACTGAATAGGCAACTAATGCACTAAGCTACAGAAAAGGTCATTCATCCACTGTGCTGCCTCGCCCCGCCCCCAGCCCCGCCCCCACCCTAGCCCCACCCCCAGCCCCACCCGCACTGAAAGCTAGCCTGGAAAAAGTGACTTGCCTGTGCCCCCACCCACACCTCCCCCGCTCCCGCGCCTCCCCCGCTCCCGCACCTCCCCCGCTCCCGCACCCGCCGTGCCTCTTCTTTGGTGTCCGATGGGTGATCCTCAAGAGCGCTGCGCAATGTTGTGTGCACTCACCTCCGAGTTCCCCTCAAAGTTCTGCTCGCCAGGTGCACGCCTTTTAAAGGCAGTCATGAAGTCACGCCGATGTGGGCGGTAACATTGACATGAGGGGGGTGATTCCAACGTTCGACACAATGATGAGATGCAAATGCATTAAGGTTAAGTTCCTGACGTTGGACACGGCCCACCATTGACAGGCGGAGCGGACGATCACAAAATGGTTTCACGATGGCGTAAAACCGGTTTTTGGCCTTCTCACTGTATTGTCGCTCTCACCCACCATGACGCCCACCGCCAACTGGAGCAGACGATTCCTGCCCGGGTCACATGGGTTTGTCACCAGGCACAACTAATAGGAGGTCACATGCCCTTCTCCACTGTTCCATTTTACCTTGAATTAAAAAAGACAACTTAAAACATAACCATCTCTTGAGGCATTCATAACACAGTCCACACCAACAGTCAAGCTTCTTTCAATCGTTCATTGGTCTGATTGCATGCTTTCTTGACTTGTGCTCCTTGCAAGGAACTTAATGCTTTAGGTTTGTAATATACTCAGGTTTTAGTTGGTAAAATTAATTCAGTAACCTTATATATGACAGGGAAGCAGAATTCTATGGGCTGAATTTTCCCCCATTGCGGGGCAAGTTGAAGGGCGGGCGCAAAGGCGTGCTTCCGATCGGCGGCGCGGCGCCATTTTACATGGGTGGGCCAATTAAGGCCAGCCCAGCATGACATCCGCAGCGAAGCGCTGTGCGCTCCCTGTGCAGGCAGGGTGGGGGGGGGAATTCCAAAATCAAGGGTGCGCTCTTTCGCGCATGTGCATGAAAGAGAGCACTCATCTCCCTGAGGCTAAGTGCAGCCTCAGGGAGATCGGCTACAAATGCCAAAAACCTTAAAATAGAAAAATAAAATTCCCCTAACATGTCCCCTCATGTGACAATGTCCCCTGAGTTGGGACACGTCCATAGTTTCCAAAAATCTTTATTAAAATTTTTTCAAAGCTACATGAAACCTCATCGCGTCCGTGGATGAGGTTTGATGCTCTTTCTAGTTCACTCTGGGGCTCCTGGGTTGCCCACAAACCTTAAGGTTGGACGGGCAGGTCCTTTAATTACATAATTGACCCTGTCAATGGCCTCAATTGGCCATTGACAGGTCAGCGGGCGAGCAGCTGATTTCGCTGCGCCCCCGCCTTCCTGAAAATTTAAATGGGGCGCGGTGACATCGGGAGATCCCCCCAACGTCACCATACATCATTTTATGTGTCGGCGAGCGGGCCCTGCCCCCACTCACTGACGTGTAAAATCCTGCCCTATAAGTTTGGGGCTGGATTCAATATCTAAAAGGGAAGACCAGTGTTGTGATGTATCAAAACAGATACATGCTGAAAATAGCTGTGGGAATCTGATTGCAAAGTCTCGCAACTAATTGCGAAAGGTAGGAATATTAGGACTAAGGGGAGGCCATTCAGCCCCTTGAGCCTAGTCTGCCATTCAGTTAGATCATGGCGCTTGGTGTCTGAGATTGGAAAAGGTCCATTCTCCTAGGGGAGCACAACAACCAGGTCAGAAATAATTTATCTTTTTCCTAGTGCCCTAGTTCAATCATTTGACTGGAAGGTCATTTTCAATTTACCCTCTTTCAAGGAGCAATGAACCATTCATTGTTGGAGGGGGTTAGGGATAGGAGGAGGCCATCCAGCCCCTTGAGCCTGCTCTATTCAATTTGATCATAGTTGATCTGTACCTCAACCCAATTTACTTGCTTTTGTTCCATATCCTTGATGGCCATGTCCAACAAAAATCCAATGACCTCAGTCTCGTTAACTCAAATTAATTCGGCAGCCTTGTTCTAAAAAAGTGCTTTCACCCAATGAGAAGCAAGAAGCTGCAAAAAAACGTGCTGGTAACATTCTGAATCAGCCTCTGAATGAGACCTGTTAACCTGTCACTCATTTTACAGCAGAGAGCTTGCATCACTAATAAATGGATAAATTGAGTTGGTCTTTCATGTTTTAAAGTGAATATCTAGCACCTATCACTCTCCTTAGGGCTATTTAAAAGCTTCTCAACCTAATCAACCTAATTCTCCATTTGAGGGGATTAACTTCTGTTACTATAGTTACTGGAAACTAATTTTCATAAATACCAGCCAATTACAACAGATGCACACGATTTTTTTCATGGATTGCTATTGGAGACGGGGATTTAATGGTTTCAGAGTCGTTAAGTGCTGAATCTTGGGATATGCTTTCCCATTATTACCATATTCATCGCTCTCTCAGGGCTTTAATGTGTCTGATGTGGAAGTAAGTAAGCAAATCCTTTAAGACACCAGCAAAGAGCACAAACTGTATTTGATTTTCTATTCACAACAAATATGGGGACCTTCACAGATCTCAAGTGATAAGCTCTCGATTAAATGGAGGAAACTGGCAGCCAGATAACTGTACGGATAATATTGGCTACCTGTACATTATGTCGATGAAATTTAAAATGGGGGGAGCTATAAAATAGCCTTCCCATTCACTAACACCCACTTTATACTAATGTACAGTCACAATTATCCCCAATCTGTCCTTTTCAACAGTTGCGTTATCAAATTTCCAATTTCTGTTTCTATTTTCCATTTCTGTTATTCCACATGCCCAGCATTTCCCAGTATTCACTGTTCTGCAGTGCAATATTCCCAGTTTCTATTATCCCTTTTTCCAATATTTCCAGTTACTGCTATTCCACATTCCATTTTCCCCAGCTTCTGTTACTCTGCATTCCAATATTCCCAGTTTCCAACATTCCATTTTCCAATATCCCCAGTTTCTGCGATTTCATATTCTCAGTTTGTCTTTTTATTTCCCATTCCCTCCACTCAGTTTTTTTTTAATTTTACATTACTGGTTTTCAGAATTTGAGCCAGAATTTCCTGGAACTTACACCAATGTTATGACAAAATATGCGCCAATTTCCAAGCAGATCCTGTCGACTGGCAACTTATGCTGGAGTTCCCCAAAAGTCTCATCAACATACAATGGCATGGAAAATCCGGTGTACAGCCAGAGGAAGCCACCATAAGCAATCTGGAAGATGGAGAACATGAAACATACAGGCCTTATCTTCATTTTTTAAATTCCCTTCCTTTATCTTATCGATCTGAGTGGCTTTCTTATCAATCTGAGCCCACATAATGAGGTGCCCCCAATGTGGAGCCTCAGGCCTCATCCTCATGGAGCCAGTAATGAGCAATAGACACTGCTGGAGTCTCAACAACCTTCAGGTAAGTGAGGGAGAGGGAGCAACCAATGAGGTGGGGAGGGGGTTGCGGGGGAATGAGAGGTGGGGAGCAATAGTGTCAGGTGGTAGGGGTGGCTGGGCGAAGGAATTTTAAAATGATATGCATCTAGTGGATTATTTGGTGGTCTCTATGTCTGTGATGATGATGTGGAGCAGGTTAGTGATGATCTGGAGGAGGTGGCTCATGGTGATTGCCGGGAGGATCAATGTAGCATTTTTTAAGAAAATGCAACCATGGAGGTTTTTCTCTTTCTAATATAACTGATGGTATAGAAAACCTGAGACATCAAATACAGCACAGGACTCAGTGAGGAATCACACCAGAAATAGAGACTGGGGGCGGGATTTTCCACACCCGCCCGCCGCCGAGATCTTCTGGTCACGGCGCAAGTCAATGGGCTTCTGGCCGGGGCGCTGCCTCACCCACAGCAGCTGGCCCTGCCCCGCGATAGGGCCAGAAAATCCTGGCCTTAGGGTCCTGCTGCACCGAAGTTTTTGGGCATAAACATACGTGCACTCAGAGTTGGCGTAAATGCAGGAGACTCGTATTCTGCGACTTTTGCATGTGGGCGGAGCTATGCAAATGAGCCAAGGGGCCACAGCACAAACGTTCCAGAAAATTCACACATAGCGGTGTCTGGTGTCCCGCTCACATAACTCAGTTAATTACAGAGTCACAAACTTGTTACAGCACATAAAGATGCCATTTGGCCCATCATGCCCGTGCTGGCTTTCCAAACGAGCAATGCACCTCGTGCCCCACCTTCCCTCGGAGCCCTGCACATTCTCCTTTTGCAGATAATAATCCAAACTCGCCTTGGAGGCCTCGATTGAGCCTGCTTCCGCCACACTCTCAGGCAGGAGCGTTCCAGGTCCCAGCCACTCACTGTGTAAAAAAAAAAGTTAACGTGTGAAATTCCTTGGGATGCACTGATGGGATTCTGCACTCGCACGGTGGTGAGGTTTTTCAGCGTGTGGGCATGTGCCCGACCCGCTTGGATGCCAAATCGCGCGAAATGACATCAGGCAAGCGTCCCAAGTCATCCCGCGCTCGTGCGATATTTCCATCGGCAGGTGCACACAAGGATCAGAAGCACGCCCGCCAACAATTACGAAGACAATTAAAGTTGTTAAAGTTCCAATTGTCCCCGATTTTTCATAGTCCATCCAACCTTACAGTTGGTGGATGGGCAAATCTGCCAGGTTGACTGTGCATTTTTGATGAAACCTCATCCAAGGGAGGGATGAGGTTTCTGTTATTAAGTTAAAAAGAATAAAAATGCATGGACAGAATTTTCATCATGGATGATTCTGGTGTGTGGACATTTCTTTCTGGATTTTAAAATCTTTATTCAATTGTTTTGAAGTCTTCAGCTCCCTGAGGCAGCTCTCTGCCTTCAGGGAGCTTTCAATTAGCGCTCCCCCGTGCCAGCGCTTATGTCAGCACCCGCCCTCCGACCCCGACCCCGACCCCGACCCTGACCCTGACCCCGACCCCAACCCCAGCATTTCAGCACGCATTTCACGCTAATTGGCCAACCAGCATGAACCGTGGCTAGGCCAATCGCGGGCAGTGATCCGTTCCCCAGGCCCACCAATCACGCCCACTTACCTAAAATTCCTGCCCCAGGAGTTTTGTTTATGCTTTAATTTAACATTCCCAGTTTCTTGGTGCATCAGTTGTACATCATTGCTTTCTAGAGTAAAGTTCTGAGGCGCTACAGGAAGGCGGTCATAACTGCGAATTGTATTAAGGCCATAGTTGGTTGTTTCCCTTCATGAAGGAACATTGGTGAGTCCCATTTCAGTTTTCATGACAGTCCAGCAGTTTTTAATGACCATTTATTTCTGGTGCCAGCTCACATAATAGCAGATTTATTGACTTCATTTTCACACACTTCCCTCATTGGGATCTGAACCCATGGCCTCTGGGTTATGCTCCATCCGCTCGATCTTGTTATGAGTGAGTCACTTTACCCGGAAACAAGTAACATTTTCCCGATGCACCACCACCCACTTTTCACATCAAAGTACATTTCCAATGTTATTTTAATCCTGTTCTTCACAATCTTCTCCTACAACCTACATTCATTATTTATGAGTTTATGATAACGCAGAGTTTTTTTTAACTGCCTATCCTCTGTATTTTTTCTCATTACTTTACATAACGTTCAAACAGAGCGTGTGTGGCTCCCGCTGATTCTAACAGCACAGGCTACCTGAATCGACCTACATCTATCATCAAGATTGATGGAGAGGAGCGAGCACAGAGCCCCACACTGTTTAAGGATACGCAAGACTTCTACTCAGCAAAACTCGCCAACTGCGCAGTGCAAGGGAGATTTATCCCAGAACTTGGATAACAAGTGCTATCAGGAAACCTCATGCAATGAGTAGCGATGGGCCATCAATTAAGGGTGCACAGCAAGATCCCACATAAAACAATGAGAAGAATGATCAGATAATCTGATTTTAGTGATGCAGGTTGAGGGATAAATATTGGCCAGGGGCACCAGGGAGAAATCCCCTGCGGTTCTTCGAAATAGTGCTACAGGGTCCTCTCCTCTTCTACATTCAACAGAGAGAGCAGATGGGGCTTTGGTTTAAGCATTTCATCTGAAAGTCAGCACCTCCAATAGTGCTGCCCTCCCTCAGTACTGCTCTATAGTCTAGAGTGTCATGAAACTAACAATTTTTTTCATTATTTTATTGTGGTTTATTGTAAAGTAGGTTTATGGGTGTGAATGTAGATGGTTCTGTTTGTCTGATTTAATTGAATTAGAGTCAGATGGCCTGCAAGCTTGAAATTATCAAAATAAGTTAGGGGTAAAAAACATTTGAAATGCTAATGAGTAAACACGAGTGAGGGCAGCATGGAGGGTGTGAAGGAAAGTTGCATTTCTAGTTAAGTGAAGGGGTTGTTTAGGTTTCAAAGGGATGTTTACAACTAACAAGATAAGCAAGGCCAAGTAGTGTGTCTATTTTTCCCAAAGGTACTGACCATATTGGCAACATGAAAGACTTTTTATATTATGGGAAAAGTAAATTTCCAAAGACATATAGAACACACTAATATACGAACAAGGATCAGAAGTAGGCCATTCAGCCCCTTGAGCCTGCTCCACCATTTAATAAGATCATGGCTGATCTGAGAGTAACCTGAAATTTGCATCCCACCTACTGCCGATAAGCTATCATCCCCATTGCTTACCAAGAATCTATCCACCTCTGCCTTAAAAATATTCAAAGACTCTGCTTCCACCACCTTTTCAGGAAGAATTCCAAAGAAAAAGTGAAAAAATTTCACCTCATCTCTGTTTTAAATGGGCAACCCCTTATTTTTAAACAGTGACCCCCAGTTCTAGATTCTCCCACAAGAGGAAACATCCTCTCCACATTCACCCTGTGAAGACCTCTCAGGATCTTGTATGTTTCAATCATGTCGCCTCTTACTCTTCTAAACTCCAGTGGATACAAGCCTAGTCTGTCTAACCTTTCCTCATAATACAACCCACCAATTCCAGGTATTAGTCCGGTAAACCCTGTCTGATCTTCTTCCAACGCAGTTACATCCTTCCTTAAATAAGGTGACCAACACTGTACACAGTACTCCAAATGTAGTCTCACCAGTGTCCTGTACAACTGAAGCATAACCTCTCTACTGTTGTATTCAATTCCCCTCACAATTAATGATAACATTCTATTAGCTTTCCTAATTAGTTGCTGTACTTGCAAACTAGCCTTTTGTGATTCATGCCCTAGGACACCCAGATCCCTCTGCACCTCAGAGCTCTGCAATCTCTCACCATTTAGATAATATGCTTCTCTTTTATTCTTCCTGCCAAAATGGACAATTTCACATTTTCCAACATTATGCTTCATCTGCCAGACCTTTGCCCACTCACTGATCCTATCTACATCTGTTTGTAGCCTCCTTATGTCCTCTTCACAACTTACTTTCCTGCCTATCATTGTGTCATCAGCAAATTTGGCAACCATCCCTTCAATCCCTTTACCCAAGTCATTTATATAAATTGTAAACAGTTGAGGTCCCAGCACTGACCCCTGTGGCACGCCTCTTATTACACCTTGCCAACCAGATAAAGTGCCTTTTACGCCTACTCTCTGCTTCCTGTTAGCCAGCCAATCTTCTATCCATGCCAATGTGTTACCCGCTACACCATGAGCTTTTATTTTCCGCAATAACCTTTGATGTGGCACTTTATCAAATGCCTTCTGGAAATCTAAGTACAGTACATCCACCTTTATCCACAGCACATGTTACTGCCTCAAGGAACTTCAATAAGTTGGTTAAACATGGTTTCTCTTTCACAAACCATGTTGACTCTGCCTGATGCCCTTGAGCTTATTCAAGTGCCCTGCTATAACTTTTTTAATAATAGCTTCTAACATTTTTCCTACGACAGATGTTAAGCCAACTGACCTGTACTGCTTTCTGTCTCCTTCCCTTTTTGAATAATGGAGTTACATTGGCCATCTTCCAATCTAATGCAACCTTGCCCGAATCTAAGGAGTTTTGGAAAACCAATGCATCAATTATCTCACTAGACACTTTTTTAAGACCCTAGGATGAAGCCCATCAGGATCCGGGCTCTTGTCAGCCCGCAGCTCCAACAATTTACTCAGCACGGCTTCTCTGGTGACTGTAATTTTCCTGACTTCCTTCCCCACTTCCATTTCCTAGTTTATAGCTGCTTCTGGGATGTTACTTGTATCCTCTATAGTGAACAATGGAATTTACACATTAAAGAGAGAGAAACATATATAAGGAGGAGTGGAAGGCTATGTTGGGGGGCCATGTAAGACCTAAGAGGACAGTGTAAAACAGCCTTGGGGAAGCTTCCAGCCGCTTTTACAGAAGTCTGCTGTGTCCCGTAATCAAATGTGGAGGAAAGCCTTTGGAATGCCATTGTTGAGTGGGTGCTGTGGTAAACTTGCTGGCTTTTCTTTAATTTAAAATCTATTTTGGACTGTTGCCTTAAAGGGGGTGTATAGTTGGGAATCAGGTTAGTTAGGAATTTTGGGATTTGTTGTAATCTTATGTATGCACTTGAAATCTTTTCTTTTGTTGTTTAATTTAGTTTTTAAAATATCTAAAGGTGTTAGTGGACTCATCACTTCTGAATTCATCCTGTAATAAATACAAATTGCAAAACCGTTGTGATAGCGTGCCCAAGTTTCCCTTGTGGTTTCGGTCTGCCAGGCACACATCACCTGCCACATCATAAGTGAACATCACGTGGTTTCCCTATCAGAGTCTGAAGCATGGTAAACTGACGCATACACACATGCTCCAGCAGAGGAAGCAAATGCATGGGGTTCTCCACTGTTCTTCAAACCATAAAAAAAGCCCTCTCCTGTCTGAAGGGAAGTGTGAGCTGATGCAGAATTCCACAGAGACCTTTTGGCTGCGTTAGGCCATAACAGAATGAAGGGTCAATGTGCACACTGTTTTGGCCTCATTTATAGTCTGAATGTTATGGTCTAATGCAGCCAAAAGGCCACTGTGGAAAATTCTACCCAGTACAGGAAAAGAAAACCTTCTTATCATTAGCCTGGATTGTTCAATAACGAAAGGGTACTGGGATAATGCAAGTTCATGTGATCATTCAATCATGGGGAGATGGTGGCATAGCAGTAATGTCACTTTTGTTTTATTCATTCATGTGATGTGCTCATCGTTGGCTGGGCCAGCATTTATTGCCCATCCCTAATTGCCCTTGAGAAGGTGGTGGTGAGCTGCCTTCTTAAACTGCTGCAGTCCATGTGGTGTAGGTACACCCACAGTGCTGTTAGGAAGGGAGTTCCAGAATTTTGATCCAGTGACAATTAAGGAACGGAGATATAGTTCCAAGTCAGGATGGTGAGTGGCTTGGAGGGGAACTTGCAGGTGGTGGTGTTCCCATTATGTCTGCTGTCCTTGTCCTTCTAGGTGGAAATAGTCGTGGATTTGGAAGGTGCTGTCGAAGGAGCCTTGGTGAGTTTCTGCAATGCATCTAGCAGATGGTACACACTGCTGCTACTGTGCATCAGTAGTGGAGGGAGTGAATGTTTGTAGATAGGGTGCCAATCAAGTGGGCTGCTTTGTCCTGGATGCTGTTGAGCTTCTTGAGTGTTGTTGGAGCTGCACTCATCCAGGCAAGTGGATGGTATTCCATCACACTCCTGACTTGTGCCTTGTGGATGGTGGACAGGCTTTGGGGAGTCAGGAGTTGAGTTAATCTCCACAGAGTTCCCATCCTCTTACCTGCTCTTGTGGCTGGTCCAGTTCAGTTTCTGGTCAATGGTAACCCCCCAGGATGTTGATAATGGGGGGTTCAGCAATGGTAATGCCATTGAATGTCTAGGGGAAATTGTTGGATTCTCCTCTGTTGGAGTTGGTCATTGCCAGACACTTATGTGTCATGAATCTTACTTGACACTTATCAGCCCAAGCCTGAATATTGTCCAGATCTTGCTGTATTTGAACATGGACTGCTTCAGTATCTGCAAAATCACAAATAGTGCTGTGTCATCTGTGAAAATCCCCGCTTCTGACCTTATGCTGGAAGCAGCTGAAGATGGTTGGGCTGAGGGCACTACCCTGAGGAAAACCTGCAGTGATGTCCTGGAACTGAGATGACTGACCTCCAACAACCACAAAAATCTTCTTTTGTGTTAGGTATGACTCCAACCAGTGAAGAGTTTTTCCCCTGATTCCCATTGACTTCAGTGTTGCTGGGGCTCCTTGATGCCACACTCGGTCAACTGCATCCTTGGTATCAAGGGCAGTCACTCTCACCTCACCTCTTGAGTTTAGCTCTTTTGTCCATGTTTGAACCAAGGCTGTAATAAGGTCAGGAGCTGAGTGACCCTGGCGGAACTCAAACTGAGCGTCAGTGAACAGGTTGTTGCTGAGTAAGTGCCACTTGATAGTACTGTTGATGACACTTTCCATCACTTTACTGATGATCAAGAGTAGATTGATGGGCCGGTAATTGGCTGGGTTGGATTTGTCCTGCTTTTTCTGGACAGGATATACCTGGGCAATTTTCCACAATGCTGGGTAGATGCCAGTGTTGTAGCTTGTTATGAATTCAATTCATTGTGTCTATGTATGATATGTAAGTATGGACATTGTAACTTTTAAGGGACAGGATGTTCCAATGCTGTTACAATGGTTTCGATCTAGTAACATGTTTGGGACCCGCTGTGAGTGTGCTGATAGCTTCCCCACAACAGCTCAATACTCAGTGCAGAGCAGTTCAAGGGCCAGTCAATTTTCGTCAGCCAGTTAGTCAGGAGCAGATGAAAAGGAAGGTGCCTAGCTCCATACAGCTGAAGTTCTGTTAGCTCTGAGGAGCCAGGGGTTAAGTGAAGACCCCTGAGCCGTTTGGTAGCTCTGTGCAGTCGGGGCCAAAAGAATCCTGTCGGAAGCTGAGAAGACAGCAGAAGGTCGCTGGCTCTGTGCTACTGAGGGAGATCGGGCTCAGGGAAACCCATGAGCAGCATTTTCTCAGTGCAACTGGGGGGGATTGGAGCTCAGAGACACTCAGGAGCAATGTCCTTCTCAGAGTAGTTAAAGAGCTGGAATGGCGCCAGTGACTAGATTCTGGAGTGAAAACTGGAAATCCCTAAACAAGGGAGACAGCATTTCAAAGACTGAACTCACAGTGAACAACTCTTCTTCAGTCAGTTTGAGGTAGTGGAGAAAGTTCCAAGTATGATCTTCAAAGGTGGAGATTGTAAACCCTCATGAGAAAGACAAAGTTTCAGTGATATTGATTTATTAACATCTGGGTGGGTTCAAAGGACCCTGTCTTGGTTGCATCTGACAGTTATTCTGTCGTGTGTGGTGAGTCCAACCACAGTTTGTCTGTTAATTCATGTGTACCTGATGTTAATCCTGAATGTTAGAGTGGAAGGTATATAGATTGTTTTGCTTTTCTAACTTTGTAAAGTTTATTGTGTTTGTTCAAATCCTGTGGAATCTTGTATTCCAAAAGCAGGTGTCATTAATCTCAACCTTTAACTGCTTTAAACAAAATGTTACTGCTCCCTAACTCGACCTCCCCTCAATGACCTGGAGTCTGGCCAATGACCGGAACAAACTGTACTGGAACAGCTTGGCTAGGAGCGTAGGAGTTTCTGGAGAACAAGCCTTCAGTACTATTGCCAGAATATTGTCAGAGTCCATAGCCTTTGCAGTATCCAGTGCCTTCAGCCATTCCTTGATATCATTTGGAATGAATCAAATTGGCTGAAGACTGGCATCTGGGGACCTCCGGAGGAGGCCGAGATGGATCATCCACTCGGCAATTCTGACCGAAAATTGTTGCAAATGCTTTAGCCTTGTCTTTTGCACTGATGTGCTGGGCTCCTCTGTCATCTGAGGATGGGGATATTTGTGGAACCTCCTCCTCCAGTGAGTTGTTTCATTGTCCACCACCGTTGACAACTGGATGTGGCATCTGATGCATTGGTTGTGGGATCGATTAGTTCTGTCTATCACATGCTGCTTCTGCTGTTCGGCATGCAAGTAGTCCTGTGTTGCAGCTTCACCTGGTTGTTAGGAAAACCAAATTTACCTTAATGTTGAGCACGAAGAGGGGAGCTTCAACTCCAACAGGCCTCGGAGCTTTTGCACATGTACAGACTACTACACATCCACAGATCAGCATTTTTACTGTCTTTGGATCCACTGCGCTTGTGCATAAGGAAACAGTGTGAAAACCTGGGTCAGGTGACTGGGAGCAAAGTGCCATCAAGAAGGCAAGCCAGTGTCCCAAGCAGGGGATGGTGGGAGGGGACGTGGAGAGGTCTCAAAAGGAGAGAGGGCAGGGAGAGATCCCAAAAGAGGAGTCCCAAAGAGAGGACAGGGACAGGAAAAGGTCCCAGTTGACTTAAAGAAGAGTCTCAGAGAGGGAGCAGAGGCAGGGAAAGGCCCTAGTTCAGCTAAAGAGAAAGGAGCAGAGAAACAGGCTCAAAATGAGAAAGGGCTGTGGGTGGGACTTTAAGTGAAGAGGGCTCAGGAGAAGCCCTGAAGATCCAAGAAGGCAACCAAAGGCTGGTGACACTGTGCTGTGGGCTGTTGGGACATCGATACCCCTTTTGGAGCAGTAGTGTTCTGTTCAGAGCAGCCAGAGATCTGAGGTTGTGCGGGTGAATTGGTGCGTGAGTGTACTCGAGAATCCAGGGGAACAGAACCTTAGGAGATGAGATTGAGACCCTGCAAGGTGGGCCGTTGTTGATTCCAATCAAGTTGGAATGCCTTTTGGAAGGAATTCCAAGGTTAGGGGGGACAGAAGGTGTAGGGGGGACATGAGGAAGAACTTTTTTATGCAGAGGGTAGTGGGTGCCTGGAATTCGCTGCCCAAGTTGGTGGTAGAGGCAGAAACTTTAAACTCTTTTAAAAAGTACCTGGATCTGCACCTAAAGTGCTGTAAGCTGCAGGGCTATGGGCTGGATGCAGGAAGGTGGGATTAGAAAGGGCACCTGGGTGTCCTCGAGCTGGCATGGATAAGATGGGCCGAATGGCCTCCTTCTGTGTTGTAACTTTTGTATGGTTCTATGGTTAGATCTTCGAAGGTAAAGACTGGAATCCCTGGGATCAGTGAGATTGGTTGACTCACTGTGGTTACTGATGTCTGGGTGGGTTGTTGAGAAATCCATGGACTCTATCTTGATTGCATCTACCATTTAGTGTGCAGTGTGGTGTGTTCGACCACAGTTTGCCTGTTAATTCACATGTAGCTCATATTAACCCTGAATGTTAGAGTATAAGATAGATGTTGTAAGTTGTTTTGTTTTCTGACCTTGTTTAGTAAAAATTATTTTTGTCTGTTCAAAACCCATGGAATCTTGTGGTTTTATTACCTGAGCAAGTGTTTTGAAACTCAAACTTTGTCCACTTTAAACAAAACATTATTGGTCCCTAACCAAATCTTACCAAAAGGCTTGGGGATCTGGTCAAGGATCATAACAAGGTTGACACCTCATTTTTAGGTATGCTTGGCGCTGCTCCTGCCATGCCCTCCTGCACTCTCCATTGAGCCAGGGTTGAACCCCCGGTTTGATGGTAATGGTCGAGTGGAGGATATGCGGGGCCATGAGGTTACTGATTGTGGTTGTATACAATTCTGCTGCTGCTGCTGCTGGCCCACAGCGCCTCATGGATGCCCAGTTTTGAGTTGCTAGATCTGTTCAGAATCTATTCCATTTAGCACAGTGATAGTGCCACACAACACCATGGAGGGTATCCTCATTGTGAAGATGGGACTTCCTCTCCACATGAATTGTGCAGTAGTCACTCCTTCAGATACTGGACATGGCATCTGCGACAGGTAGATTGGTGAGGACGAGGTCAAGTAGGTTTTTCCCTCTTGTTGGTTCCCTCACCGCCTGTCACAGACACAGCCCAGCAGTTAAGTCCTTTCAGACTCGGCCAGCAGTGATGCTACCGAGCCACTTTTGGTGATGGGCAGTGAAATCCCCCACCCAGGGTACATTCTTACCTCACTGCTTCAACATGGAGGAGTACTGATTCATCAGCTGAGGGGGGTGGTAGGCGATAGCCAGTAGAAGGTTTCCTTGTCCATGTTTGACCTGATACCATGAGACTTGATGGTGTCCAGAGTCAACTTTGAGGACTCCCGGGGCAACTCCCCTAAGTGTATACCACTGTGCCACCACCTCTGGTGGGTTTGTCCTGTCGGTGAGTCATGACATCCCCAGGGATGGTGATGGTGGTGTCTGGGACATTGGCTGTAAACTATGATTCCATGGGTATGAATATGCCAGGCTGTTGCTTGACTAGTCTGTGAGACAGCTCTCCCAATTTTGGCACAAGCCCCCAGATATTAGTAAGGAGGACATTGCATGGTCGACAGGGCTGCGTGTGCTGTTGTCATTTCCAGTGCCTAGATTGATGCCGGGTTGTCTATCTGGTATCATTCCTTTTATACTTCATAGCGGTTTGATATAACTGAGTGGCTTACCAAACCATTTAATAGTCAGCCACGTTGCTGTGGGCCTGGAGTCACATGTAGACCAGGCTAAGGCAGCAGATTTCCTCCCCTAAGGGGCATTAGTGAACCAAATGGGTTTTTTTGACAATCGACAATGATTTCATGGTCACCATTAGAATAGCTTTTAATTCCAGATTTATTAATTGAATTTACATTTCACCAGGTGCTGTGGTGGGATTTAAACCCGTGTTCCCAGAACATTAGCCTAGGTCTCTTGGTTACTTATCCGGCAACATTACCACTACACAACCATCTCCCTGAACTGAACCAGTAATCCAGAGGCCCAGGCTAATGCTTTGGGAACACAGGTTCAAATCCCACTATGGCAGCTGGTAGAATTTAAATTCAATTATCAAATCTGGAATTGAAAGCTCATCTCAGTAATGGTAACCAAGAAACTAACATCAACTGTTGTAAAAACCCATCTGGTTCACTATGTCCTTTAGGGAAGGAAATCTGCTGTCCTTACCCACTCTGGCCTACATGTGACTCCAGATCCACAGCAATGTAGTTGACTCTGAACTGCCCTCTGAAATGGCCTAGCAAACCACTCAGTTCAAGGGCAATTAGGGATGGGCAACAAATGTTGGCCTTGCCAGTGACACCCACATCCCATGAAAGAATAATAAAAAAATGTAGTCCGGAGGAAGCATTGTGTCTGTGCCACCTCTTTGACAGAGCCCCAGTCCCCTGTAGCTCTCCACGTTTTTCTTTTTAAATTATTTTTCGAATTTTCTTTTGTACATTCCTATTGAATCTGCTTCCATCACCCTTTCAGACAATGCCTCCCAGAACACAACAACTCGCTGCACAAGATAAATTCTCCCTGGGTTCCCTTTGGTTCTTTTGTCAATTACCTTAAATCGGTGTCCCCTGGTAACTTACCCTCCTACGAGTGGAAATCCTTTCTCGTTGTTTACTCTATCCAATCCCTTTGATGTCCTCCTCAATGCAAGACACATTTATTTGTTAGGCACAGGATGGAAACTGAGACTAAGTTTTGCATTATTAATAATGATAACACTGAGATGCCTGAGTGTGCAGTGACCCATAAGTCACGGAGCTAGAAATTATACTTCAGATTGCACTAATTGAATGTGTTGAGCTCAGGAGAACTCACTAATAGAAAGGTTCCTGTGAGAATCGTGTAAAATCTGAGCAGAAATGAAAGCTGTCTCCAGGGAATGGAGGGTTGTTGCAGTACATTAAGCTGAGAAATTAGCCAATGATTAGAATTCAAGTCCCGTGTGCCCTCAGGAGAGATAGATCACACGTGAATTTGTAAATATTTATATCCCTCAGCTCTGTCACTGAGATACATCCTGAAGGGCAGGTGATTGATGAATGGCTGGAATACAAAGGGGAGGAATGTATGTTTCTGTTACATAAGCCTCCTCCAGAATACTGCCTTCAGTTTGGACACCGCACCTCAGCAAGGATATGTCAGCCTTGCACCAGGTGTACTGAAGGTTCAGTAGAATAACAGGTCTTAGAGGGTTAACGATAGTATAGTGGTATTGTCACTAGACTAGTATTCCAGTGACCCAGAGTCATGCTCTGGGGAACGAGGTTTGAATCCCACCACGGCAGATGTTGAAATTTGAATTCAATAAAAATCTGGCATTAAAGTCTGATGATGACCATGAAACCATTGTCAAAAACAAAAACAGAATTACCTGGAAAAACTCAGCAGCTCTGGCAGCATCGGTGGAGAAGAAAAGAGTCGACGTTTCGAGTCCTCACGACCCTTCAACAGAACTGAGTATAGTTAGGAGAGGGGTGAAATATAAGCTGGTTTAAGGTGGGGGTGGGGGAGAGAGAAGTTGATGGGGGTGGGGTGGTTGTAGGGTCAAGCAAGCAGTGATAGGAGCAGATAATCAAAAGGTGTCACAGACAAAAGGATCAAAGAGGTGTTGAAGGTGGTGATATTATCTAAGAAAATGTGCTAATTAAGAATGGATGGCAGGACACTCAAGGTACAACTCTAGTGGGGGTGGGGTGGAAAGACTGACAAGGTATTAGTTGTAGATTTTAAAATAATGCAAATAGGTGGGAAAAGAAAAATCTATATAAATTATTGAAAAAAACAAAAGGGAGGGGGAAGAAACGGGATGGGGATGGCGGGGAGGGAGTTTAAGATCTAAAGTTGTTGAATTCAATGTTCAGCCCAGAAGGCTGTAAAGTGCCTAGTCGGAAGATGAGGTGCTGTTCCTCCAATTTGCGTTGGGCTTCACTGGAACAATGCAGCAAGCCAAGGACAGACATGTGGGCAAGAGAGCAGGGTGGAGTGTTAAAATGGCAAGCAACAGGGAGGTTTGGGTCTTTCTTGCGGACAAACCGCAGGTGTTCTGCAAAGCGGTCGCCCAGTTTGCGTTTGGTCTCTCCAATGTAGAGGAGACCGCATTGGGAGCAACGAATGCAGTAGACTAAGTTAGGGGAAATGCAAGTGAAATGCTGCTTCACTTGAAAGGAGTGTTTGGGCCCTTGGACGGTGAGGAGAGAGGAAGTGAAGGGGCAGGTGTTGCATCTTCTGCGTGGGCATGGGGAGGTGCCATAGGTGGGGGTTGAGGAGTAGGGGGTGATGGAGGAGTGGACCAGGGTGTCCCGGAGGGAACGATCTCTACGGAATACCGCCAGGGGGGGTGAAGGGAAGATGTGTTTGGTGGTGGCATCATACTGGAGTTGGCGGAAATGGCGGAGGATGATCCTTTGAATGCGGAGGCTGGTGGGGTGATAAGTGAGGACAAGGAGGACCCTATCATGTTTCTGGGAGGGAGGAGAAGGCGTGAGGGCGGATGCGCGGGAGATGGGCCGGACATGGTTGAGAGTCCTGTCAACGACCGTGGGTGGAAAACCTCGGTTAAGGAAGAAGGAGGACATGTCAGAGGAACTGTTTTTGAAGGTAGCATCATCAGAACAGTTGCGACGGAGGCGAAGGAACTGAGAGAATGGGATGGAGTCCTTACAGGAAGCGGGGTGTGAGGAGCTGTAGTCGAGGTAGCTGTGGGAGTCGGTAGGCTTGTAATGGATATTGGTGGACAGTCTATCATCAGAAATTGAGACAGAGGTCAAGGAAGGGAAGGGAAGTGTCAGAGATGGACCATGTGAAAATGATGGAGGGGTGGAGATTGGAAGCAAAATTAATAAATTTTTCCAGGTCCCGACGAGAGCATGAAGCAGCACCGAAGTAATCATCGATGTACCGGAGAAAGAGTTGTGGGAGGGGGCCGGAGTAGGACTGGAACAAGGAATGTTCCACATACCCCATAAAGAGACAGGCATAGCTGGGGCCCATGCAGGTACCCATAACCACACCTTTCATTTGGAGGAAGTGAGAGGAGTTAAAGGAGAAATTGTTCAGTGAGAGAACAAGTTCAGCCAGACGGAGGAGAGTAGTGGTGGATGGGGATTGTTCGAGCCTCTGTTCAAGGAAGAAACTAAGGGCCCTCAGATTTTGGGTAGGAGGTAGGAGGTAGAAGCAGGCCGTCCGAGATTGGGCGACTATCAGGTTGGAAGCTGTGGGAGGAAGATCTCCAGAGGAGATGAGGTCAGTGACAGTCCTGGAAACAATGGCTTGATGTTCAGTGGTGGGGTCATGGTCCAGGGAGAGGTAGGAGGAAGTGTCTGCGAGTTGACGCTCAGCCTCCGCGAGGTAGAGGTCAGTGCGCCAGACAACAACAGCACCACCCTTGTCAACGGGTTTGATGACAATGTTGGGGTTGGACCTGAGAGAACGGAGTGCAGTAAGTTCAGAGAGAGACAGATTAGAATGGGTGAGAGGAGCAGAGAAATTGAGACGGCTAATGTTCTCAATGAAAAGATCAAGAGAAGGTAAGAATCCAGAGGGAGGGGTCCAGGTGGAGGGAGAATATTGGAGGTGGGTAAAAGGATCCGTTGAATGGGGAGAGGACTCCTGCCAAAAGAAGTGAGCACGGAGACGAAGACGGCAGAAGAAGAGTTCAGCATCGTGCCGAGCCCGAAATTCATTGAGATGAGGGCGTAAGGGTATGAAATTAAGTCCTTTGCTGAGCACTGAATGTTCAGCATCGGAGAGGGGAAGGTCAGGGGGTATAGTGAATACGCGGCTGAGGCTGGGATTGGAAGATGGAGTGGGGACGGAGGGACAAGCAGGGGTGGAGGGTTCCAGATGGGTGTTGGTGTCGATGAGTTGTTGGAGCTTGCGTTCCTTAGCACTTGAGAGAAAGAGAAAAAGTTTCTTGTTGAGGCGTCGAATGAGGCGAAGAATAAAATGAAACTGGGGGCACGCGCAGCTTTGAAAAAGGGTGTGGCGGTGCTGCTGGAGGGAGAGGTCGACTGTTCATATGGCGGCGCATGGCACTGAGTGTGGATCTCAGAATGCGATGGGAATTGACGATGAAACCATTGTCAATTGTTGTAAAAACCCACCTGGTTTTCATGTCCTTTAGGGAAGGAAATCTGCTGTTCTTTATCTGGTCTGGCCTACATATAGCTCCAGACCTACAGCAATGTGGTTGATGCTTAAACACCCTCTGAACAAGGGCAATTAGGGATGGGCAATAAATGCTGGCCTAGCCAGCAATGCCCACATCCCGTGAACAAATAAATAAAAAAAACTTATCATGACTCCTTGAGTATAGGAGATTGAAGGGCAATCTGATCGAAATGCTTAAAATGTAAAAAGAGTTCATGAAGGTAGACAAATGGAAACTATTTCCTCTGGTAAGGCAATGAGAACAAGGGGACACAATCTTAAAAGTAGATCCAGGCATTCAAAAGTGAAATCGGGCATTTCTTCATACAGAAATGTTGGAGAAATCTTGAACTCTCTCTCACAAAAGGCCATGGATGGCAACTGGTATTTTCAAGACTGAGATTAATAGATTTCTGTCAGGTAAGTGTATAAAAGGATATGGAGGTGGGTAATTGAGGTTTAGGTGCAGAGTAGCCGTGATCAAACTTAATGGAGCAGGCTTGAGGAACTGAATGGCCTCCTCCTATCCCTAAGCTCCTAAAACAATAAATGGTGTTATAAGCGTGATGTTTATATGAGTATGATGTTTCAGGACTATATATTTTAGCTTATAAGAATATCATGGTTTGGAACTGTCCCTTTAAACACAGGCTAAATTAAAGGAATCATGTCTATGCTGGAGTCATGTCTGACACTAAACCTGGATGGTTTAGGTATTCGATCAAAAGGAAAGTCACATTGTGTTATTGAAAGGGAGGTACCGAACGTTAACACTTGGGGACAATGACAGCTGTTTCTAAGTCCACAATCAAGAGACCTTAAATCTCCTAAAATCCAGAAAGGTGTTATCGGTATCAAGTTGTAACTAGTTGGCCTGGAACCTATCTCTTTGTTTCTAAGATGAAAAGCGGTTGTAATTAGAGATAGCTGATTAGCGTTTCCACTTGGGTACAGGCTAGTGTGTTTCCCGTTGCCATGGAGTGGAGGATAGAGGAAGCCATTTTGAGATCAGGTCACAAATTTCCCTATAAAGCCAGAGGTATCACAGACAGAAGGGGACTTTCAGTTCTGGTCTTCAGTGATCTGCAGTTGACTGACAGTTGGAGAGTGAAAAGATAGGTTAGCCAGGACTGCACCTTAAGCAGAGAAAATGCTGATTCTATCATTCACCGTGTAGAATGCAAGTGAGAGCTTGTGCTCAGTGTGAAAGCTTAGTTTGTGAAGAGTTAAAAAAAATGACTGAAGGGTCCCCGCAACTGAAACTAGAGAGAGAATGCCCAGGGAAAACTCTCATTGTGGAAGATAACATTGTGAAGGGAAAAGAACAGAAGTAAATCCTTGGGAGCTGCAAAACACTTTGGACTGGTTCCAGGAAATTGGAGGTCCACTTAAGAGGCTGAGTAATATATCAAAACTGGAGTTTTCAGTTGTCATTACAAGTAGAAGGTGGCAGACTCTTTTCGATAGTTTAAAGTATTAGTTGCCTACGAAAAATTAATAGTGTTTAATTAATAGTGTTTTGTCTTTAGTCATGGATACAGTAAAAGTTCTTTTAAAATGTGAAATCTTGATGCAGCATCCTTTCAGCTAATAACTGGGAGTTTGAGTTTCTCTTTAGATAGCGATTAAGATGAAGAAGAAAAAGTGTACTTAAGACAGATGTCAGTTAGATCAATACAATGGGGAACCAGGCTGAACATGGAAGGTTCAGGGAGGGGAAGTGATGAAGCAAATAAGAGAAGCAAAGAGGGAGTATGAAAAGAGACTGGCAGCTAACATAAAAGGGAATCTCCAAACTTTCTATAGGCATATAAATGGTTAAAGGAGTGAGGCCATTTGGGACCAAAAAGGGGATTTATGCATCGAGGCAGAGGGCGTAGCTGAGGTATCAAATGAATACTTTGCATCTATCTTTACCAAGGAAGAAGATGCTACCCAGGCCACAGTGAAAGAAGAGGTAATTAATACACTAGAAGGATTTAAAATTGATAAGGAGGAGATATTGGATAGGCTGTCTGTACTTAGAGATGATAAAGCACCAAGACTGGATGAGATGCATCCAAGGATACTGAGTGAAGTGAAAGTAGAAATTGCAGAGGCCCTGACCATAATTTTCCAATCTTCCTTAGACACAGGGGTGGTGCCAGAGGACTGGAGAATTGCAAACATTACATGCTTATTCAAAAAAAGCATGTGAAGATAAGCCCAGGAAGTACAAACCAGTCAGTTTAACTTTAGTGGTGGGGTAGAAACAATAATTTGGGACAAAATTAATGGTCACATGGACAAATTCAGGTTAATTAAGGAAAGCCAACAAGGATTTGTTAAGGGAAAATTGTGTTTAACTAACTTTCTTGAGTTATTTTGCAGGGGTAACAGAGAGTGTTGATGAGGGCAATGCTGTTGATGTGGTGTACATGGATTTCCAAAAAGCATTTGATACAGTGCTGTACAACAGACTTGTGAGCAAAGCTGTAACTCACGGAATAAAAAGGACAGTAGCAGCAGGGAAATGAAACTGGCTGAGTGACAGGAAACAGATGTTTTTCTGACTGGAAGTAGGTTTGTAGTGGCGTTCCCCAGGGGTCAGTGTTGGGACCCTTGCTCCTCCTGTGATATACTAATGGCCCAGATGTTGGTGCACAGGGCACAATTTCAAAATTTGCAGGTGATGTGAAACTTAGAAGCATTGTGAACTGTGAGGAGGGTAGTGTCGAACGTCGAAGGGAAATAGCCAAATTGGTGGAATGGGTGAACAGGTGGTAGAATTCCAATGCGGAGAAATGTGAACTGATTCATTTTAATGAGTAGAACATGAAGAGACAATATAAAATGAAGGATACAACTGTAAAGGGGGTGCAAGAACAGAGGGACCTGGGTGTAAATGTGCAGAAATCATTGAAGGTGGCAGAACAGGTTAAGAGCACAGTTAATAAAGCATAAACTATCCAAGCTTTATTAGTAGGACCATAGAGTACAAGAGCAAGGAGGTTGTGTTGAACTGTCTAAGCCTCAGCTGGAGTATTGTGTCCAGTTCTGGGTGCCACACTTTAGGAAGGATGTGAAGGCATTGGAGAGAGTGCAGAAAAGATTCATGACAATTGTTCCAAGGGTGGTGAACTTCAGTTATGAAGATAGATTGGAGAAATTGGGACCATCCTTGGAGAAAAGAAGGCTGAGAGGAAATTTGATAAAGGTATTCAAAATCATGAGAGGTCTGGACAGAGTAGATAGGGAGAAACTGTTCCCATTCATGAAAGGATTGAGAGTGAGAGGGCACGGGTTTAAAATAATTGGCAGAAGAACCAAAAGCGATATGAGGAAAACCATTTTCACACAGCGAGTAGTTAAGATCTGGAATGCACTGCCTGACAGTGTGGTGAAGGTAGACTCAACCGGTGCATTCAGGAGGGAACTTGACTATTATTTGAAGAGTAAGAATATGCAGCGTTCTGGTGAGAAGGTGGAGGAACGGTCCTCAGCAAATTGCTCATTCAGAGAGTTGGTGCAGACATAATGGGCCAAATGTCTTCCACCTGTGATGTAACAATTCTGTGATTTTGTGATTCATTATCGATCTCTAAGGAGATTGTAACAATGGTTTATTGCTACATGACAGTCAAACAATTGAACTGTTGGGCACTTTAAGAAAGATTAATCTTCTTCAGTATAATTGCTGTGCTCACCTCGGAGCATGAACCTTTCCCAATCTCGGGCCCCAAGTGTCAGCATTAAGCACCCCCAGGATGGGGATGGCACAGTCACATGTGGAGTAAAGCTTCTCAACCCTGCCCCAAAAATCTACCTGCACCCTATTCTCTGAAAAGCCTCCAATTACATCAATGAGTTAATGATTTTCATTTCCTGCCCCAGCCATCCAGTGGCTTCTCAAAGTCAAATAGCAATTATGTAGCCGTTTGGTGCTGTTAGGAGCAAGCCCTTGAGGAGCTGGATGGGGGTTTCTCTCAACTCATGAACCTTCCACAGCCACCAGGCAGATACCTTTCAGCCTGAGCTGGATTTGAATCCAGCTCCTAGAGTTGGAAGTTCACAGTTTAACACAGCGAGTCCCATCGGAGGAACTAAATTTATTCCGAAAACCAGAATGCACACTGGCTTCCACATGTGATCCTCTGCTTTACACACCCTTTGAGTAAGTGTCCATGTTGGGAGCAGCACCTCGCAATGCATACATTCTTGTGCACCACCTGAGAGCGCTCAAGGTGCTACTTCACAGGAAGGCTCTGTGTTGTTGCTGCACCTGACCTGAGAACACTCAGTCAAATTTATTTTTATTTTTCTGCCTGCTTGGCTCCATAACAACAGTGACTGCTTTCCAACAGCAATTCATTGGGTGAGATTTGTTTCTAGATGTGACCTGGAGTCACAGATGGTTTCACCAGGCCCAAATTAACTTGAAGAATTCTGCAGTGAAAATTTTGACAAACATGAAACCTCACTTCCCTCCAAAACCGAAAAGTTGTGTCACAGAGCAAGGCGTACAGAAACAATTTCAAATGAATCATCCTGATTTGTGGCAAATCAGTAGCATGGGAAGCTTTTTATTGCTGTGAGGTCTTGTGATTCAGACAGTAGTGTCCCTGTCTCTAAGCTCCAGGTTCAAGCCCCACTCTAGCACTTGCTGGCCATGGATGGAGTGTTTATGATGCAGTTCAACAAGTTGATGATCAGCCTAATAATTCTTCCAACACTTCCCCAAAGAGAGAAAAGTATGTGTGAAGGTATGAAACAAAGGTTTGATATAATTGATATAACACTGGAAATCACAAAGGTAAGTGCAGATGAAGGAGGCCATTCAGCTCCTCTACCTCAACCTTCTATAGAAACCTACATTTACAAATTCAATGACTCCAGGGTTTTGTCTCTAATCCCTACTCAGGAGATTATTCCTAGTGTTAATCACTGTACTCCCCTATATCTCTCCTCAGCTAGACTTTTCCAGCTTTGCATCAATTTACTCCGGTTCTCTGGTGAAAGCTTAACTTGCATCAGTGCTCCATATCAACCCAAAATAGCTCATTTTAGATCATTAAACCTCCTCATTAGCAGTCTTGCCAGCTGAATTATTGCTGATTAACCTAAGAACACACTATAAGAAGTGAGATATTGGTTCTTAAATGGTGAAGAAGATCTATAAACACATATTCGCTCAGCATCGCTAATCAAGCTGAAAGATGAGTCTCATTTCTGAAGTGAAAATTAATCATGTCATCTTTCTTGTACCTTAGCCTCACACTGTAAACCAGTGACATGGTGCCTCCTGGAAGTCCAGGCTGAAGAATTAATCACAGTTTCACAAAGGGCTGAATCCACCATGTTCTCAGAATCCACAGGATTCTTACAGCACAGAAGGAGCCCATTCGGCCCATCGTGTTTGTACTGGATCTCTGAATGAGCATTTCACTCAGTGCCATTTTCCCACCTTCTCCCCATAACCCTGCACGTTCTTCCTCTTCAAACAACTGTTTAATTACCTTTCGAATGCTCCAGTTGAACCTGCCTCCATCACACTCTCAGGCAGTGCATTCCAGACCTTAACCTCGCTGTGTGAAAACATTTTTTTCTCATATCACTTTTGCTTCTCTCACTAATTAGTTTCAATCTGTGCCCCCTCATTCTCAATCCTTTCACAAGTGGGGACAATTTCTCCCTGGCTACTCTGTCCAGGCCACTCATGACTTTGAATACCTCCAACAAATCTCCTCTCAGCCTTCTGTTCTCCAAGGAAAACAGCCCCAACTTCTCCAATCTATCTTCATAACTGAGTTCCTCATCCATGAAACCATTCTCGTGAATCTTTTCTACATTCTCTCCAATGCTGTGACATCCTTCCTAAAGGATTCTGTTGGAGGAGAATCTTCATTGCCAGTACGAGGCAAGATTGTCAACTCTCACTCAACCGTTGGGTTCAAGGTGTAAAAACTGCTCTTAATTGGCACTTAAACTGTCACTGTCAATTGGACTGGATACAGGAGCAGCCAGCGTTGGTGTGGGATAATTTACACTGGTGCAGTGTTGGACTCAAGACAGAGGGGGTGAAATTGGAACACAAATCCACATACCCTGTCTGGTTTTCTTTCCTGGAAAGAGAAGCAGACAGAATGTAAAACAGGCCTGGCAATTTTCCATCATCCATCCCAGTCAAAATTCATCTTCATGCTGTTGGAAATGAAGAGAGGGAGCAACATCAGCAACTTGCATTTATATAACACCTTTAGTGTAGTAAAACATTCCAAGGTATTTCATGGGAGTGTTATTAAACAAATTTTGATAGGGTGTAAGGTGAGGAGATAGTGGGACAGGTGGTTAAAATCTTGGTTAAAGAGATGGGTCTTAAGGAGCATCTTAAAGGAGGAGTAAAGGGTAGAGAGATGGAAAGAATTAGGGATTGAAACTCCCTTGTACTGGATATGTTTGACATTGCCACTAGTGATGATAATTTACACTCACCAATACTGACCTCCTCAATCTTGATGAGTGCAATATTCACCCAAGAAATTAGGCAAAAGAAAAGTCAGGATAAAATGTGCAGTGAGCATTTAATCTTCAATCTCAATGTTAGTGTTCTCCACTGACCCAGTATTAGCAATCCCTCTCCATGGTGATCATCACTGAAAATAATGATCCTCTAAGACCGTTTCAGTCACTCGGTTAGCTAGAATGGAGTTTGCACTGTGACTGAGGGCTCTAATATTAGACGCTGCAATAAGATTCTATTGTAAATACAAACTATAGCCAGAAAGTGTACCGCTATGAACTTTGGCTTCATATTGATTGAGAGTGTTGGCTTGCTGCCAGGAACCACAGTAATATTTGATTTGATTAACTGAAGAAGGTATTAAAATTGACAAATATGTTGGAGGTGCAGCCAATTCCCTGACCTACAAATAAGAGCTTTTACTGATTTAACTACAACTACTGCCTCGGAATTGTTCTTTAGTTGATCACTGTCCTAAGGAATGAAAGTGAAGGATAATGGTATGGGGAGCATTATGCTATAGGCAAGGTCAGTCATTGATTCAAGCCCCACAGATTTAACTGCATGATCTAGGCTGACACTTCAGTTGCGTGTACTCAGGAAGTTTTTGTTGCATTGGAGGTGCTGTCCCTTAATCCAAAGTCTATTCTGTCAAGTGAATGCCATGGTGCTATTTAGAGAGAAACAAAGGAATTCAGGAGTTTCCCTCATGGCCTGGCCAAATTTCTTACCGAATCAACAACCCTGAGAAAAGATTACCCCATCATTCATTGCTACTTGTGGGATCTTGCTATGTTGTCATATTTCCTTACATTGCAACAGTTACTATGCTGCAAAAAAGTGCATTACTGGCTATGAAGCACTTTGGGATATTATCAGTGAGTGATTTGTGCTATATAACCAGTTCTCTTTCTTTCCACAGTGTTCCTCAGCAACAACTAACATTTTCATAATGTCTTTCATTTAGATACCATAACAGAGAGAGGAACAAAATACAAATGCAAGAGGAATGAAAGAATGGCCATTAAGCTATTGTGGGAAAGTTACAAGACGTAATTTCCTAATCCAGAGTGTGGCAACCGGGTTAGTGAGGAGGAATGAATTAGATCCCCTTTATGGGCCCCCTCGGCGGGTCACAGTAAAGGTTTTTAAAAATTGATTTTCCCTGTAAATGCCTTTTCCAATCCAAATGTATTTACTTTTTAATAAGGAGCCAATTAAACCAGATTTTCTTGAGTCAAAAAAAGAGTATGTTTATTAATTACTAAACCCGGGAAAAGATAGTAAAAGGCACAACAAAACACACACACATCTCAGAAGTAAGAAAAGTTAGAGTCCAAATAAAAGTTAAAAGAATATACAGCTAAGTCCTTTGCTTGTCCTTGAGGCATAGATTGTTGAACATTGTAGTCATTTGAAGTTAGCTGTTTTCTTTTAAAATCCTGGAGTTGAATTGAAGTTTACTTTGCTGGAGACAATTTTAGCTTCAGAGAGAGAGAGATTCCTTACTGCTTCCTTTAGTTGTTCTTTTGCAGATGACTTTGATGACTTCTCTCTGTTTCGGCTTGGCAAAACCAGTTCTTAAACCTCCTGTCTGTATGTTCCATGAAAAGAATTTGATTAACATGTCTTGCATTCATTGTTGTAGACCAAGCGATCACATTCTTTTATCTTTCAGCTCAGAAATTTTTGACTCATTTCAAGATAGCAAAAGCCAACAGGAGATGGGGTTATTTTGTCCTCCACAGAGGGTTTGGAGTGTCTGTTGGGTGCTTCTGGCTAGTTAGCAGTTCCCATTGACTTGACAGAATTACAGTTAATTAAAGTCCAGCACCTTGCATTTTTAATGTCTTCCTTTCAAGATTCCCTTTTTTGAAGTGGACCTTGACACCCCCCCCCCTAGATGTGAAATTCCGGGCCACATGTCAGGACAGGTCTGCAGTGTAATCCATATAGGAACTTTCCAGAAAAGTGGCTAACTTACAAAACCAGACATCAGGTGGCTGGTGGTAGCCATCTTTGGTCAGTGTCTTTTCTGGTATTTTTGAAAAAACAGGTCCTCTTTAAACAGCTCAGTATATCTTTGGTTAGTTGGTGAAGTTATAGCTAGATCTCATTCAGTCACAATTTCCCATTCTCATGACAAGAACTCCTGAAACTGGAGAGTTTTGAAAAATTCTTACAGATCAACAATTTCCTTATCTACTTCTTTTAATATAGCAGGATAGAAACTAAAGATGTATTTAATTCAGCTCCCAATATTTTCTCCACTACCATTTTTAAACATATTAAATCTAATTCAATCTTTGATTTATTTTTAGGTTATTGTATTCATTTGAAAAGTATCATTTCCTTATTGCCTATTATCATATTGTTCCATCTGTTGACTTCGATGTTGGTCACAAGTTTGCTTTCATATCCTATCTTTGCACCTCTTATTGCTTTCTTGGCATCCATGTGTTACTTTTTAGTGCTCTCCCAGTCCACTGCGTTTCCACTTTTCCTTGAATCTATGTGAACCTTTTCCATAAAGTAAGCTTGCCACTTTTGAAGGCTTCCTGTGCACTGTTTTCATTTTAATGTTACATTGCTAGTACAGATTTACAATTCAAAGAGTGTCATGTGGATAAATCACAGTGTGCTGCATGTCATGTGCATTTATGTTAACAGATTTGTTGTGACATACGCTCTACAAAGTGGAAGGGATAAGAGTGTCCAATCCAACGGAGTACTTGGAAATAATATAATTTTTGTGGTACCTGCACACACCTGCCATTTAAGATAACCACTGAAATAAGCTTTAGTCTTTAAATATTTTGTTTTGTACATTTTTACTGATTCCCTCCTTTTAAAATGTTTCACTAGCTGTGTTTCTGCACCTGCTCTCTGGGTAGCTGACATGATCAAGAGTATCGCACCTTTTGTCCTTGTCCTGTAAGTAACCTGCAAATGGTGTTCACTTGCAAGCAGCGTGGGTGTTTTTAACAGCAATGACCAAAGAACTTAATGGTTACTCTGCAGCTTAGTGGTGGAGCTCCCCAGATTCCGGCCTCTTCTCTGTCCTGTCTTTTCATTCTTCCTGTCTTCCTTGTCTTTTCCTATCTCTTTGACCAAGCTTTTTTGGCTGCCTGCTCTTATATCTCCTATGTGGTTCAGAGTCAAATTTTGTTTGATAGTCACTCCTGTGTAGTGCTTGGAATGTTTTACTGTATTAAATGCACTGTATAAATACAAGTTGTTGTTGTTGTTGTTGTTTCAACTTGATGCCGACTTTTACATTGTTTGTTCACCATGGCTGCTTAACTACGCAGTGGAAGCTTTGCCTTTTAAAAATATATGTTGGTGCTGTATTATACTAATTACTTCTTTGAATACTTCCCCCATTATTTGTCTGTAGGTTTATCAGTTCAGCCCAGATTAATCTAGACATTTAGCTATTTAAATTTAAGAATTTTTTTTTGACTCTCTCCCTCCCCTTTATCAAACCAAAAATCTAATTCAATCATATTATGGTCGCTGCTTGCAAAATGTTTTCTTAGGGCCAGATAGTTAACTCATTCTGGCTCACCACTAAATCTAATATTGCCCATTGCCATGTTGGTTCTCAAACACCTTGTTCTGGAAAAATGTCTAATTCTACATAATGGTTCCACTCCCTGATCACCATAACTGAAATGCCTTCTTTCTATTGCTGCAATCATGTCTTTTGTCAGTTTTTCACCTCCTCCTCCACCTCCTTCCTCAAATTATCTCTTCTTTCTTAAGACCATAAGACATAGGAGCAGAAATTAGGCCATTTGGCCCATCGAGTCTGCTCTGCCATTCAATCATGGCTGATAAGTTTCTCAACCCCATTCTCCCGTCTTCTCCCCGTAACCTTTGATCCCCTTACCAATCAAGAACCTATCTATCTCGGTCTTAAATACACTCAATGACCTGGCCTCCACAACCCTCTGTGGCAATGAATTCCAGATTCACCACTCTCTGGCTAAAGAAGTTTCTCCTCAACTCTGTTCTAAAAGGTCTTCCCTTTACTCTGAGGCTGTGCCCTCAGGTCCTAGTCTCTCCAACTAATGGAAACATCTTCCCCACGTCCACTCTATCCAGACCTTTCAGTATTCTGTAAGTTTCAATCAGATCCCCTCTCATCCTTCTAAATTCCATCGAGTATAGACCCAAAGTCCTCAAACATTCCTCATATGTTAAGCCTCTCATTCCTGGGATCATTCTCATGAACCTCCTCTGGACCCTCTCCAGGGCCAGCACATCCTTCCTGAGATACGGGGCCCAAAATTGCTCACAATATTCTAAATGTGGTCTGACCAGAGCCTTATAAAGCCTCAGCAGCATATCCCTGCTTTTATATTCTAGTCCTCTCGAAATAAATGCCAACATTGCATTTGCCTTCCTAACTACCGACTCAACCTGCAAGTTAACCTTAAGAGAATCCTGGACTAGGACTCCCAAAAAAGGTTATACAGCCTGGGATATTTAACTCCCAGTCATACACAATGTGTGACAGGTGTGACTTCATCGTACGCTCTGAGCTGAGCCTCTACTCCTAAGTCACTTGATTTATTTTGTATGCTAAACACATCCCTGTACAGAACTCTTATTTGGGTAACTGCTCCTGCTAGTTTAAATCTTTCTCCACTGGCCTAGTTATCTTTTCCACATGATGCAGGAATATCTATCTATGGTTCAAGTGATGGCCATCTCATCTTAACCACATCCCATGGCCCCCAAAGTGATCCCAATGTTCCTGGAATCTGAATCCAGTCATGCAATGACAATAACAAAAGATGTTGGAAAAACTCAGCAAGTCTGATAGCATCTGTGGAGAGATCTCCACAGATGCTGTCAGATCTGCTGAGTTTTTCCAGCAATTTTTGTTTTTGTTTCATATTTCCAGCATCTGCAGTATTTTGCCTTTATCTTAGCATGCAATGTCAATCCAAATCTTTCTCTCCCTATCTGATCCAGTGCCCCAGCCTTGGTTTCATCCACACATTGTGACCTTGGAAGTTTTGTTCCTTAATCTAGAATTTAGTTCCTTGAAATCCCTTTTCAGAACTTAAGTCATAATTCTGTTTATGTCAGGCAGCATCTGTGGAAAGAGAAACAGAGTTAACCTATCACGTCAATATCCTTTAATCAGAAGTCAGTTCTGATATTTTTATTTTTTTATTCATTCATGGGATGTGGGCATTGCTGGTTAGGACAGCATTTATTGCCCATCCCTAGTTGCCCTTGAGAAGGTGGTGGTGAACTGCCTTCTTGAGCCGCTGCAGTCCATGTGGTGTAGGTACACCCACAGTGCTGTTAGGGATGGATTGCCAGGGTTTTGACCCAGTGTAGGAACAGTGGTATATTTCCAAATCAGGATGGTGAGTGGCTCGGAGGGGAACTTGCAGGTGGTGGTATTCCCATGTGTCTGCTGCCCTTGTCCTTTTAGATGGTAGTGGTTGTGGGTTTGGAAGGCACTGCCTTCCTAAGGAGCCTTGGTGAGTTCCTGCAGTGCATCTTGTCGATGCTACACACTGCTGCTACTGTGCGCCAGTGGTGGAGGGAGTGAATATTTGTAGAAGAGTGACAATCAAGTGGGCTACTTTGTCCTGTAAGGTGTCAAGCTTCTTGAGCATTGTTGGAGCTGCACTCATTGAGGCAAATAAAGAGTATTCTATCACACTCCTGACTTGTGCCTTGTAGATAGTGAAGTGTCATCAACCTGAAACTTTAACTGTTTCTCTCTCCACAGATGCTGCCTGTCTTGCTGAGTGTTTCCAACATTTTCTGTTTTATTTCCAATTTCCAGCATCTGTAGGCATTTTAGGATGTCCTGTGGTGCAGGGAGTAGTGGAACCCTAGCTCTGGGCCAGAAGCTCTGCTTCAAGTCCCACTTCAGGACTTGATGGCCATGGAAGGTGTGTTCCTAATGTGGCCAAACAGGTTGATTATCAGCCTGTAAATCCTTGAAATACACCTGATGGTGGGTGGTAAGAATGGAAGAGTTTCCTGGTCAGCCATACTGCAGAAGGTGGTGGCATACCACTGTAGCACTTTACCAAGCATAATCATGGACCAGTACAAAGGAAGTCCATGGCTGCTAACGCCCTCTCAGAGCATGGTAGCTGAAGGAGGAGGACAGGGTATTTTACTTTTTATCCATGTCATTGTTTCCCACATGAGCCTGCTGCATTGTAGAACCTTTTGTGTTTAGTTGGTGATGTCCAGAACTCTGATACTGGGAAACAAAACTGGATTCCATTCAACACCGTGGACCACTATAAAAGCTATCGACCGGATTGATGGCAGAACCCTACAATAACTCTCACAGTAGAGAACACAGTTAAATTTCCTTTATGTTGCTTCAAATCACAACAAGTATTGATTCAATGCACAGTAAGGCACCCTCGTCAGAGTAAAAACCTGGGATTCATGAAAAATAACCTCCTTCTCCATGTTCCCGCCTGAGTGTTGATAACTGACAAGAACGGAGAACAGGAGGAACATTTTCTGCTCACTGCTCCATCGGACATTCCTTGGTGCAGAGATCAGATGTGATTAAATTCCCTGCATACTAAAGTTGGCGTTCGGCAGGAGGACAGTGGGAAATTGGCATAATATCTCAGGAAAACACCTGGAGAGTATGGTGGAGGCAAAGGTGTTTGCTGGTGGCGGAGCGGACATTTGTGCGTTCATTAACGGACGAACTTTAATATAGTTCAGCCGTTCTTAAATAACGAATACGAACTCAAGATGCAGCTCAGCAAGGGAACACTGAAACTACCGTGGGCGTGATTTTATTCATGGAATTTTTGAAAACTCCTATTATATTTATTGAACGAGCTGAGGTAGCACTCTTGGTAGAAAGATAAATGAAATCTATACATGGTTGGCAACAGGACCACATTGAGACCTTATCCCTGATTCTCTCTCTCTGCGAATTATTCCCTGCTTCTAGCTTTTGATTGCAACTGCAGTCTGTGATGTCGTGTGAAAGGGAGGGGGTTTTAAACGAGGCTGACAGGGAAAGCGTGCTTGTGAATTTGCCTTTTTTATCTTTGCATTTGCCGAGGTTAAGAGCAGTTGAGTATTCGCCCAGTGTCGAGTGGACCGGACCGGACGCAAAGCCCCAAACCCTGAGCCGGCAGCAAGGGTTCTCCCGTCCTTTCTGTGGTTAGTGCGCCACCATCGGGACTCGCAGCTGCTCCTGTCGCTGCAGGCTGGGAAACAAGCGATTGACGCCCTCCTGGGTCTGAGGGCTTGGTGACAGTGCCACCTCTGGTCACCATGATGTCCTTTGACCCATCCGGACCACTCATACCGCGACTGGAAACATGGCCAAGTTGTCATGCTGGGCAAGTTGTGACACCGCAGTGGCCCCGGGGCTGCTGGAGCAGAGAATTGGCGAGGCTGCTGTCCATGGTCCTGAGATCACGTTATCCGGGGCCATTAGTCCAGTCGCTGTCCGTGGTGCTGATCGCAGGGGCCTTTAGATAAAAGCAAAAATACTTTTCGCTGGAAATTTGAAACAAAAAACAGAAAGCGCTGGTCTGCGAGCATCTGTGGGGAGAGAAACAGAGTTAACATTTCGAGTCCAATATGACTGAAGAAGAGTCATAATGAACTCGAAAAGTTACCTCTGTTTCTCTCCCCCCCAGATGCTTATAGGGCCTGGAGAGGCAGCTTGGGCTGCTGTCCGTGGTGCTGGTCACTGTGCCCTCAGTTGGTTTTGATCAGGCACATCATTCCAATTGAATCCCGGTTAATGGTCTGTGGGGTTGAAGAATATATGGTGATTGATTGGAGCATCTGCAGTCCAATGATCATGGCTGTAAGAGAAAGCGAACAAAATTAGGAATTGTTGCCCCTTTATAAACCTTGAACACAACAGGGTGAATTGGTGACATGATTATGTCAACAGGTCAATTCGCCTATTTACATTTTGTGCATCTGAATGGTGAAGATGTGGAGATGCTGTGTTTCTGGGGATCGATGACCACGTGAGTGGAATGGGGTGTGCAATACTCAGGAGCACACGACATATAGCAGCATTCAGTTAAGTATCTGCTAGTTCAGTGAACAGTCAGTGTGGCCAAATTGTAGAACAATATTCTGCAGCTAAATAACGGAATGTGAGAGCAGATAAGTGGGGACAACCACTTTCAGCAGTGTGGGGTTAGGTTATTTCAGCAATTAGAAAGGACTTGCATTTACATAGCGTCTCTCGCAACCTCAGGATATCCCAAAACGTGGTTGAGTCTTAACTACCGTCTGAAATTGCCTAGCAAGCCACTCAGTTCTCAAGGGCAATTAGGGATGGGAAAAAATGCTGGCCTAGCCAGTGACGACGTCATCCCTTGAATGAGAAAAAAATCCTTTTAAAAGCATTTTGGAAATGTCATCACTATTTTAATACAGGGAAACATGGCAGCCAATTTATGAATAACAAGATCCCCAAAACAGCAGTGATATGATGATCAGTTTTAGTGATGCTGGTTGAGGAATAAATGTTGGCCTAAGACACCACTCTTGCTCTTTTTGTAATGGCAAAAGGAAATGACAAATATGGCTTTGGTTTGATGTTGCATATGAAAAATAACACCTCTCACAGTGCAGCACTCCATGAATACAGCACTAAAATGCCAGCCTCTTGAATATAAGCTCAAATCATAAAGTGGTCTTGAACCCAGAACCTGCTGGCACAGAGGCAAGAGTGCAACCAATAAGCCAACACTGACACCTGTCTTTGACACAGATCACGGCCCAAATATAGTGCTGATGACAGTGCCTTGTGCTGCTAATCCTGATGATAACATGACTGATGTGTACATGGGCTCACCTGACCCAAGATCATAATTTATTTGGAAACAGCAACACAACTGGAAAAATGAATTCAGTTTTATTCATGAATCCAATCAGCCAATGTGAAATGAAATGCCTTATTCTGATAAATATACCATTGTTTAAAGCATCTGTCTGAAGTCTATTAAGTTTAAGTATAGATACTTTTGACATCATTTAATATTTTCTTTCAGTGAGTGAGAATTGTGCCTCAATTCCTCAGAGGAATTGCAAACACTATTGATTGGAATATAAATTAGCTCCATTACTGGAAATTAAGTGTAAAAACACAAACAAGTGGATCTATTGCAATTCAGCAGACTACTAGCCAAGAATCAGTACAATTTTTCATTTACCTTCCATTTGTAAACTAAATTAATTACAACAATATTTGAATTTCCATTTAAGATAAATTGCTTCATTACTTTAATATTTTTTTACATCAATCTTTTTAAAAAGATTATTTTTGTGTTGTGGGTGGCAAGATCATAAATATTGTGAATCGTGCATTGCCCTGAGAAGGTGATGATGGCACTTCTCCTTGAAGTACAGGGGTCCATGTGCTGATGATGGTGTTCCAACAATGGTATTTATCTGTCTACATCTCTCTTTATCTTTCTGTCTCTATCTCTATGTGTCCCTATTTATCTTTGTCTTTATCAATCGATAGCCTGCCCATTTTCCTATTTGTTTATTATTTATTTATAACATCAGCATGTTCAGCAACTGGAGCATGCAATATTCAAGAACACATCTTATTTCTGCTCTGTTGAACAGCAATTAATAATGTTGAATATCCACATGCATTATGTAAGGTAGCTGGAATCATTGGCTGGTGGATATCAACTTAATTTAGGAGATAGCATTAATCATCTATATACTCGTTAATGTTCTCATCATTCCTATTCTTTGAGTCCTGAAGTGAAACAAGCTGCAACAATCTGAACTTGTGTGTTAGATCAACAAAAATCAGTGGAGCCTGCAAACAGGCATGAAACAGTCACCCATAAGGGTGATACTTGGATTATTTGAGGAATGCATTCAGGACATGAAGCCTTTTTATTCAAGTATAACTTTAGATAGGTAGTTTGAAAGGAGCATTGTTGCATTTCAAAGGTCTAAGATGGTAAAGGAACCACATCCCAGGAAACAGTACATCTTCATGCGGAAGGAAGGATAGAAACAAATGAAACATAAATATAAATAAAAGGGAGAAAGATCTCCATAGAGTATAGCAGAAGGACCAGTTCCTCTGTTCTCTTGTCTGCAAGAGGTAGTCTGTACAAATTAGATCTGTTTGGCACAGCAGGAGTATCAAATACCAAGTTCATCAAGTCCAATGCCATACTCCATCCACTGACCTGCAGTCTGTTGCCTATTTGCACTCAGAGAGGAATTCAACCCAAGTACCAATACATGACCTACTGGATAGATGAATTTTGGGCGTAAGGACAAAATGCTCAATCGCTGTGAGCTCTTGCAATCTTCTATCTATCCCTCCACTCAAAGGAAGTTGCACCCATCAAATAGCCAAGGTGCAAAGTTATATGCAAGTTTCCTGAAATTGAACTTACATCAGAGCTTTACTTCAAATTAAAACCAGCATTTGAAGCACAGCAAAAAACAAAAGAGGTTTTTTGTAATTTTATTGCAATCATTTGAGCATTTTGTTTATTTATAGACACTGAGAGCTGATCTATGTTTTCTGTTTCTCTGAATGCGCTTTCTTGACGTCTGTAGGAGTCACATTAAAAATTGAAAAGCATCTCGACTACAGGTTCTTAAATGTGATGTGCATGAATGAATGAGTAGAAATTTGAATTTTTGTATTGAAAGAAGAAATATATGCTATGAACATATGAACATAGGAACATATGAATTAGGAGCAGGAGTAGGCCACTCGGCCCCTCAAGCCTGCTCTGCCATTCAATAAGATCATGGCTCATCTGAATGTAACCTCAACCCCACATTCCTGCCTACCCCTGATAACCTTTCACCCCCTTGTTAATCAAGAATCTATCTAGCTCTACCTTAAAAATATTCAAAGCCTCTGCTTCCACAGCCTTTTCAGGAAGAGAGTACCAAACACTCATAACCCTCTGAGAGAAAAAAATTCTCCTCATCTCTGTCTTAACTGTGTGCCCCCTTATTTTTAAACAGTGACACCTAGTTCCAGATTCTCCCACAAGAGGAAACATCCTCTCTACATCCACCCTGCCAAGACCCCTCAGAATCTTAAAAGGCTTCAATTAAGTCGCCTCTTATTCTTCTAAACTCCAGTGGATACAAGCCTAACCTGTCCAGCCTTTCCTCATAAAACAACCTGCCCATTCCTGGTATTGGCCTAGAAAACCTTCTCTGAACTGCTTCTAATGCATTTACATCTTTCTTTAAATAAGGAGACCAGTGCTGTACACAATACTCCAGATGTGGTCTCACCAATGCCCTGTACAACTGAAGCATAACCTCCCTACTTTTGTAATCAACTCCCCCCACAATAAATGATCACATTCTATTATTTTTACTAATTACCTGCTGTACCTGCAGACTAACCTTTTGTGATTCATGCACTAACAGATCCCTCTGAATCTCAGAGCTCTGCAATCTCTCACCATTTAGATAAAAAGTTTCTTTTCTATTCGTCCTGCCAAAATGAACGATTTCACATTTTCCCACATTATACTCCATTTGCCAGATCTTTGCCCACTCACTTAAACTATCTATGTCACTTTGTAGCCTCCTTACGACTTCTTCACAATTTACTTTCCTACCTATCTTTGTGGCTTCAGCAAATTTAGCTACCATTCCTTTGGCCCCTTCATCCAAATCATTTATATAAATTGTAAAAAGTGGAGGCCCCAGCACTGATCCCTGTGGCACACCACTTGTCACATCCTGCTAACCAGAAAAGGGCCCATTTATGCCAACTCTCTGCTTCCTGTTAGCTAGCCAATCTTCTATCCATGCCAATATGCTACCCCTTACACCATGAGCTTTTACTTTCCGCATTAACCTTTGATGTGGCACTTTGATGTTCCCCTCTATCCACAGCACATGTGACACCTTCAAAGAACTCCAATAAATTGGTTAAACATGATTTCCCTTTTACCAAAACCATGTTGACTCTGCCCGATTGCTTTGAATTTTTCTAAGTGCCCTGCTATAGCATCTTTAATAATATCTTCTAACATTTTCCCTATGACAGATGTTAGGCTAATTGACCTATAGTTTCCTGCTTTCTCTCTCAATCCCTTTTCGAATAAAGGAGTTATATTTGCTATTTTCCAATCTAATGGAACCTTCCCCGAATCTAGGGAATTTTAGAAAATTAAAACCAGTGCATCAACTATCTCACTAGCCACTTTTTTCAAGACCCTAGGATGAAGTTCATCAGGACGTGGGCCCCAACAATTTGCTCAATCCCACTTTCATGGTTATTGTAATTTTCCCGAGTTCCTCCCTCCCTCCCATTTCCTGATTTACATTTATTCCTGAGATGTTACTTGTGTCCTCTGTTTGACCTATCTGTAACTTTTTAGCTAAGCCTTCCCCTTGGAATTTTTCTTTCTCATTGAAATTCTCCATGTATTCTGAAATATCCCTTTAAATGTAAATCCCTTTAAATGGAGGGAGTGACAATGATGTAATGGACACAAGCCCTTTTTCTGTTCTTTTTTCCCAACCACCGCCCCCTCCCCCAACCCATTCCCTAAAGGGCTATCTGATATTTGCTCTTTCACAGAGTGTTGACCCTTGTTCTGCTATTCTGCTTTCTTACCTTTATGCCACTATTAGCACCTTCTTTAGTCCTTACCCTTACCACTACCATTGACACTCCCTTTGTCTTGCGTCTATGACATCTTTGTTAATCTCTCCTTAGCCCCCACAGATCACTGACCATCCATCCAGCATCACCTGCTCCACCCCTTAAACAGTGTAAATTCCATCTTATTTCTACTATTCTTTAGCTCTGAAGAAGAGTTATACAGACTCAAAACATTAGCCCTGTTTCACTTCCCACAGATGCTGTCAGACCTTTTTTTATTCACTCATGGGATGTGGGGATCACTGGCTAGGCCAGCATTTATTGCCCATCCCCTTGTTCAGAGGGTGTTTAAAAGTCAACCACATTGCTGTGGATCTGGAGTCACATGTAGGCCAGGTAAGGATGACAGATTTTCCTCCCTAAAGGACATTAGTGAACCAGGTGGGTTTTTACAACAATCGACAATGGCTTCATGGTCATCACTGGACTTATAATTCCAAATTTTTTTATTGAATTCAAATCCACCATCTACCAGTGGCGAGATTCAAACCTAGGTCGCCAGGGCATTACTCTGGGTTTCTGAATTACTAGCCCAGTGAGAATACCACTACACCACCACCTCCTCTGTTATGTTTTGCCAGCATTTTCTGTTTTTATTTCAGATTTCCAGCATCTGCAGTATTTTGATTTTACCTGAACTTATAGTAAACTAAACTGGAGCTACAGTAACCAGATTCAACCAGTTAGCTAATTAACTACTAAGCTCCTAAGGCTGAGAGTGAGTTTACCCTGTCTAAACTGCAAGAAAGAAAGAACTTAGCCTGTTTACACAGTATTTTCCAATTACTGTTAATTATAGACTAGATTAGATTTTAAGAGCAAAATTTAAGAACGAAATTAACCCTTAAAATTCCCCTCTCACCAAACTCCAAGGCCAGACTTTTTGGCTCAGCGAGCGGGGGGGCATAAAATGCCATGCGGCAACGTCAGGCAGGTGTCCCAACGTCACCGCGTGTCACTTAGATTTTCAGTTCAGCACAAGCCCACCAAATTGTCAAAGGCCTATTAAGGCCATTTAAATATCAATTAAAGTAATAAACTGAGCCGCCCATCCAACCTTAAGGTTGGCGGGCAGGCGAAGAGTCCAGGCAGCCTTTGCATTTTTCATGGAGCCTCACTCATGGGCGGGATGAGGTTTCATGAAAGGTTTATAAATTAAATAATTTTTTTCATTAATGTTCATTGACATGCCCCAGCTCATGTGACACTGTCACATGAGGGGATGTGCCTTAAAAATTTTTCTTTTCTTTATTTAAATTTTTTAAACTTAAACTAATCTCCCTGAGGAACCTCTGTGCCTCAGGGAGGTTTCTGTGCTAGAGCCGCACTCCCGACTCAGGGACCTCCCCTCCGCCCGCACAGGGAGTGCTCAGCGCTCCTGGGCGCACGTCACGCTGGACGGGCTTTAATTGGCCTGCCCACATAAAATGGCGGCATGGACCCGATCGGGGGTGCCAATTGGGCCTGCGCCCGCCCCCACACAGCCCCCCCGATAGGGGGAAAATTCTCCCCCAAGTCTTCACTCAGTTAGTCAGCTGCACTCTGTTTGCCACTTGAGTTTGGTGTTTTTCTTGGACCCCAATTGTTTACACAGATTTACACTGATTTTATATTTGGATATACTCCAATGAAATTGGCAGGAAATTTAGGTCTAACTTGATATCAACAAATCACCAAGGCTCCTTAGACAATACCTTCCAAAACCACAGGTTCTACCATCTAGAAAGACAAGGGCAGCAGACACATAGGGAACTTCTCCTCCAAGTCACTCACCATCCTGACTTGGAAATATATTGCCATTCCTTCACTGTCACTGGGTCAAAATCCTGGAATTCCTTCCCTAACAGCACTGTGGGTGTACCTACACCACATGGACTGCAACGGTTCAAGAAGGCAGCTCACCGCCACCTTCTCAAGGGCAATTAGTGATGGGCAATAAATGCTGGCCCAGCCAGCGACGCCCACATCCCATCAATGAATAAGAAAAGTACAGAATAGGTGCACTTCGGCTCTAATATCCAGGATGTCCCAAAGCACTTTACACTCAATGAAATACTTTTGAAATGTAGTCACTGTTTTAATGTAGGAGGCACAATAGCTAAATTACACACAGCAGATAATGACCAGATAATCTGCTTTTTCTTAGTGATTTTGGTTGAGTGGCAAATATTAGCCAGGATACTGAAGACACATGCTTTTCTTCGAAAATAATGCCATCTGATATTTCACATTCATCCGAGAGGGTAGATGGGACCTCAATTCAATGGGCAGAATTTTACTGCCCCGTTTCGGCAGGGACGGGGCCATAAGATGCGGCGAGACATTCTAAACCCCATTGACTTCAGCGGGAACATAAATCCCGCTGCTGTAAAATTCTGCCCAATGTCTCCTTTGAAATAGGGCGACTCCTACAGTGTAGCACTCTATCAGTACTGCATGGGAGAGTCAACGTGGATTTTGTGCTCAGATATCTGAAGTGGAGTTTGAACCATGGAAATCTCCCAGTGACATTTCCAGAATTCTAATAAATGAGAGAATATCTTCCCAATAAATGAATAGCATTATTAACACACAGCAACCAGAGGAAAACCCTCTCCACTAATCCTGTGGAAAGATGTTAACTGGACATCGCCTGTGAAGGAAACAGTTGCTTGTCCGTTTATCTAAATGTCTGGAACTGGTGTGAGAATCCAATGATAAACTTTTCTTTTAAATTAAAGATTGATTTAAAGTCATTACTGATTCATTTCTTTAACTTTACCAAGTTACCTATTGACATTTTTCCTATTTTCTTTATGACATGCCCTGTCATTACAGACTTTACCAGTCTATCAATGGCTCTGGTTGCTATGATACTTGTGTTTCCATGATAACTATGAATGTCTTTTACCCTATTCCTATTTTCTCTCTTTTCATAACTTTGAAAAGGTGCACTCAAGGTTTAGAGGCTATTTAGAGGAAGGCTATGGACTTCCAAGCATTAGGCTTGAGATTTTGTGAGATGTTTGGGAAAAGTACAGACGCAAAAAGAATAGGCATTTATTCTATAATTTATGTTATTGAGGGGTTCAAATAGTTTATATTGTGCACAGAATATCACATAGTAAGGAGGATGTCAGATTGAGATGTTCAGATGGAGATTCAGACAGAGGAGTACAAGAGTAAGGAGATCATGTTGAACTTGTATAAGACACTAGTTAGGCCTCATCTGGAGTATTGTGCCCAGTTCTGGGCACCATAATTGAGGAAGGATGTGAAGGCATTGGAGAGAGTACAAAGGAGATTCACAAGAATGATTCCAGGGATAAAGAACTGTAGCTATGAGGATAGATTGGAGAGGTTAGGACAGTTTTCCTTGGAGAAAAGAAGGCTGAGAGGAGAATTGATAAAGGTACTCAAGATCCTGAGGGGTATGGACAGGGTAAATAGTGAGAAACTGTTCCCACTCAAGAGAACATCAAGAACTAGAGGGCACAGATTCAAAATAATTGGCAAAAGGAGTAAATGTGATGTGAAGAATTTTTTTTTTACCCAGAAGGTGCGTGGAGTTTGGATCAAACTTCCTGAAAGGGTGGTGGAGGCAGGTTCAATTGAAGTATTCAAAAGGGAATTGGGTTGCTACCTGAAAAGAGAGAATGTGCAAGGTTATGGGGATAAGGCAGGGGAATGGGACTAGGTGGAATGCTCTTTTAGTGAGCCAGTGCAGATGTGATGGGCCGAATGACCTCCTTCTGCATTGTAAAGATACTGTGATCCTGTGATACTATACACAGAGGCAGGGAGAAATTCTGGGAAAGACTGCGTAGGTTGGGTGAAGCAAAACCATCGAGACATTTAAAGATAAAGAGTTTGAATGCTTCAAACTCAACTTGCTTGGACTCAGGGAGTCTGGGATTCTGGGGGTGTGGGAGATTACGGCATTGTGTGAGAGCAGTCTGGGATGTTAGTGTTGTGAATTGGCTGAAGTTTGTGAAGGGAAGAGCTGGGCAGACCAGTAAGAGTAGTGTTAGAAAGTCAATTATCAGCACAATGAAGCTGTGTATTGGAGGTCCCGCAATAGAGGAGGAAGAAAGCTGAGACAGAAACAAAGAACACTGCGTAGAGTCTTCACAATCAGCCAGATATGGCGTCGGAATCTCACATCTGAACTGAAGAAGATGGTGAGGTTCTACAGCAGCATTGAATGTAGCCTGAGGGGAAGTGGGGAGTGCGGGTGATGGAGTGAGTTCAGTAAAAACTAACTGAAGAGAAAAGATTATGAATAAGAGGAAATCAAGGACAGAACACTAAGGCATTGGAGGCAGTTCAACAAAGGCTCATTAAATTGGTCCCTGGGATGAGAGGGTTGCCCTGTGATGAGGGACTGAGTAAATGGAGCTGATATTCTCCGAGTTTAGAAGGATGAGAGATGATTTCACTAAAACACACAAAATTCTGAAGTTGCTGGACAGGGTAAACACAGAGACTGTTTCTGTTAGTCGGGGAATCTAAAACACGGGAGCACAGTCTCAGGATAAGGGGCTGATCAATTAAGGCCAAGATGAGGAGAAACTACTTCGCTCAAAGGGTTGTGAATTTTTGGAATTCTCTACCCCAGAGGGTTGTGGATGTCCCATCTTTAAATACATTTAAGACAGGGTTACACAGGTATCTCTGGGAATTAAGGAATATGGGGAGCAAGCGGGAAAGTGGGGTTGAAGCCCAAGATCTACCACAAGCATATTGAATGGTGGAGCAGGCTTAACGAGCCATGTGGTCTACTCCTGCTCCTATTTCTTATGTTCCTGTGGCACCCTTCAGGTACAGAAAGAGAAAGCCTTTGAGAAGTTGTAGTGACCATGTTGGGATAAGCTGAAGATAGGATGATAGTTGTGAAAGGTAAAAGAATTGAGTTCGATATTTAAGGAAATGGGGAGTGATGATGGTTCCCAAAAGGATGAGGACAATGTCAAATGAAGGAGAGAGCTGGACAGGTCCAATAAGCTTGGGACACAGGAAGGGTAGTTAGGCAGTCAGGAGCTGTGTTATGAAGGGTTGAGAAAAAACAACTTCTTGGATAGTCAGGTTTGTACCTTTGGCGAAGTTTGAGTTTAAGTAAAAGGTCATGGTCAGGCTTCTCACCGGTGAGCCCCACAACCAAAGTTGGATGGGTTATGGTAGAGAATGATGGGTATCGTAGTTTGTGAGCATTTCTAATGACTCACTGCCTGGACTGGGAACATACAAACATACGAACTAGGAGCAGGAGTTGGCCACTCAGCCCCTCGAGCCTGCTCTGCCATTCAATAAGATCATGGCTCATCTGATTGTAACCTCAACCCCACATTCCTGCCTACCCCTAGTAACCTTTCACCCCCTTGCTTATGAAGAATCTGTCCACCTCTGTCTTAAAAATATTCAAAGACTGCTTCTAATGCCTTTTGAGGAAGAGAGTTCCAAAGACTCACCACCCTCTGAGAGAAACAATTTCTCCACATCTCTGGCTTAAATGGGCAACTCCTTATCTTTAAACAGTGAACCCTAGTTCTAGATTTTCCCACAGGAGGAAACATCCTCTCCACATTCACCCTGTCAAGACCCCTCAGGATCTTTTTTGTTTCAATCAAGTCACCTCTCACTCTTCTAAACTCCAGTGGATACAAGCCTAGCCTGTCCAACCTTTCCTTATGTGACAACCCCCCCCCCATTCCAGGGCCGGAATTGTGCGATCGGCGGGCCCGGGATCAGCCGGGAAATGGACTGCCGACCGCGATAGGCCCCCAATCGCGATTTCATGCTGGCTGGCCAATTAACGGCCAACCAGCGTGAAACGGACACTAATCTCAGCGCTGCTGGGATGGGGGCGGGAAGAAGGCATGTTCTGACATCAACGCAGGCACAGGCCAGCGCTGAGGGGAAGTTCCCTGAAGGCAGAGAGGCTGCCTCAGGGAGCTGAAGGCCTGAAAAATCAAAAATAAAGGTTTCAGAAGCTGAATGTGTCTATGCAGTATAATAAATAACCTGAAAATTTAGCCTCTGAAAATGCTGTCCACAGAAATTTATTTATATTTTATGTCATCACGGAAACCTCGTCCCGCCCGTGGATGGGGTTTGTTGAAAAATGTAAAGGCCGCCTGGCTGATTCGCCCGTCCGCCAACTGTAAGGTTGGATGGACCATGAAAAATCAGAGTCAATTGCTCCGTTAATGGGCTTAATTACGCTCTTAATTGTCGGCAGGCACGCTTCAGAATTTTCACGCACCCGCCAACCGAAATATTTCCTGAGTGCGGGATAACGTCGGGACGCTCGCCTGACATCATCTCGCCCGATTTCATGCTGGGTCAGGTCAGGTGCACGCCCGCCCGCCAAGCTTAAAACTCTGCCCCAAGTATTAATCTGGTAAACCTTCTCTGAACTGCTTCTAACGCATTTACATCCATTTTTAAATAAGCAGAACAATGCTGTACACCATAGAACCATAGAAAAGCTAAGGTGCAGAAAGAGGCCATTCAGCCCATCGTGTCTGCACCGGCCAAAAGGAGAAAAAAGAAACCAGCCACTTATTTTAATCCCACTTCCATAGCCTTGCAAGTTACAGCACTTCAAGTGCAGATCCAGGTACCTTTTAAATGAGTTGAGATTTCAACCTCAACCACCAACTTAGGCAGTGAATTCCAGATGCCCACCGCCCTCTGGATGAAAAAGTTTTTCCTCATGTCCCCTCTAATCCTTCTACCAATCACCTTAAATCTATTCCCCCGGTAATTGACCCCTCAGCTAGGGGAAACAAGTCTTTCTGGTCTGCCCTATCCAGGTCCCTCATAATTTTGTACATCTCAATTAGGTCACCCCTTAACCTCCTCTGTTGCAAGGAAAACAACCCCGGCCCATCCAATCTCTCCTCATAGCTGCAATTTCCAAACTCTGGTAACATTCTCGTAAACCTCCTCTGCACTCTCTCCAGAGCAATTATGTCCTTCCTGTAATGTGGAGACCAGAACTTTACACAAAATCCCAGCTGTGGTCTAACCAGCATTTTATAAGTTCCATCATTACATCCCTGCTTTTGTATTCAATACCTCACCCAATAAAGGAAAGCATTCCATATGCTTTCTTGACCACCTTGTCCACCTGTCCTGCCACCTTCAAGGACCTGTGGACATGCACTCCAAGGCCTCTCACTTCCTCAACCCCTCTCAATAACTTCCAGTTTATTGAGCATTCCCTTGTTTGGTTTGCCCTCCCCAAATGCTGGTTAGGCCACAGCTAGAGTATTGCGTGCAGTTCTGGAATCCACATTATAGGAAGGATGTGATTGCACTGGAGAGAGTGCAGAGGGGATTCACTAGGATGTTGCCTGGGCTGGAGAGTTTTAGTCATGAGGAGAGATTGGATAGACTGGGGTTATTTTCCCTGGAGCAGAGGAGATTGAGGGGGGGCATGATTGAGGTGTATAAAATTGTGAGGGGCATAGATAGGGTAGACAGGAAGGAACTTTTCCCCTTGGTGGAGGGATCAATAACCAGGGGGCATAGATTTAAGGTAAGGGGCAGGAGGTTTAGAGGGGATGCGAGGAAGAATTTTTTCACCCAGAGGGTGGTGGGAATCTGGAACTCACTGCCTGGGAGGGTAGTAGAGGCAGAAGCCCTCATAACATTTAAGAAGTATTTGGAAGTGCACTTGCGATGCCATGGCATACAAGGCTATGGGCCCGGTGCTGGAAAATGGGATTAGAATAGTTAGGTACTTGTTTGACCGGCGCAGACTCGATGGGCCGAAGGGCCTTTTTCTGTGCTGTAGACCTCTATGACTCTATGGGCTGAATTTTGTGTTTGTCGGGCGGGCGGGCCCGACCCAATTGGCGGTGGGCGTGGAGCCGATCGCCGCCAGCGAAACGGGCCGCACCGCCATTTTGTGCGGGCGGGCCAATTAAGGCCCACCCAGCGTGTTTCAGATTCCCGTGGACAGCGGGAAATTCAAACATGCGGAGGGCGTGTTAAGACCGCTGGTTCCAATGGGGAACCGACAGTCTGTACAAAGAACGGCCAGGCAGCCTCCGTTAGACTGGTCACCAAGGCCAGCGACCGGGCTCCAGAGGAGGTGAGGGCAGAGGAGGAGGAGGGGGAAAGGCTGCAGGAGAGGCCAGCGGGGGGCCAATGTGCCCTTTGGTTCCTCGGTGCCTGCCTTGCTGCCCTCCTGGAAGAGGTGTCAAATCATCGGGAGGTGTTGTTTCCCGAGGATGGGAGCAGGAGCGCCCCCCACGTCACCAGGCAGGCGTGGGAGGAGGTGGCAGAGGCAGTAAGTGCCCATGATGATGTGCAGCGCACAGGCACCCAGTGCCGCAAGCGATTCAATGATTTGTTGCGCTCTGGAAGGGTGAGTACCATGTCAGCCTTGGCCATTTGACCCAGCAGGTAGCCTTAGCCTTTGAGCACCCACACCCCCCATGTCTTAGTGTCGTTACTGCATTGGGCATTTGGCGTACGCTGGGTGGGCAAACAGATAGTGACCATGTTTACATCAACCTTAGTGGTTGAGGAGAAGATGGGTTCTCCCTGCAGCATATGTTGGTGTTTGTCGCATTTGAGTAGTCTGGGGGCAACCTGCAGGGGAGGCAGCTAGACACGTACTCAGAACTCCAACACATGTCATATTGATGGTGATGAGATGGTGCAAGGGGAGCCTCAAGGTGTCGTGGCCAAGAGCCATCTGCTGGTCTTGGCACCGCACCTAGTTGCACCTCCTTGCCATGGGCGCTAAGACCCGTGTGTTATTCAAAGTGATGGACACCAAATGTGTCCAAGGTGGCCGTTGGGGGAGGGGGTTGGGACCAGCCATACTATCTTCTGGGGACTGGTCACCAGTAGTGTGGACAGGAGCCGCTGGAGGCCTCAGATGGGCCACTGTGGTTGGGATGCGGCATGCGCGTACAGAGTACATGAGCGATCAGCCCCAATAAACCCTCTTCCCTGATCTGCAGGCAAAAACCAAACACAATCTGTAGGAGTGCCAGAGGACTGGTGGTGGACACGCCATGCTCCAGCGCCTCACCACCTTCCAGGAGCAGGCCATGGAGCTGGGGAGGAGGCAGGTGGCCAGGGCAGCAGGTGGCGGTGAGGCTGGGGTCCAGCAGCCAGGTATTTGAGGTCCACAGTCCCATCCACTCTGTCTCCCCACCATCCAAAGCGCTGATGGTTGCTGCAATCATTAATGCAGCAACACTGCTCATTCACAGACTGGTACAGTCAGACGTGTGGGTCATACACAAAGGTCCCTCGACCCCTTGAGGATGCACGTCTCCAGCACCTTCCAAAGTCGCCTTATCCCATTTGTGACCACTATCCCGATGGCCTAACATGCCATGGCATCGCTGCTGCACATCCAAAGATGTTTTGCATCTTAGGGGGGTTGGAACCTCCACCACCCTTTCAGCCAGTGCGCCCCACATTACTCTGTCCAAAAGGTCCTCTGCACCTCACCTGTCAACCTCATGGCACTCAACTTAAATAAATGCCACCACGTTAGTCATCCCTGCGCCAAGGGGAAATGTTGCCTTCTGTCCACCCGTTCTATGCCTGTCCTAACGGTATGAAGGTCAATAATGTGACCTGTCAATCTCCTGTGATCCACGGCAAATGTTGCAAGTGTTTGCAATGTTTCCTCATCACTCCAACTCTCCAGGCCAGCATGCATCCAGGTCAGGAACCTCTGCACTCTCCCCACTCCAATCCCATCCCTCCCATGAAGTGCAGGTCACAAGTGAATGCAGAAGTGTAGATGTGGCCTCGACAGCGTTTTCTGCACTTGCAACATGACCTCCCATTTCCTACATTCTATTCCTCGGCTCATAAAGGCAAGTTTGGCTTTGACCTTGTTAAATGCCTTATGTTCCTGTTCTGCTACCTTAACGGGTCTGCCCAGCAAGGTCCCTGTAATCGTCGTCACTTCCCATGGTCTCACCATTACTCCTGTATTCCTGTACCTTGTTTGTCTTGCCCAAGTGCTTAACCGCACACTTACCCACATAACATTCCATGTGGCATTCCTTAGGCCATCTGACCAGCTTGTCTGTTTGCGCCTGTAATGTTTGGGCCTCCTCCTGACTATTTACCACCCCACCAATGTTTGTCTCCTTAGGTTCTTGAAGGGTAAGCGCATTATGAGGCTGGGGGGGAAAGGGATGAATGATGTTACTGACTGAGCGCTAACTGATACACTGCCCTTGTTGTTAATTTCAGCATTACCACCGCATGGCTGCCACCAACACGTCCAGAGCCCCCCCTCCACACCTGAGGGCCAAGACTTGCAACTTGCGTCACGTCCTTTCAGTGAGCCAGGCACCAGCGCAGCGACTACCACATCGGTGGGGATTATGACGTCAGCTAATGTCCCGGGGCACAGTGGAGAGGGCACTTCACAATCACTGGAGGAGATGGCACAGACAGAGTGCTGATGGCGCCAGCAGCCGGAGGACTGCAGGGTACCAGACGCATGCTAAGTCAGGCCGTGATGATGTGCCTCTGGAGACGTCAGCCATGCAGCAGCTGCAGGACAAGCGGCCGGGTGCATGGGAGAATCTGGCCGGGTTGCATGAGGGTGTGCTTCACTTGGTCTCTGTGGTGGAGGAATCCAGGCAGAGTGTAAGTGAAGGCATGAACCTCAGGACAGAGATTCAGGCTTCCTCCACTGAGAGATTGGCGACTCTCATGGAGAGAGGGTTCGATCAGGTGGAGAATCTTCTGATTGGGTTACGCTCTGACCTGCAAGCCCTCACAGCGGTAATGGCCACGGGTGGTCATTCCCAATGTGGGAGATGTTCTGGGCACCAAGTGTCAGCGCTCGGTGCCTATGCATCTGCGGTGAGCAGGGAGGTCCGATGTGACCTCACGTCGGTGCAGCAGCTGCCTGTCATCGCTGCGAGCTCCTCTCAGGGCGCTCCGGATGAGGGCAGCAGCTCCTCCGCCCCTCTCCCAGTGACCGTAGCATCCAGTGAGGCTGCGACAACTGGAGAGATGACAGTTCTGGAACTGGCCACTCCCTCCCAGGCGGGGCCATCACAGGCTCCACGGGCCAGAGGACGACCGCCAAGGTCATCGAGGCCAACAGGACAGCAGAGTCAGCAGACTGTCTCACAAGCCACTCCGAGCGATGGGGCGGCACCAAGATATAGCACCCCCAAACATAAGCATAAGGTACGTTAGGCACTGCACAGGTTTGTCACTGGGGATTTTGTGTTGGCCCTAGATTAGGGAATATTTCATTATGTGCGTCAGAGCAACATTTGTTGTTTATTTTGGACTGAATAAAGTCCACTTTTCTGACCATGGCTGAGGGTGTTTCCTTTGTGCTGCATTTGTCTTTTTCACAGACATCTCATGAGTGTATGAGTGGACATTGATGTTTCTGTACTAAGCCCTTAGTTGCAGCTGATGAGGTGGAAGATGTGGCACCTAAGTGCCACGTGTGGAAGTTCCAGGCAATGCTGGTCCTGCTGATCCATGTGTGTGGAGCTAGATGAAGGTTCTTTGGATTAAATTGTCCCGGGTGTCCCTGCCTCCTTGGTGTAGTAGTGGGTTGGCGTGCTGCCCCTCATCATCGCCCTGTGCTTCCTCATCATCTGAGCCACTGCTGGATTCATCATGTGCAGCCTCATCCAGGGCGTCAAGGTCTTCATCGTCAACTGCATCCCCCCTTTCCAGCGCAAGATTGTGCAGAGTGCAGCATGCTACCACGATCAGAGAGACCCAATCTGGGGGGTATTAGAGTGCGCTCCCTGAGCGGTCCAGGCATCGGAAGCGCATCTTGAGAAGACTGATGGTTCTCTCCACCACAGCTCTTGTGGTGCCGTGGTTCCTATTGTAGCGCTGCTCAGCTTCTGTTCTTGGATGGCGGAGAGGGGTCATGAGCCACCTCCTGAGGGGATAGCCCTTGTCACCCAGCAGCCATCCATCCAGCCGGGCTGGAGCACTGAAGAGCCCCAGCACCTGGGAGTGTCTGAGGATGTAGGCGTCGTGGGAGCTGCCTGGGTACCTTGCACAAACTTGCAGAATCAGCATCCTGTGATCACACACTATCTGCACGTTCATGGAGTGGAAGCCCTTCCTGTTGATGAAAGCACCGGGTTCACCTGCTGGCGCCTTGATGGCCACATGTGTACAGTCTATAGCACCCTGGACACGGGGGAAGCCAGCAATGGCCGTGAAGCCTCTGGCTCACTGTGCCTGACTTGCCTGGTCACAGCGGAAGTGGATGAAGGTCAATGCCCGTCTGAACAGAGCGTCTGTAACCTGCTTGACACAAGTGTGGACAGCTGATTGGGAGACACCGCAAAGATCACCCACCGAGCCCTGGAAGGAGTCAGAGGCATGGAAGTGGAGGGCAGCTGTGACCTTTAGAGCCACTGGCATGGGGTGTCCACCCACACAGTTAGGAGAGATCTCAGGACCAATCATCTGACAGATACAGTTGACTGTCTCCCTTGACAGTCGGAGCCTCCTTCGGCACTGCACCTTAAACATATTGAGGTAGCTGCTTCGCTGCCTGTATCCTGGCAGCAGGATAGTCGCGTCTTCTGTGGCCCCTCCCACCTTGGACAGCCTCTTGGCCCTGCGCCCCCCCTTGTGCCTGCGCCTGGCCTCCCAAAGGTGGCTCCCCTGGAGGCTGATTGTCCAGTCCTGGCCTCCTCCTTATTCTATCCCTCCCTTATTCCTCAGAGGAGCTGCCTCCAGTGGAGATGTCAGAACCCATACCCCCAGGCTAAATGGAGGCCTCCGGAAAGCTGCAGGCCCGATAAAGATTACTGTCTGCAGACTGGTGAGCTGAAGCTTCAAAGTACAGAGAAAGCTCTTGGAAATCAAACAGAACTGGTAACAATCACACAGGCAAGTTTAAAACATTTTCTGCATTAAATCCTTCAGGAAAAACATGAACAACCTCTCTGAGCTCAAATATCCCGCCAGTGCATGAGTTTTGATAAAATATCACTTACCCGCCTGCCCGTTGGGCCCATGCTCCGAGCCGAAGTTCGCACAGTCCCTCAAAATCGGCATCAATTGCCGAGTTAAGGGCCTAAACAAGGCCTTTAATTAATGACGGATGCGCGTCACATTTCATAGCGCCCGCCCATCTAAATATCGTGATGCCGCGCGCTGACTTTGGGAGGCTCACCACCTGCACGTCAGCCATAAAATTCTGCCCTATGACTCTAAATGAATTATCTCACACTTTTCTGGATTGAATTCCATTTGCCTCTTCTCCACCCACTCAACCAAACTGTTGATATCATTCTGGAGTGGACAGCTATCCTCTTCACTATCAACTACATGGCCAATTTTTGTGTCATCTGCAAAGTTCCCAATCATACTTCCTACATTTATGTCCAGATCATTAATATATGCAACAAACAGCAAGGGCCCCAACACTGAGCCCTGTGGAACACCACTGGAAACCGTTTTCCATTTGCAAAAACATCCATCGACCATTACCCTTTGTTCCCTGTCACTGACCCAATTTTGGATCCAACCTGCCACTTTCCCCTGTATCCCATGAGGTCTCACTTTCCTGACCAGTCTGCCACATGGGGCCTTGTCAAATGCCTTACTGAAATCCATGTAGATAACATCCACTGCACTACCCTCATCAATCCTCCTTGTTACTTCCTCAAAAAAATTCTGTCAAGTTCGTAAGACACGATCTTCCCCCAACAATTCCATGCTGACTATCCCTGATCAATCCTTGCCTTTCTAAGTGACAGCTTATCCTGTCTCTCAGAATTGTTTCCAATAATTTTCCCACCACCAAAGTCAGACTGACGGGCCTATAATTTTCAGGCCTAACCCTCCCACTCTTTTAAATAATGGTACAATGTTCACACATCTCCAATCCTCTGGGACCTTGCCTGTATCGAGTGAGGATTGGAAAATGATCCTCAGAGCATCCACTATTTCCCCCCTGGTTTCCTTCAAGGTCTGTATGCTTCTGGGTAACCAGGGGGCTCTAGATTTGGCAGCACCACCCTTTTTCTTTACGGGAACATGTCTACACTGTGTCCGCAGAATCTCGCCTTTGAATGCCTCCCACTGATTTGACACAGCTTTTCCTTCTAATAGCCGTGTCCAGTCCAGGTCACCTCTCAGCTTTGTAAAATTTGCCCTCCTCCAATTTAAAAGTTATACTCCTGTTCTATCTATGTCCTTTTCTGGCGTTTAAGTATTTCCAGCATTTTCTGTCCTTATTTCAGATTTCCATCTGTTGCTGCTGTTTGTAGCTACTCCTCCTGCCAGGAGATCTGCTCTCATGTTACATCGCACTCGTCTGTCTTGCACCACCCCTCCCACATCCACTGTAGCTCATCTGCAACCGCTCTGTGGCACCCATCATCCAGTGACACCTAGCTCAGCCCTTCTTTCTGCTGCCCTCCATTTTGCCCTTTAGGAGATCACTGTAGCTTTTCAGCTCTGATCAAATGGCCAAAATACTGACATTTTCTTTTCTGGGTGTCACTTTTTAGAGTTCTTTTAATTTCAAGCGCCTCTTCATTTGTCTTTCGGTCTGTATATGGAATTTTAAACATATGTCTTAGCAAACACACTTCAAAGGCCTCTATATTCTCCACTGAACTTTACTTATTGCCCAGGTTTCTGAGGCAGACAGGAAAGTGGATAAAATGTAGCATCTTATGGCCTGAATCTTCTGGTCAGCGTGTGGGGCCGGGCCCCACTCACCGACGCGTAAAATGACACACGGTGATATCGGGCGTGTGTTCCAACGTCACCGCGCGTCATTCCGATCCTCAGTTCGGCGGGCATGCACCAGAGTCAGCTGCGCCCCCACTGAACTGTCAAAGGCCTGTTAAGGCCAGTTAAATAGCAATTGAAGTAATTAACCTTAAGGTTGGCGGGGGGCAGGCAAAGAGCCCAGGCGGCCTTCGCATTTTTCATGGAACCTCATCCACAGGCAGGATGAGATTTCATGAAGGGTTTACAAATGTAATAAAACTTTTATTAAAATTCATTGACATGTCACAGCTCATGTGACACTGTCACATGAGGGGACATGTCTGAATATTTTTTTTTCTTTATTTCAATTTTTCATAAGCAAAGTAATCTCCCTGAGGCAGGTCTGTGCCTCAGGGAGATTTCTGCGCTCTTTCACGCGCAGGCACAAAAGAGCGCAGGCCCCAACTCAGCCTACTCCCCCCCCATGCCCGCACAGGGAGCGCTCAGCGCTTCTGGGTGTTCGTCACGCTGGGCGGGCCTTAATTGGCCCGCCCACATAAAATGGCGGCACACAGCCAATCGCGAGCAGCGATCAGCTCTGTGACTGCTCCCGACCGGTCCGCCCGGCGGGGAGAAAATCCTTCCCTATGAGCTTTCTCCTTGTCACAAGCTTGAGTTTTCCTGTTGTTAACACACCCTTCCTCTTCACAAAATTACTTCTGTCCAACGCTATCCTTCTAATTTTGGTATCACATCAACCATCTTCTGTTATCATTTGTCCTAAATAGGCAAACTTATTAATTTCCAGTGTGACACCATCCACTTCAATCTTTGCTCTAGTTTCTTCTAATGTATTCCTTCTAATTTTTCCATTGTTTTTGTCCTTTTGGTGTTCATACTCAATCCATATTCTAAACTTTGAGATTTTACTTGATCGACGATATTTTGTAGGGCCTCTTCTGGCTCTGCAAGTAGCGCTGTGTCATCAACATAATGCAAGTTTGTTATGTTCTTGCCTCCAATTTCTACTCCTGGAAATACATCTAATTCTCTGAATATTTGTCCTGTGTAAAGATTGAATCATTCTGGTGACAGTACACAGCCTTGTCTCGTTCCTCTCTTCACTTCAAACATGTCTGATTGTCCATCTTCTAACCTGATGTTCGTTATTTAGTCTCAACATAGGCTCTGGACAAATCTCACATCTTTACTGTCAATGTCACATTTCAGCAACACTACTCTTAACTTTTGGTGGTAAACATGATCGAACGCTTTTTCAAAGCTTTGAAGCCTAGGTCAATGCTCTTTATTTCTAGATATTTATCGAAGATTATTCTTAGGTTAAATATTCCCCCTCTTGTTTCTACTCCAGGTCTAAATCCAGGCTGCGTTTCGCCAATTTCTGCTTCAAATATGTTATTATTTCTTTTTATTATTATTTTCAAGATCAGTTTAATGAGATGACTTGTTAAGCTTATACTTCTAAATTGATTCCACTCCATTGCTTTAGGTTTCTTGGCTAACCTGACAAATAATAAATGTCTCAAGTCACTTGGAATGTATCTTTTGGTATACATTTGATGACATATTTGTTATTACTCCTAATGCTGTTTCTCCGAGGGCTTGTAGATGTTGTGTTGTCACTTGATCCACACCTGGATCTTTTCCTGTACTCATCAATTTCAAAGCATTCTTTACCGCTGACATCATCATGTTTGGTCCATCTAAATCTTGAGGACTCCCTCATTTTGCATCATTGTACAATTCACTATATATTCTGTTCATCCTTTTGTTACTGCATCCCTTTCAAACAATATTTATTTTACCAGCTTTGTCATTTATGCACCCACTATCTGTTGCTACCCCTTTATTTCTATCTGTCGAAGATTTCACCTTCTGGTGCATAACACTCATTTCATGATTTCTTTCCAGCTTCACTACTTCATCACACATCTCACTATACCATTTCTCTCTAGCCGGCCTGCATTCATTCTTTATTTTCTTTTCAATTTCATCAGACTCGGGTATGTTTCTTTTCTATCATCTTTGCTAGTATCTCATCTGTCATCCATTCCTTGTCTCCTTTTTTTTTCCCGGTTTGATAATATTTCCTTTGCAGCATGTTGTACACTCTCTTTCATGTTTTTCCTTTGGCTTCCTGTTTCTGGTTCTGAGATCTCTGCTTGTAATGTTTCCTCAGTCCTGAGACATCCATACTTGTTTTTTATTTTAAGAGTCAATGCCTCTCTAATGTTCTCATCCTTCAACATGTCAAAGTCTAAATGGCTGCACATCTTTTCCTTGTTTTGATATTTTCATTTGCAACTTAATTTTTGCCACAAGGTGACAATGATCTGAATTTATGTCCATGCTGGGATAAGAATAAATGTTCTTTAGACTGTTTCTAAAATGTTGATTCACCATCATATAATCTATTTGATTTCTATACACATCGCTTGGACTTCTCCAAGTGTACAGTCTTTTAGAAAGTGTTTGCCACCATCAGATCATTTTCTTGACAAAATTGTATTAATCTCTCTCCTCTTTCATTTCATGATCCAAGACCATATTGACTGACATGCGTCCCTGGTGTTTTCTCATCGATTTTAGTGTTTAAGGTATCCATTACAATTACCATAGCAGTTGGTTTAACTTGATCATAACACTTCGCAATGTCACCATAAAATGCCTCTATTTCCTGCTCCCTGTGATCATGTGTTAGGGCATAAACTTGTATAACAACCAGTTCAAAAGTCTTTCCTTCCATCTTAATCATGATCACTCTTTCTGAGATTGCTCAGTAACTTTGAACTGATCTCTTGTATCTTTTGTTTACTAGAGTTCCTACTTCATTCCGATGCTTGTCACCTCCTGAGAAGTAAAGCACGTGATTCTTCTTTTCCATCTGACCAGATTCTAACCATCTCACTTCTGCAAGTCCAAGTAGGTCAATACAACGTCTACTCATTACCTGATGGAAAAGTGCGCTGTAGGCGCACAGGTGAGGAAAGGACCAATTTCGACAATGAGGACCCAGATAACCTGCTAACAATCAGTATCCAAGCTCCCATGTGAATAATGACCATTTGAGTTAGCAAGTAGTCCTCTCTGAGTCAGAAGGTGTGCGTTTAACTTCCACTCCAAGCCTTGAGCACGAAATTCCAGGCTGAAAGTCCAGGGTAATACTAAGGGAGAGCTGCACAGCTGGAGGTGCTGTCTTTTGGATAAGACATGAAACTGAGGCCCTGACTGCCTCTTCAGGGGGCATTATTCAAAGAAAAGCAGGGGATTATTTCTAGTGTCCTGATCAATCTGCACAGACACACACATTCCAACATATATGCACAAACACGCGCAGAAGCACATATACACACATACCCACAAATACCAATATCCAACACATGTATGTTGACACAACCCCCCCCCCTTGCCGGCCCATATACATATACACACTTACAAAGGCACAAGAACACTCGCTCATGCACAAGTATACACAGTGCCACACACTCCCATGCATACATTTACACACAAACTGCAAAACAGTTCAATCAAAACGCATGTTAGCACTCACACATACACTTTTAGAAATCAAATGTACACTTTTTTAAACATTTATTTTTTGTGACATTCATTGGCAAGGCCAGTCTTTGTTGCCCATCCCTAGTTGCCCTTAAGCTGAATGCTTTGCTAGGCCTTTTCAGAGGTCATTTGAGAGTCATGTGTAGGACAGTCCAGGTAAGGACAGCAGATTTCCTACCCTAAAAAATATTAGTAAACCAGATTGATTCTTATGACAATCAATGGTTGATGTCGTCACCATTACTAAGACTAGCTTTTTAATTCAAGAATTATTAATTGAATATAAATTCCACCAGCTGCTATGGTGAGCTATATGTCCTCAAACCGTGATATGATTAACATCAAAATTTACACATACGCACACACACACACACAAACACAGATATATAATAAGCAAAGACTTTCATTTATATGATGCCTTTCATTTCCTGAGGATGTCCCAAGGAGCTTTAGAGCCACTGATAGTTGTAATGTCTCTGTCCTCCCTCTAGAGTCAGCAGTCGTCTCTCTGCCCGATCTCACACAACTCGTTGCAGCTAAACCTGTCATAGGAATTAGTCTTCTACAGACCTTTCACAGTACAATGTTATTTGTGAGCACATGAGCCACAGAACAGAAATCCAATAGGATTGCAGCACAGCCGCAGGAAAGATGCTGGGACCCAATGCATCAGGTCGAGGCCTGTATTAAGAGTTATCTGGAGGGAGGAGGCGAGGGTGGTTGCTTTTGGCATAATTTCCCTCTGCCCCAATCCTGGTCCCAATAAACCAAAGGGGCTAGGAGCAGGGACTCCCACATTAGATGTTTCGATGTTCTCAGCCTCAATGGGATCCAGCATACGTTGGGAGGCCAGTTAATGGCATTCCTGACGTGGGCCCCAACAGGAGGTGTGGTAAGCTGCTGGCCGAGATTAGGGGCAGGAATCGTCTGATGCCTGACTCAGGGGGTCAACACTGAAACACTGAGACACCAGATGGAGGACAAATAGGTAAACCCCTCACCTCCACCGTAGGACAGCTAGCTCCCTCCTGAGTTTCTTGGGTCTACACAGGGGAGCACAAGTTGACATGACCCACTCCTGGGGGGTCCCTCCACTGAGCCAAAGAGACTTAGGTGGGAGGAGGGGAATCAGCAGCAGAGTTCAATGACCTGGCAGGCTATTGGTGCTACAGCTGGTTGATATAGACCAAAAGGGATGAAATTGGTTGACTCCAATGATTGAAATTGAAAAAAGCATCAGACAAAGTGTGAAATGAGCTGCCAACTAACCATGAAGGGCAATTAGCGATGGGGAAAAAAAAAAATCCTGGCCTTTCCAGCGATGCCAGCATTCCACGAAAAACATTTTTAAAGCCTTTTTGTGCTACAGCTGCAAACCATTTTTAAAAATTCTTTCATGGGATGTGGGCATCACTGACAACCCCGAACTGCCCTTGAACTGAATGACTTGCTAGGTCATTTCAGAGTCAACCACATTGCTGTGGGTCTGGAGTCACACATAGGCCAGACCAGACCAGGTAAGGACAGCAGATTTCCTTCCCCAAGCAGCAGTATAAACAGATGGGTTTTTACAACAATCAGTAATAGATTTATAGTCATTATTAATGAGACTATCTTTCAATTCCAGACTTAATAATTGAATATAAATCCCACCAGCTGCTGTGGTGATGAGATTTGAAACCATATCCCAAAGTATTCACCTAATCTACATCATCAGCTTCGCAACACAACCACTATGTAAAGTCTCCCTCTAGTCAAGTAGCCATCAAATGTTGATTCCACAACTGAACTAAATGCATATATAGAGGATTAAGGGGTGATCTAGATGAGGTGCTTAAGATCATTGGGTGTTGATAGGATGGATAGTGGAGGGAGTGGGGGGAGTCCAGAGCAATGTTAAAATCAGAGGCAGGCTCATCAGTGGGGATGTCAGGAAGCGTTTCTTCAGGCAAAGGGTTATTGGAAATCTGGAACGCTGTCCCTCCTCAAAAGCAGTTGAGGCTGACAGTTAATTGAAAATTTCAAAACTAAGATACATACTTTTTTGTTATGCAAGGGTATTAAGAGATATGGAATAATGATGAAGTTGAGATACAGATTATCCATGATCTAACTGAATGGCACAGTACAGGCACAAGGAGCTGAATGGCCTCCACCTATTCCTATGTTCCTATAAACGACATAGCATCTACAGTACAAGAGAACGAAACTGTTCCATCACATATGCTCCACCCCAGCCTTTTCCCATCCCTCTTCATTTAATCCTATCACCCTATCCTTCTATTCCTTTCTCCCTCATGTGCTTATCCATCTTCCCCTAAAATACATCTATGCTATTTGTCTCACCTAATCCTTGTGGTAGAAAGTTTCACATTACAGTCTGGGTAATGACATTTCTCCTGAATTACGTAATGAATTTATTGGTGATGAGCTTACATTTATAGCCCCTAGTTTTGGTTTCCCCCACAATTGGAAACATCTCTACATAGAGTCATAGAGTCATAGAGTTCTACAGCATAGAAAAAGGCCCTTTGGCCCATCGAGTCTGCGCCGGTCAAACAAGTACCTAACTATTCTAATCCCATTTTCCAGCACTAGGCCCATAGCCTTGTATGCCATGGCATTGCAAGTGCACATCCAAATACTTCTTGCCTCTACCACCCTTTCAGGCAGTGAGTTCCAGATTCCCACCACCCTCTGGGTGAAAAAATTCTTCCTCACATCCCCTCTAAACCTCCTGCCCCTTACATTAAATCCATGCCCCCCGGTTATTGATCCCTCCACCAAGGGGAAAAGTTCCTTCCTGTCTATCCTATCTATGCCCCTCATAATTTTATACACATCAATCATGTCCCCTCTCAATCTCCTCTGCTCCAGGGAAAATAACCCCAGTCTATCCAATCTCTCCTCATAACTAAAACTTTCCAGCCCAGACAGCATCCTGGTAAATCTTCTCTGCACTCTCTCTGGTGCAATCACATCCTTCCTATAATGCAGATTCCAGAACGGCACGCAATATTCTAGCTGTGGCCTAACCAGCGTTTTATACAGTTCCAGCATAACCTCCCTGCTCTCATATTCTATGCCTCGGCTAATAAAGGCAAGTATCCCATTTGCCTTCTTAACCACCTTATCTACCTGTCCCACTACCTTAAGGAACCGGTGGACATGCACGCCAAGATCCCTCTGATCCTCAGTACTTTCCAGGGTCCTACCATTCATTGTGTATTCCCATGCCTTGTTTGTCCTGCCCAAGTGCATCACCTCACACTTATCCGGATTAAATTCCATTTGCCACTGATCAGTCCATCTGACCAGCCCGTCTATTTCCTCCTGTAATCTAAGGCTATCCTCCTCACTATTTACCACCACACCAATTTTCCTTTCATCCAGCAAACTTACTGATCAACCCTCCTACATTCAAGTCTAAATCATTTATACATACCACAAACAGCAAGGGACCCAACACCAATTCCTGTGGAACCCCACTGGACACAGGCATCCAGTCACAAAAACACCCCTCGACCATCACCCTCTGCTTCCTGCCACTCAGCCAATTCTGGATTCAATTTGTCAAATTGCCTTGGATTCCATAAGCTTTTACCTTCGTTATCAGTCTCCCATGCAGGATCTTATCAAAAGCCTTGCTGAAGTCCAAGTAGAATACGTCAAATACATTGTCCTCATCTACACACCCGGTCACCTCTTTGAAAAATTCAATCAAATTGGTCAGACATGACCTACCCTTAACAAAACCATGCTGACTGTCCTTGATTAATCCCTGCCTCTCCAAGTGTGGATTAATTCTGTCCCTCAGAATTGCTTCCAATAGTTTCCCCACCACTGAGGTTAGACTGACCGGCCTGTAGTTCCCTGGTTTCTCCCTTCCTCCCTTCTTGAATAATGGTACCACATTGGCTGTCCTCCAGTCCTCTGGCACCTCTGCTGTGGCCAGAGAGGTATTGAAAATTATTGCCAGCACCCCTGCTATCTCCTCCCTTGCCTCACTCAACAGCCTGAGATACATTTCATCCGGGCCTGGAGATTTATCCACTTTTAAGCCTGCCAGACCACTTAGAACTCCCTCCCTTTCTATGCTAATTTCTTTAATTATATCACAGTCCTTCTGCCTGATTTCCATACCCACGGCATCCCTCTCACTTGTGAACACCGACACAAAGTGTTCAATTAGAACCTTACCTACGTCTTCCGGCTCCACACACAAATTACCACTATGGTCCTTATTGGGCCCTACTCTTTCCCTAGTTATCCTCTTACTCTTAATATACTTGTAAAATAACTTTGGATTTTCCTTTATTTTACCTGCCAATGTTTTTTCATACCCTCTTTTTGCTCTCCTAATTTCCTTTTTAAGTTCCCCCCTACACATTGTATTCTCCACTAGGGCTTCCGCTGTTTTCAGCCCTCAGTATCTGCCATATGCCTCCCTTTTTCTCTTTATCCAATCCTGTATATCCCTCGACATCCAGGGTTCCCTGGATTTGTTGGTCTCACCCTTTGTCTTTACTGGAATATGTTGGCCCTGTACTCTCCCTATTTCCTTCTTGAATGGTCCCACTGCCCTGACGCAGATTTACCTAAAAGTAGCTGCTCCCAGTCCACTCTGGCCAAATCATATCTGAAAGAGACTCAGGACTGAAATGGACGGCATTTTGGCCTCAACTCTAATTTCCCGCCCTGTCCCCATAACCTTTCAGCCCATTACTAATTAAAAATCTGTCTATCTCCTCCGTAAATTTATTCAGCATCCCGGCATCCGCTGCACTCTGAGGTAGTGAATTCCACAGATTCATGACCCTTTGAGAAAAGTAATTTCTCCTCCTCTCTTATAGAACATTCTACGTACTGACTTAAAAAGCTCTCCTGGATGCATTTTAAGAATTCTGCTCCCTCTAAACCTATCACACCATGACTAACCCAGTTAATGTTGGGGAAGTTGAAATCACCGATTATTACTACCCTATTATTTTTACACTTCTCTGAAATTTGCCTACATATCTACTCTTCTATTTTTCTCTGACTGTTTGGGGGCCTATAGTACACTCCCAGCAATGTGATTGCACCTTTTTTGTTTTTATTTGTCAAACCCCTTCATAATGTGAAAGACCTCTAAACAGGTAATAGCTCTATGCAAATCTTTTCAAAGAAAAGGGATCCAACATGTTAAGCCTTTCCTAACAATTATAACTTCTCTGTCCTGGTATCTAGTAAAGCTATTTTTCCACTTTTCCCAATGTCTCCATGTCATTTTTGCAACATGGAGGCCAAAACTGTGGTCTAGCCAAGGTTCATAAGAACATGAGAACATAAGAACTAGGAGCAGGAGTAGGCAATTCAACCCCTCGAGCCTGCCCCGCCATTCATTACGATCATGGCTGATCTCATTTCGGCCTCAACTCCAATTTCCCGCCCTCCCCCCATAACCTTTCAACCCATTACTAATTAAAAATCTGTCTATCTCCTCCTTAAAGTTATTCAACGTCCCGGCATCCACTGCACTCTGAGGTAGTGAATTCCACAGATTCACGACCCTTTGAGAAAAGTAATTCCTCCTCACCTCTGATTTAAACCTACCACCCCTTAGCCTAAAACTATGGCCTCTCATTCTAGAGTGCCCCACAAGGGGAAACATCCACTCCACATCTAGTTTGTCTATCCCCTTTAGCACCTTATATACCTCAATTAGATCTCTTCTCATCCTTCTAAACTCTAGTGGGTATAGGCCTAAACTGCTCAACCCCTCCTCATAAAACAAGCCCAAAACAATACAATACAATTTCAATACAATAAAGGTTCAATACAAGTTTAGCTAAATTTAAAGGTTACAGGAAAGTTTATACAAATTCTGCCTCACAAGTGACAGGTGCATCTCATCTCCACCTCCCTCTGACTAAAATCCAAAATACTGGATGAAAAATGATTGTGGGGCCACACAAATTAACAATTCACTGTGTTGTATTGTCTGACCTCACAATTGCCATTTTTCATTTTGAACTACACCAGCAAGGTGGCTTCTCATAGACATATTATTTTTTATCATTCATAGATTGCACAAGTTAAAAAATAATGGGATAGAAAGACCATTGCTATAATGTGAATTCCTCTCCCCTTCTCCCCAAGTGAATGTATAAAAATCTTTATACCTCTTATTGCACTCAGGATTAATCCCAGTGAATTTCTGATCATACAGCACAGAACATGCCAATTTGGCCCATTATGCTCTGCCAGTGCTTTCAAAGAGCTATTCAATTAATCCCATTCCAGACTACAACAACTCATTACATAAAGAAAAAAATCTCCTCATCTCCCCTCTGGTTCCTTTGTTAATTATCTTCAAGGCGAGGAGTAGAGAAAAAGGAAGATGAGTGAAAGAAAGGTGTGTGAAAAAAAAATTACTAATCATTCAGGTTCAAAACAGATGAATATGTGATAAAGAGTGGTAGATGTACTTTGACATTCACTGTCTGCTTTTAATGCCAGTCATCAGCTCAATGAGATTGTACAGGATCCATCGGATAGGATAAGAATCCTTCTCTCTTCCTATGTAGTTCCTAAGTCTGAGAATGCACCATTCTATCTCAGGTCAGGAAGAAGAATTTCTTTGGATCCCTTTAGATTGTAAATGCTGTCAAGGCTGCCTAAGGAAGTCAAAGAACCCTTTGACCATCTCACTAGAACTTGTCAGGGACCCATGTACAACACTGAAAGAAAAATCATCAAATCAGAAAGGAAAAGACAAAAAATGCTGGCCATCCATAGCAAGCTACTGAGAGCATGTAGAAAGAGAAAAGGCAAGTCACTGAGATTGGGGGGTGAGTAGCCCTTCATTCAGTGTCATCTGTAGCTCAGTGGATAGCACTTTTGCATCTGAGTCAGAAGATTGTGGGTTCGATCTCCACTCCACCAACTTGAGCATGTTACCTAGGTTGACATTCACCATGCTAAACTGCCAAAGACTCTGCCTTTTAGATGTAACCTTCAACCAAAGCCTTGTCTGCCCCCTCGGATGAACATAAATGATCCTAAGACCTATATGAATAAGATCAGGGGAGTTTTCTTTGTGACCTGATCAATGTTTATCCCTCAACCAACATCACTCAAAACAGCTTATCTGGTCATTATCTCGTTGCTGTTTGTGGAACTTGCTATTGTTTGCTGATGTATTTCCTACGTTACAACAGTGACTACATTTGAAAATTTCTTAATTGATTGTAAAGTGCTTTGGAACGCCCTGAGTCCCTGATAGGCGCTATGTAAAGGCCCGTCTCTCATGATTTCTTTGTAAAACTCATTTGGGTTACTCACCCCAAAATATCAATCACCTGCACTTTCTTTATACAGATGTTTACTGTTCTGACAGTTACATCTCCCGCACTTCCCTATTCAGGTTTCCCTAGGCACGCAGTGAATACACCAACCATCAGCTTGCCATAGAATGGCTTTTATACAGCTGGGGCAAAAGATGGGGCGATGTGTTTAACATAAGAAAACACTTGTGTGCATTAGTTTCAACTGAAAATTCATGCCAATTTCTATTAGTTGCCTTATATCATGCCCCCCCTCCCCCTACTCCACGCCGCCCCACCTCGCCCACTCCCAGCCCTCTCCTTGACAAATAAATCCCACTTTAGACAGGGCTAAATTTCCATGCACCATTAGACTGGGCTGCTGACTGGGGCTGTACTCTTTCCTAAGCCACAGCATCTCTCTCCGCTCTGCCTTTAAAGTTAACCCAGTTGCTTTTCAATTGCTATTTGGTTCCGAGATTCAAGTCCGTCCATTTCAGTCCTGGGTCTCTTTCAGTACCAAGGACAGCGCAGCTCCCTATTGCCCACCTTTACCTGACACTGGGAGCAGGTGCCGGCTCCAACTCTCCAATCACAGCGAGGGGGGTGGGGGTGGGCTGACGTCACCCTCTCCAATAAAACGGCGAATCACGACCAGAAAAGGTTCAGCCAGCAGGAGATGGATCCGTCAGTGACAGCGGCTGCCCAGGGGCCCAGACAGAGTCCAGTTTAACAACACTTGGCAAATAGTGTGGAAAGGGGTGACCCTTCCTCCACTGCTAGCCCAGGACCTTCATTCCCCCCCAGAGGATTTCACCTCACTGGCCAGGAGATGCGCTGCACTAGTCATCTGAGGAGGCTTCTGCTGAAGTTTTGAATCTCAGTGCTCCTGCTCCAAGCTCCGCTTTTTATTTTTGCATATAAGAAAAAAACCATTGCAATGGATCTACTCGTCCAGCCTTGCGTTGATGTAGCTGCCAACGGATCCCAGCTCTGCAAGAGCAGTTTGGCCATTGCGAATTCCAGCCTGGATTCTGCCAATTCGTCCTATCTCTGCCTGAACTCCACCTCGTACCCATGCAACGGCACAGAGAGCACCTCTCTGACCAAGAGCTACTCTTCAATCGTTATCGCCATCATCATCACTGCTCTTTATTCCATTGTCTGTGTACTGGGGCTGGTCGGCAATGTCCTGGTCATGTATGTCATTGTCAGGTAAGGTGCAATCCAACTTACTCCCTGTTTCTCTCTCCATCTCTCGTGAAACCTCTCGCCAGCATCAACCGATTTGGCCCGAGTCGGGCAGCTTCGCTCCCCAGCCTCACTTCATTCATTGCAATCGCTGGACATGGAGTGTCAATATTCTTGTTCATACATAAGACAGCGTGCATAACCTTTAGAACTGCTGCCCTTGTCTTTTTGCACTTGATGGTTTATTCAATGTTAGGTACTCATGCATTGATTACAAACAAGAAAAGAAATTACACACAACGCTGCAGGAATGAATTACACAATCTGCACATTGATTTTTGCATATTTGTGCACTGGTTGAATGTTAATGGATTAATATCTGTATTTAATATACATTTGTGCATTTATTGGGTGGGACTGATTTGCCACTTGAGTTAAGTGCTCAAATAGCGCCATCTAACCGATAGGTCCGGGAGTGCAGTCTCTGAAAGGCGCGCAGGTAGAATGTAGACTCCCTTTTCAAATCATACCATCAATTCTTATTGTGCATATAATTCCATTACAAGTTCCACATTGCCAAAGGGAACTACCCCTGTAATTTCTGCCCATTATAATTACCACACCCCGCTCCCTGCATATAGAGTGCCGCCACTGGAGAGAGGGTATAATTATTCCGTGACATGTTTACATAAAAACTCACACTTACTTCCTTCCAACCAACTACACTCCACCACTCAGGTGGCCAGACTGCAGACCAGGTCACCGAGTGCTGAAGGAAGGTGGAGGGGGGAACACAGCCTCAAGCTATGGAAAGATTTGAAAGACTTGTTTTTAATGTTCACTCTCCCCAAACTCAGGTAAAAATGGATTTTTTGCATTATAATAATAATAACTCCCCCACCGCCACCACCATTATTCTTTCTGCAAGATATTCCCTTACTCTATAACTGAAAGTCTATCATGTAACCTATGACAATTGATTTGATTTGATACTGCAGAACCCTTAATCTGTGTTTGATGGGTTAGTGTAGAGGGCGCTTTACTTGGTTTTGTCCCAGCAAACTCTCCCAGGGCAAGTTACAAGGTTAGTCACAGAGGGAGTTTCTGTCTTTTGGATAAGATGTTACACTGAGGCCCTGTCTGCCCTCTCAGGTGGACATAGAAGAATCACTGACCCCAGTGAGCTGACCAATACTTACCCCTCAATCTACATCACAAACAGAAACAGGGTATCTGGTCGTTATCACATTGCTGTTTGTGGGGGCTTGCTGTGTGCAAACTGGTTGCCACATTTCCAATACTACAACAGTGACTACACTTCAAAAGTACTTCATTGGTTGTAAAGTGCCTTGGAACATCCGGTGGTCATGAAAGGCACTATATAAATGCAAGTCTTTCTTTTTTCTCTAACTAGTGCCATGCCTACATAAGAACATAAGAAATCAGAGCAGAAGTAGGCCATTCGGCCCTTCATGCCTGCTCCTTCATTCAATAAGATCATGGCTGATCTGATTGTGGCCTTAACTCCACTTTCCTGACTCTCTTGTCAATCAAAAACCTGTCTAACTCAGCCTTGAACATATTACATGACCCAGTCTCCACTGCTCTCTGGAGAAGAGAATTCCAAACACCAAAAAACCTCTGAGAGAAGAAATTCCTCCCCATCTCCATCTTAAATGGGAGATTCTTTTTTCTGAAGCTGTGGCCCCTAGTTCTGGTTCTCCACAAAGGGTGACAGGAGGAAACATCCTCTCTTCATCTACCCTGGCAAGCCGCCTTTTTATCTTACATATTTCAATACAATCACCTCTCATTCTTCTAAACTCCATTGAGTATAGGCCCAACCTGCTCCATCTTTCCTCATGACGCAATCCCTTCATCCCAGAAATCAGCCTAGTGAACCTTCTCTGATCTGCTTCCAATGCAAGTATATCCCTTTTTAAGTAAGGAGACCAAATCTGTACACAGCATTCTAGGTGGGGTTTCACCAATATCCTGTACAGTTATAGCAAAACTTCCCTACTTGTATACTCCATTCCTCTCACAATAAAGGCCGAAGTTCCATTTGCCTTCCTAATTACTTGCTATACCTGCAAGCCAACTTTTTGTGATTCATGTACAAGGACACCCAGATCCCTCTATACTGCAGCATTCTGCAGTCTCTTTCTCATTTAAATAATATTCCGCTTTTCTATTCTTCCTGCCAAAGTGGATCGCCTCACATTTTTCCACATTATACTTCATTCCCCTTGTAATAAATGCTTATCCTGGGAGTGTTTCATGGGACAGTGTATGAGGAGTTTCACTCTGTACCTAACCCCTGCTGTGAGTGACTTGAGTGTACTAGGTACTAACCCATTGAGGGGGAAGGGTGAGTAGGAGGAAGAGTATAAAAGCATTTTGTTCTGTAGAATTCTGACTGCACATAATGATCAACAAAGTCAGAAGTCCATGGAATCTCCTGTCACTCCCTGTACTGAACTACCCATGTTTCACCTCCCTTGATTTTCAGATACACCAAAATGAAAACAGCCACCAACATCTACATTTTCAACCTTGCTCTGGCTGATGCCTTGGCCACCAGCACACTGCCTTTCCAAAGTGTCAACTACTTGATGGGGACCTGGCCCTTTGGGAAGCTGCTGTGCAAGGTCATCATGTCCATCGACTACTACAACATGTTCACCAGTATATTCACCCTCACCACCATGAGCATGGACCGGTACATCGCAGTTTGCCATCCGGTCAAGGCTCTGGATTTCCGCACGCCACGGAATGCCAAGATTGTCAATGTCTGCATCTGGATCCTGTCCTCGGCCATCGGACTGCCCGTCATGATAATGGCAACTACAAGGTTCGACAATGGTGAGTACCGGGCAGCAGGTAGAGTATTGTTTGCACTCTCCCTATGGTGAGAAAGGTCACTTCCATCCAAAATTCATTGTAAAGAGGGCCTGTGATCAATGTGCACTGGAATCCTTTTCTTTAGCAAATCTCTATCTATGTTTGATAAGAAATTTGAGTGTTCACTCAAACTGGAATGACCCCATTTGACCCAGCAACATTGATCCCTTTTGATTTCAATCTAAGTCACAACCTTCACACCGTAGTCCCCCACCCACCACCACCGGCCTCAAACTGCCCACCCACCCCATCACCAGTATCCTTTCTTCAGAAGCACATCTGGCATCAGTGCAGGTGTGTTGGGCTGAATGGCCTCCGTGTTTAATTTCATGATTTAATTGCCTGGGCAAACATGTTGCTCTGGTAAATGATCTGATATTACTCAGATCACCTCAGCAGCTGGTTTTCTTATTCAGGACATTTTACAAAGCATAGACTCAGGGGTGATCTGATTGCGGTTTTAAGGTTGTTTATTCAAGCCGACAGTTTGTTCTAATTACGTAGGTTAGGGGCAACGGTGACAGGAGCGGGTGGATCTCAATTTTATGTTGTATAAAGCCAGGTCCAGGTTCAATGTCAGGAGATGTTTTTTTTTTCCAGAGAATAATGAAGCCTTGGAACAGGCTGACAGCTGATGTCCATTTGCTAAATTCCTTCAAGTGAGAACAGGGCTCATTTCTGGTTGGAGCAGAGATGACCTCATACAAAAGCTCAGTGCCAAAAGGCCCCAGTGATCTCCAGGGCTAATTTCAATTGACTAAGACTTAAGAGAGCAATTGCCCAGACATTTTTCCACCCAGAATTGGCCTGTGTCAAGATCTAGTTTTCTGTCTCTCCCAGGAGAGCACATGGTTTCGGGAGGGGTTACGGTCTCTATATGGTGATGCTGAAGGCTTTGAAATGAAGCAGAGGGACTTTTCCTGTCCCTCATTGTTGGCGTGTTTGTCTACAAGACCTTTCATGCAAAAATTGATGCACTTGGCCAACAATCTACTATTTAACTATTTCTGTTTTTACCCTGTCCATCCTTCCAGTTTTAGGAATAACAGATTGCACGTTGAAATTCCCGCACCCTTCCTGGTACTGGGACAACCTCCTGAGAATCTGCGTCTTCATCTTTGCCTTCGTCATGCCGGTCCTGATTATCACGGTGTGCTATGGCCTGATGATCCTCCGCCTGAAGAGTGTCCGGATGCTCTCTGGCTCGAAGGAGAAGGACAGGAACCTCCGGCGCATCACCAGGATGGTCCTTGTGGTAGTGGCCGTCTTCATCATCTGCTGGACACCCATCCACATCTATGTCATCCTCAGGGCCCTGGTGAAGATCCCATCCACCCTCTTCGCCGCAGTGGCCTGGCACTTCTGCATTGCCCTGGGCTACACCAACAGTTGTCTCAACCCCGTCCTGTACGCCTTCCTGGACGAGAACTTCAAGCGGTGTTTCCGGGAGTTCTGCGTGCCCACTTCCTCAACCATTCAGTATCAGGGCTCCAACCGGGTTAGAAACCATACCCGGGAGCACCCATCCACCATCCACACAGCCGACAGGACTAATCACCAGGTATGACTAGGCGTGCAGATGTCCCTGGAACCCCACTCGCACCAGGGAGAGGACCTCAACTCAGAACTCACCCAAATCACAACAGGACTCTAACTGGGGGAAGAGAGCCGCCTGGGCAACTGAGCCACTGCCCATCATTTGGTTGATGCCAGAACTGGGAGTCATTGCTCGTCAGTTCACTAAGAATAGCTTGTCGTTGGGAGTCACAAATCCCAACCCTTCATATTTATTCCCTCCCCATCCCCACACTAACCCTACAAATTTTCTCCGTCTCCTCTCCTCGGCCAGTGGCAATTCACACTGGGGTGTGAATCTGCATCCAGTGGGAATCCCTTCCCTGTACCTCATCCAAGTATCTGGCGTTTGTATGTCAGCAAATATTGAAAAACTTTTCAAACATTTGGGTTTGTACTCATGCTAGCATTTCCACTAAAGGGATGGCAGTTTGGCTACTGGACATCTATCAGAAACAGGAACCCTGGCTGATACCCCTGTTTTTTCACCTCCCCAGTCAAAGTGTCTGAGGTAAACTATGGAATCCCCATTGTAACTCCCCGCTTGAGCTCAGTTGACTCAGCACATGTCATGGGCCAAACATCCAAAAGATCTTTCCAACCTTGCGCTGAGCTCAGTACCACAGCACATATATTCTTCTTTTTTATATGACTGGACCAGTAGAAAAGCCGCTACTGTTGGCTTTTAACAACTGTGACCTTTATCTGTCTCTGTCATTTGATTGTCCTTTCACTCCAGGATCGTTGGTTCCCTTATTTTGGACTCTTAACAGGAAGTTCTTTCAACATCTTTCAGATGGACTCCACCTGAACTCACTTCCTGAAAGGGTGGTCGAGTCAGAAACTCTCGTAACATTTAAGAAGTATTTAGATATTCACTTGCCCTCCAGGGCTATGGGCCAAGCACTGGAAAATGGGATTAGTGTAGTCAGATCTTTGTTGACCAGCGTGAACACGATGGGCCGAATGTCCTCCTTCTGTGCTTTAAACGTCTATGAGTCTATGGATTAATGAAAGAAAAGAAAATGCAAGTCTTCAGGGATCATACTTACCAATGATTTTCAGCATGTTGTGTCAACTAAATATTTGGAATCGGAAGGGAATATAACAGAACAGAGGTAAAGTCCTGAAAATTAAATGTGGAAAATGTCTATTTGATAATAGTGGAAGTCCTTTAACCTCAACATTTACCTGGGAACTGCGAGGCCGCTATTTTAACGATGTAATTGGAGCTTTGCCACTGAAATAGCCTCTGTATCCAATGAGTGATACAGGTGACTGCAACAGGTTTAATCCCTTGTCTGAGTGGAGTTAACTGGTCTCATCTGTGGCAGGGGTAGAGGCATCAGAGTTGGCCTCAATGCCCCAAGGTTTGGATGGGAATGGGAGGGGGGGGAAGGCTTGGTATTCTCAAATGGAAACGTTTGAAGGTGGGATTAGGCTCAACTGTGCTAATTCCCTACCACTGCTGCCTGCATAGTCGAATAGTTTTCCAGCACTCACTGTCAAGGTTTACTCATAATTCACATGGGGCATGAGAGGCTGAATGGAAACGAACCACAGTGAGTGCTCAACACCTTTGGGAAAGGTGGGGGAATTGGAAAGAGAGAGGGTGGAAACTGTTGTACATCAGCTGGTACTTCATGTACAATGGACCCTAAATCTTCATTACTCAGAGTGGCGTTTCACTTGCCATCTCACATTACTGGTCAAATCATTTGCATTTATCTCCTTTGTGACTTTCATTCCTGGCACATACCCATGTATAATAAATAGGCTAGTAGTGCACAAGGAATTATTACAGAAACACATTAAGGAAATTAAAAACATAAATTTCATGGGAGGATAGAGATTATTATGTTGTTTGTTTTGTTCATTATTAAATTTAATTTATCTTTTTTCTGTAACTCAATCCCCACACATCTGAAAGACCAGGTTTATTGTTTTTTTCTCTCACTATCTAGTTAGGAGATATTGACTTTTGCTTTATACTATTGGTCTCCTTGTTCCTACTTTCTTTTTTTACCCCTCATTGTTCAGTCACTAAATGCTCCCATCTACATGTTCCAGTCTCTCACAGCTGCATCCACAAGCCTTGTTCTTCAGAAACCCTCACCTCTCATCACCTGCTTACCCCACTGTCTTTCACTTCCCTCTGCAACTTGGCACAAGGATAATTGATTGTGAAAAGGCTGTTGTATCTCAGAGATGTTCCACTGCAGCCCTTAGTGTCCATTTTTTTTAATCCATTGGACATGGGCATCACTGGCTAGACCAGCATTTATAAGTCAACCACATTGCTGTGGGTCTGGAATCACATGTAGTCCAGACAAGGACAGCAGATTTCCTTCTCTAAACGGCATGAACTGTAACCAGATGGGTTTATTACAACAATCGATCATGGTCATCATTAGACTTCTATTGAATTCAAATTCAACCATCTACCATGGTGGGATTTGAACCCAGGGCCCCAGAGCATTACCCTAGGTCTCTGGATTACTAGCCCAGCAACAATACCACTACACCATCATCTCCCCCTATCAGTCTTCATTAGCGCCAGTCTGAGGTCCTCGAAACCAACAGCCCACACTGTCAATAACAGTGCCTTACAATGAAATTAGAGGACACAAGGTCACAAGAAATTAATTTTGACTTGGTAATGTAAGAAAATACAGTCATAAGGAATGGAAACCTTAAAATACTGCAGATACTGGAAATCTGAAATAAAAACAGGAAGTACTGCAAACGCAGAGAAATAGTGGTAATATATCAGGTTGCTGAACTAGAAATATCATTCATTAAGATTAAGAGGGAACAGGAGACAGTTGCCAAAGAAAGAGATGTGGATTTTGAAAGCGAGTTCTAGTGAACACAGGAGGGACAATAGATAGCAACAAAAATCCAGTCATAGAGTTCCAATTCTGATAAGAGGTCATCTTTTCCAAATTGTTAACTCTAGTTTCCACCCTCCACAGAGCCAGGCAAAGTTTCTCCAACATTTTCTGTTGTTCTTACGATTCATAGGGAGGGGGTTGGGGGAACAGCAATGGAAAATGGCAAAATCTTGGGTATGTACATACTGCAGAAGCAAACAATTATCAGTTTAAGAGGGAGATGATGAGGAATTTATTCTCGTATGTCTTTTGGAATTCTTTAGGCCAAAGAGCTGCAGAGGCTGGGTCATTGAATATGTTCAAGACTGAGACAGACAGATTCTTGAACTGTGGAGGAGTCAAGGGTTATGGGGAAACAAACAGGAAAATTGAGTTGAGGCCATGACTAGATCAGCCATGATTTTATGACACAAAGATAGGTGGGCAAGTAAGTTGTGAAGAGGACATAAGGAGGCTACAAGGGGACATAGATGGTCAAGTGAGTGGGCAAAGATCTGGCAAATGGAATATATTGTGGGAAAATGTGAAATTGTCCATTTTGGCAGGAAGAATTTAAAAAAAGCATTTTATCTAAATGGTGAGAGATTTCAGAGCTCTGAGATGCAGAGGGATCTGGGTGTCCAAGTGCATGAATTGGAAAATGTTAATATGCAAGTACAGAAAGTAATTAGGAAAGCTAATAGAATGTTATCATTTCTTGCAAGAGGAGTTAAATACAAAAATAGGGAGGTAATGCTTCAGTTGTACCGGGCATTGGTGAGACCACATCTGGAGTATTGTGTACAACATTGGTCTCATTTAAGGAGAGATGTAATTGCGTTAGAAGCAGTTCAGAGAAGGTTTACCAGACTAATATCTGTAATGGGTGGGTTGTCTTATGAGGAAAAGTTGGGCAAATTAGGCTTGTATCAGCTGGAGTTCAGAAGAGTAAAGGCAACTTGATTGAAAAGTATAAGATCCTGAGCAGTCTTGACAGGGTGGATGTGGAGAGGATGTTTCCTCTTGTGTGAGAATCTAGAACTAGCGGTCACTATTTAAAAATAAGGGGTCGCCCACTTAAGACAGAGGTGATGAAAAAAATTTCTCTCAGAAGGTCATGAGTCTTTGGAACTCTCTTCCTCAAAAGGTGGTGGAAGCAGAGTCTTTGAATATCTTTAAAGCAGAGGTGGATAGAGTCTTCATAAGCAAGGAGGTGAAAGGTTATCGGGGGTAGACGGGAATGTGGAGTTGACGTTAAAAGCAAACCAGCCATGATCTCATTTAAAGGCGGAACAGGCTGGAGGGGCTGAGTGGCCTACTCCTGCCCCTAATTCGTATGTTCGTATTGAATGGCAGGGACTTAAAGCCTACACCTGCTCCTATTTCTTATGTTGCTAACTATAATATAAAGGGTACAATACTAAAAGGGAGCAATGGGACCTGGGGTTATATGTGCACAGATCATTCAAGGTGGCAGGGCTGGTTCAGAAAGTGGCATGACAAGGCGTATGGGATCCTGGGCTTTGAAAGTAGGAACATAAGAGTACAAAAGCAAGAAAATTATGGTGAATCTTTATAGACCACGGGTTTGACCTCAGCTTGAATATTGTATCCAATCCTAGGCACCACACTTTATGAAGGACGTGAAGGAGAGTGCAGAAAAGATCCTGGGAATGTTCCAGGGATGAGGAATTTCAGTTCCGAAGATAGATTGGAGAAGTTGGGAGTGTTCTCTTTGGAGAAGAGAAGGTTAAGAGGAGATTTGGACTAAATGTTTAAAATCATGAGGGGTTTGGACAGTCTAGATAGGGAGAAATGGTTCCTTTTGGTGGAAGGGTTGAGAACTAGAGTGCACTGATTTAAGGTGATTTGCAAAAGAACTAAAAGGTTTTTATGCAACGAGTGTTTAGGATCTGGAATGCACTGCCTGGGTGTGTGGTGGAGACAGATTCAATCATTGCTTTAAAAAGAGAATTGGATACAATTATCTGAAGAGGAAAGATTTTCAGGGCTACAGAGAAAAGACAGAGAAGTGAGAGTAGCTGAGTTGCTCTCCCAGAGCGATGGCATAGACACGGCAAGCCAAATTGTCTCATTCTGTGCTGTAACCATCCTACAATTCTATTTTATGATTTATTGTGACTGTCTCTTTGTAAGTAACAATAGTGCACTAGCGACAGTCTGCAATGAATAAAGTGCATTATTCTTTAACACATTCACTTGGTACAGTTCAAGGTGTGACGGCTTTTGTTGGCTGACAGGACATGTGGGGTGAGGCTGAGTTTAAGGCTAAACTATTTTCAATGAAACAAGTTGGCACAGCTGATTGAAAAACGCAGTCAGCCATATTTTGGATGATACCTAAAGTTGCCAACTCTGATTGGATATATTCCTGGAGATTTCATCTCATGAAATTGTCCTGCCCTCCCGCCCACATGTCCGTCCTCAGACACACCACTTTCCCATGGGAATCTTCTGTTGTTGAAGACTCCAGGGCGAGTTGGATTCCTGCAGCCATTTTATAACCCGCCCAATTTGACTCTCCATTAAAGTCAATCTGATTCAAACCTACCTTTCCCCCACCCCATCAGTCAGGTTAGAATTACCCTGTGAATGTTAGCACAATGGTGAAAGTCAGGTTTATGACCCTCCATTTAAATTCATAATCTCTGTGGCCCCCACTAAGGTGGTCCACACAATGATGGCCGACTCGCTCTCTCTTCACTCTATAAATTCCCACTCCCCCTCCTACACAAGCAACTCCGCTGGGAGAGAATGGAAAGGTCTAGGGAAGAGCTGTGACTGGACAAGGGTACTCCTTTGTTTGGGGTGGGTGGACAGTGTGGGGAATGGGCAGAAAACAACCAGTGATTCAGATGGAGATAAATACGAATTTACAAGAAGAAGAGAGAAAAAGAGATTTAAAAGAAATTCATGAAGCTGATAGAAAGGTTGGAATTTTGGACAATGAAGGAGAGAGGTCCATCTGGTTTACCTTCTTTCATCCTGGTTCATGGTGCATGATTCAGTGATAATAGAGTTGTTGTCTAATCATTACAATCAATCTCTATCAATGACTCTACAACAGACCCAGACATGAGGTGAGGAAAACTCTCAGTGGTGGAGAGGTTTGGGAACAATGGTCCAAATCAGCTGTTCCTCCCAAGCTACACTACAACCACTACACATTGTATCTCTAATTACTCACCTACTCTGCCCCAAAATGTTATTTTCTGACAGAAATTGATCTAATTTGGATTTGAACTGATCAATGCTCCCTACTCCCACCATCTTCCTAAGGAGCTTGTTCCTTAGATTGATCACTCGCGCACTGAAAATCTGGTTGAACATTGTACAGTCAAAGATATTACCCAAACAGTTTGTGATAATTTTAACCCAACCTGCTTGGCAAGAAACTAAGGGGATGGGATCAGTCGCCTGGTTTACTCTGTGCTTGGATTTTACTTTCCATTGGTGGCCTGTTTACCTAAGCAATTATATACTTGTCTTTGAGTGAGCACAACAAAAGTTAACTAGGTTGATTCCTGAGATGAGGTGGCTGTCCTATGAGGAGAGATTGAATAGAATAGGCCTATACTCACTGGAGTTTAGAAGAATGAGAGGTGATCTCATTGAAACGTTTAAAGTTCTTAGAGGGGTTGACAGGGTAGATGATGAGAAGCTGTTTGCCCCAGGCTGCAGAGGCTAGAACTAGAAACCAGAGTCTTAGGATAAGGGCTCGGTTACTTAGGACTGAGATGAGGAGAAACTCCTTCACTCAGAGGGTTGAGAATCTTTGGAATTCTCTACCCCAGAGGGCCGTGGATGATCAGTCATTGAGTATATTAAAGTTGAAATCAATAGGTTTTTGGACACTCAGGGAAAGCAATATGGGGATGTTGCGGGAAAATGGAGTTGAGATATCAACCATGATCTTATTGAATAATGAAACAGGTTTGAGCGGCTGAGTGGCCTACTGCTACTCCTATTTCTTATGTTTTTTTTATGTTATACCAGCTGATAGTTAAGTGATGTTCACACCTTTTCACTTCACAAGTTAAAGGTTCAGCGATGTCACTATTTACATTTTTAATAGTCCACATTGTGTCTCTAAGGACTCCTGACATTTCTTTTAAAAAAAAAACAGAAAAAACAGAAAATGCTAGAAATACACAGCAGGTCTGTCAGTGTCAGAAACGAGAAAAGGCAAGTTAACATTTGGGATAGAAACTGTCACTACACCATCCCATCTGGAAATATCTCACCCGTCCCTTCTCTGTCACTGGGTCAAAGTCCTGGAACTTCCTCCCTAACAGCACTGTGGGTGTACCTACCCCACATGGACTGTGGAAGTTCAAGAAGGCGGCTCAGCCCCACCTTCTCAAGGGTAATAAGGCATGGACAATAAATGCCGGCCTAGTAGGTGACAGCCAGATATTTCTTCCCGTTTCATTCTGCGAACATGGTCATTGACGGCCAGGAGTTTGGTAGAATTCCCGAAGACCAGTAACAGAAAGAGTTTTTGATGTTTGGCTTTGACTCTGTAACGTCTTTTCAGACGAAAATTCAGGACTGTGAAATGCCTAAATAGATTCTCTGTTTTATTGGTGATGTCTTCTGTTTTGTAACAGAACTATATGAATATTAGCACCAGACTCGAAGATTTTGTACATCAATAACCGTACTTCTCATGATTCGATGCATGCATGTCTGTTTTGGTTTTCTTTAAAGTGATATTAAAGTAGTATTAAAACATGATAAGAGTATCTGTCATCCATGCTACCACATCCCTTTAATTGCTTTCAGTCAACTAAAAAGGGTCCAGCTGGGATACTTGGCCATTTCCGATCCTCAGGAACTTTTTGAGATGGAGGGATTTGTATGTCTGTTGAGGTGAGACAAGTTAATGCTGATGGTTTATTCCAGTATGAGCATCCTGTGTAAGGAGGACGTTCAGTACTGCAGACCAAACAAGGTTCAATTCCAGCATGTGATGGAATGTTCACCATTTGCCTGGATGGTAGCAGCCACAATAACACTCCAAAAACGCACCACCATCCAGGACAGAGTTTGTTTGGTGCCCCTGCCACTGAACTTAAGACACATCCCTTCCCTCATTGGCACATTGTGCCTGCAGTATTGATAGCCTATAAAATGCAATGCACCTACTCACCCAGGTAACCTCAGCAGCGCCTTTCTTCGATGTGGTCTTCAAGAAGGACAAGAACAGCCATGCTCTGGGTCACACACCATCCCGACTTGGAAATAGATCATCATTCCGTCACTGTTGCTGGGTCAAAATCCTGGAACTCCCTCCCTTACAGCACTGTGGGTGTACCTACACTACAGGGACTGCAGTGGTTCAAGAAGGCAGCTCAGCACCATCTCCTCAAGGGCAATTAGGAATGGGCAATAAATGCAATTACATAGAAAGAAAAGTTGCATTCATACATAAACTTTTACAACATCCCAAAGCACCTCAAAGTCAATGAAGTACTTTTGAAGACAGTTTTATAACGTGGGGAATGCAGCAGCCAACTTGCACACAGCAAACTCCCACAAACAGCAGCGTAAGAAAGGACCAGATAATTTGTTTCTTAGCGATGTTGGGGAGAGATAAATTTAGCATCTGCTGTTGTTGAGGCTCAGAATAAATTCATTTATTGGTTTAAGAATAAGTGAAATGGGTAAAGGGCTCTGTGAATCCGCAAGCCCATTCACCACAGTATGTACGGTTTTTCCTGTCATGTTTGTATTCGACCAGCCCTCAGTTCAATGTTCCATCCAAAGGATGGCACCTTCCACAAAGCAACGCTTTTTGAAGACAGCACTGAAACATCTGAACCTTCTGACTCAGAAATAACACAGCTGACGATTGAGCTACGATATACAATACCACATCGACTGAGATGTGCGACGAGTAACTCACCTCCTGACTCCCCAAAGCCTGTCCACCATCTACAAGGCACAAGTCAGGAGTGTGATGGAATACTCCCCACTTGCCTGATGAGTGCAGCTCCCACAACACTGAAGAAGCTTGACACCGTCCAGGACAAAGCAGCCCACTTGATTGCACCACATCCACAAACATTCACTCCCTCCGCCACCGACGCACAGTAGCAGCAGTGTGCACCATCTACAAGATGCACCGCAGGAATTCACCAAGGCTCCTTCACAGCACCTTCCAAACCAATAACCACTACCATCTAAAAGGACAAGGGCAGCAGACACATGGGAACACCACCACCTGGAAGTTCCTCCCCAAGTAACTCACCATCCTGACTTGGAAATATATCGCCGTTCCTTCACTGTCGCTGGGTCAAAACCCTGGAACTCCCTTCCTAACAGCACGGTGGGTGTACCTACACCACATGGACTGCAGTGGTTCAAGGAGGCAGCTCACCCCCACCTTCTCAAGGGCAATTAGGGATGGGCAATAAATGCTGGCCCAGCCAGCGACGCCCACATCCCATGAATGAATTTTAAAAATCTGCTCACTAATAGCTGGAAAATTAGTTACCAGCTCACAATCACTTCTCAGTAATTGGTGTAAACCCTCTTCCAATCTGTAAGAATGCTGCAGCCAATCTCTTGCCTTGGCTATGTGTCAACAGCAGAGAAACAATTCTCCAAGTGTCTGGCCTCTACAAAGAGGCACAGCTAATAGAAAAAATCAAACATGAAATCCAATCAAACAAAAAGGGAACTTATCAATCTTAATCATAATGTTATCTCTGTCAGCCAGATAAGGGCAGCAGACACATGGGAACACCACCACCTGGAAGTTCCTCTCCAAGTCACTCACCATCCTGACTTGGAAATGTATCGGTCATTCCTTCACTGTCACTGGGTCAAAATCCTGGAACTCCCTCCCTAACAGCACTGTGGGTGTACCTACACCACATGGACAGCAGCGGTTCAAGAAAGCAGCTCACCACCGCCTTCTCAAGGGTAACTAGGGATGGGCAATAAATGCTGACCTAGCCAGCGAAGACCACCCCCTATGTAAGAATTTTAAAAATAATAGAGCAATTAAAAAGAAACTGTTTCATATGGCTGAACCAGATTTTAGATGATTGGCAAAAGAACCAGAGGTGACATGAGGAAAACTTTTTACCCAACAAGGGGATAGGATTTGGGTTGCAATACACAAATTCAATAGTAGCCTTTAGAAGGGAATTGGATAAATACTTGAGTGGGGGAGTGGACCTAATTGGATTGCCCTATAAAAGAGCCAGCACAGACTCAATGGGCCAAAGGGCCTCCTTCTGTGCTGTTCTCTTCTATGATCCTACATTAATTTAAGGGGCGGCAGTGGTGTAGTGGTAATGCCTCTGGACCAGAGGCCCAAGCTAATACAAAAATAAAAATACCTGGAAAAACTCAGCAGGTCTGACAGCATCTGCGGAGAGGAACACAGTTAATGTTTTAAGTCCGTATGACTCTTCAACAGAACGAAGGAAAAATAGGAAAGAGGTGAAATATAAGCTGGTTTAAGGGAGGGTGGGACAAGTAGAGCTGGATAGAGGGCCAGTGATAGGTGGAGCTTGCCAAAAGATGTCACAGACAAAAGGACAAAGAGGTGTTGAAGGTGGTGATATTAGCTAAGGAATGTGCTAATAGGTGACATTAAGGGTAGAAAGCAGGACAAGCAAGGTACAGATAGCCCTAGTGGGGGTGGGGTGGGGGGAAGGGATCGAAATAGGCTAAAAGGTAGAGATAAAACAATGGATGGAAATACATTTAAAAATAATGGGAATAGGTGGGAAAAGAAAAATCTATATAAATTATTGGAGAAAAGGGGGATCAGAAAGGGGGTGGGGATGGAGGAGAGAGTTCATGATCTAAATTGTTGAACCCAATATTCAGTCCAGAAGGCTGTAAAGTGCCTAGTCGGAAGATGAGGTGCTGTTCCTCCAGTGTGCGTTGGGCTTCACTGGAACATTGCAGCAGGCCAAGGATGGACATGTGGGCATGAGAGCAGGGTGGAGTGTTGAAATGGCAAGCGACAGGGAGGTTTGGGTCATGCTTGCGGACAGACTGAAGGTGTTCCGCAAAGCGGTCACCCAGTCTGCGTTTGGTCTCTCCAATGTAGAGGAAACTGCATTGGGAGCAGCGAATGCAGTAGACTAAATTGAGAGAAGTGCAAGTGAAATGCTGCTTCACTTGAAAGGAGTGTTTGGGCCCTTGGACGGTGAGGAGAGGGGAAGTAAAGGGGCAGGTGTTGCACCTTCTGTGGTTGCATGGGAAGGTGCCATGGGAGGGGGTTGAGGTGTAGGGGGTGATGGAGGAGTGGACCAGGGTGTCCCGGAGGGAACGATCCCTGCGGAATGCCGTCAGGGGGGGTGAAGGGAAGACGTGTTTGGTGGTGGCATCATGCTGGAGTTGGCGGAAATGGCGGAGGATGATCCTTTGAATGCGGAGGCTGGTGGGGAGATAAGTGAGGACAAGGGGGACCCTATCATGGTTCTGGGAGGGAGAGGAAGGTGTGAGGGCGCATCCCTTCCCCCCACCCCACCCCCACTAGGGCTATCTGTACCTTGCTCGTCCTGCTTTCTACCCTTAATGTCACCTATTAGCACATTCCTTAGATAATATCGCCACCTTCAACACCTCTTTGTCCTTTTGTCTTTGACATCTTTTGGCAATCTCCATCTACCACTGGCCCTCTATACAGCTCTACTTGTCTCACCCAGCCCCCTCCCCCCCTTAAACCATCTTATATTTCACCTCTTTTCTATTTTTCCTTAGTTCTGTTGAAGAGTCATACGGACTCGAAACGTTAACTGTGTTCCTCTCCGCAGATGCTGTCAGACCTGCTGAGTTTTTCCCGGTATTTTTATTTTTGTTTTGGATTTCCAGCATCCACAGTTTATTGCTTTTGGTCCCAGCTAATACTCTGAGGACACAGGTACAAATTCCAAATTAAATTCAACTAATAAATCTGGAATATACGGCTAGTCTCAGTACTGTTGACCATGACAACTATAATCATCAAATGTTGCTAAAAACCTATTGCGTCTGTGTTGGCCAAAAAAGTGAAAAAAAGAAACTAGGCGCTCATTTCAATCCCACTTTCCAGCGCCTGGTCCTTGCAGGTCACAGCACTTCAGGTGCAGATCCAGGTACCTTTTAAATGAGTTGAGGGCTTCAGCCTCAACCACCAACTTAGGCCGTGAATTCCAGACACCCACCGCCCTCTGGGTGAAAAAGTTGTTCCTCATGTTCCCTCTAATCCATCTACCAATCACCTTAAATCTCTACCCCCTGGTAATTGACCCACTGCTAGTGGAAACAGTTTTTTCTTGTCTACCCTATCTAGGCCCCTCATAATTTTGTACACCTCAATTAGGTCATCCCTCAGCCTCCTCTGTTCTAAGGAAAGCAACCCTATCCAATCTCTCTTCATAGCTGCAATTTTCAAACCCTGGCACCATTCTTGTAAATCTCCTCTGCACTCCCTCCAGAGCAATTATGTCCTTCCTGTAATGTGGAGACCAGAACTTGCCAGTGATGCTCACATCACATGAAAGAATAATGATTAAAAAATAAAAACAAAAAACTACTGCGGATGCTGGAAATCCAAAACAAAAATAGAATTACCTGGAAAAACTCAGCAGGTTTGGCAGCATCGGCGGAGAAGAAAAGAGTTGACGTTTCGAGTCCTCATGACCCTTCCGCAGAACTGTGTTCAGTTCTGTTGAAGGGTCATGAGGACTCGAAACGTCAACTCTTTTCTTCTCCGCTGATGCTGCCAGACCTGCTGAGTTTTTCCAGGTAATTCTATGGTTAAAAAATAACACACTGCAGATCAGTAGGAATCGTTTCAGAATCCCAGTCTAAATATGACAACTCAAGATACTGATCAAGGACCAAAAGAAGTTCATGCCAGCAGAGAAATAAATGTACATAGTGGAATTGGCTGAGGAAGAGGGAATTGTGTTGTAGTTCCTCGCAGCAGTGATCCTCCAGCCTAGGGGGTACCAGAGAGGCAAGAGCGCCGATACCACGAGGGCGGGGCTTCAAGCCATCCGTTTCCCAATGCGCCTGCGTATGAATATAATTTATTTTAAGCTTTAAAAACCCTTTCATTTACAAAAAAAAAATTATTTTTCTATTAAAATAAGTGATAAAGTCGCTGGACTTTAGCAAGATTAGCTTTTAATTTTATAGATAATTTTAAAAGTGGCTGTAACCATGGGGCCGGCGGCCATGTTGGATTTTCCGCGCTGTGGCTTCGGGTGGTTGACGGTTGAATTTTGAATTTTGGGGGAGAGCCATGACGGACCGTTACAATATCCACAGCCAGTTGGAACATCTCCAGTCCAAATATATCGGCACCGGTCACGCCGACACCACCAAGTGGGAGTGGCTGGTTAACCAGCACCGGGACTCGTACGCCTCGTACATGGGCCACTTCGACCTGCTCAACTACTTCGCCGTGGCCGAGAATGAGACCAAGGCCCGAGTCCGCTTCAACCTCATGGAGAAGATGCTGCAGCCATGCGGCCCCCCGCCCGACAAACCCGAGGAGGCCTGAGAGGGCCCGGCCCGGGGTGAGGGGGTGTTAATGGCGGAAGGATGGGGATGTGAGGGGTATATGGGGGTATGAGGGGTATATGGGTGGAGGATGGGGATGTGAGGGGTATTTGGGTGAAGGATGGGGGTATGAGGGGTATATGGGTGGAGGATGGGGATGTGAGGGGTATTTGGGTGAAGGATGGGGGTATGAGGGGTATATGGGTGGAGGATGGGGATGTGAGGGGTATTTGGGTGAAGGATGGGGGTATGAGGGGTATATGGGTGGAGGATGGGGATGTGAGGGGTATTTGGGTGAAGGATGGGGGTATGAGGGGGCATATGGGTGAAGGATGGGGTTATGAGGGGGCATATGGGTGAAGGATGGGGTTATGAGGGGTATATGGGTGAAGGACGGGGGGTATATGGGTAAAGGATGGGGATATGAGGGGTATATGGGTGAAGGATGGGGGGTATATGGGTGAAGGGCAGGGATATGAGGCGTATATGGGTGAAGGGCGGGGATATGAGGGGTATATGGGTGAAGGACAGGGATATGAGGGGTATAAAGGGGAATAGTACAAATATGAGGAGGAATGGTGAGGGTGTAGGAGACAGGAATAGGGCTTGTGGAAGAAGTGAAGCTCAGTTCCCCCACGCCCAACCTGGGACTCAATTTCTCCCCTTCCATTCGCCATCAATATGATCTACCCCCTTGTTAACAACCAAGGGATCAGCTGACCCCACCTCAAGCAGAGGATTGTTCCCATATCTTTAGCCAGGTGGTGTACCCTGTCCTCCAACAACCAGGTGGTTCTCCAGCCATAAATGTCTCCATTCGCTTAACACCCCACAACCAGCCAAGGAATCTGTCCATCTTGCATCTGCAGCCTGGGAGTCTCCATTTGCCTCAAGAGCTCTGCCATTATAAGGACTTGCGTTTGGCATACAGCATTGTTACTAATCTGAAGTATCTCAAAGCCTCACAAAAACAGTTGACCTTTTTGTGCAATGCAGTGACTTTTTTGTACGCTAATGGTCACAAGCACCAGCTAAGCCGATTGCATAAGATGTTATCAAGTGGCACCTTTGTCAGCTTGTTAATGGAAGAGAAATTTCACCATTTCAAGATGGTCCAAAGCTCCTCACATCCAGTGATTTGCACTCGCTTTGGCAACATAACCGAGGAGGGAAATCTTACAAAAATGACCTGTCCCCTAGTAAAAAGGAAAGGTTTCGACACAAGTTGATCAGTGAGAAGCTTTCATCCTGGCTTTGAGCACTGGAAGATTTTTAATCATACTGAAATCTGAGCCCAATGCTGGTGTGATGATCTTGAAAGAACCCGCAAGGGAGGATTCCAAAAATACCTGATGTCCATACGAAGACGGTTCCTGCACAAAAAGGCATCTGTGAATGAATTGCCCCATAAATAGTATAAAACAGAGGGCTGCCCCATGTGGGAAAACTATACAGAGCTACAGAGGTTCCTGAGCTCTCTCCAGCAAGTGAATTTTATAAAGGCCAGGCCCTTTAAGTTGGTGAGTGCTTGTTTGAATAAAGAAAGCAGAAGCAGAGAAGTGCTTTGAAACACACAAATCATGACAATATCCTCAAAGCAAAGCAGGCTGCAAGCATGGCATGTCGCTGGTGTTTTTTATTCAAGGGAAATTCACGTGGAATGTCAATCTGTTTAAAAGGAAAGCAGTTTTGGAAATGAAGACCAACTTATCGGGTGAATTTTTCCATTCCTCCCCCTGTAGATTGGTGTTTTAATAGATGATCTTCAGTGGATTTTGTGTGTAAAGTGGTTCAGTAGTGCTTGGTCAGCCAGATTCAAAACATCATCAGGACATTGAGAAATTTGCCTTTTTATCATTCGGAAGTGAGGATTTTGGACCTATTTTGTGTTGCTAATTTGCAAAGTGACAAGTCTGTTTCTGGCAAATTCAAGCATTGGTTTTCACTGCAATTCTACAGATTGTATTTTGTGAAAGGTTGGGTTCAAACTGGAGAAACTTGTGAACTGTGCTTTACCCAAATGTATATCACTGCACTGATCTGTGGCTCAATGGGAATTTTTATTGCTTCGGTTATTTTGACATTTTTGTTAACCTGAAATGCGACAGCAAATGCCTAGTTAACTAGCTTGTCATGGTCAAAGAGCCTTGAATTTACAGTAAAGGTTGGGTTCAAACTGGAGAAACTTGTGAACTGTGCTTTACTCAAATGTATATCACTGCCCTAATCTGTGGCTAAATGGGAATTTTTAATGCTTCAGTTATTTTGACATTTTTGTTAACCTGAAATGCAACAGCAAACGCCTAGTTAACTAGCTTGTCATGGTCAAAGAGCCTTGAATTTACAGTAAAGGAGGGTTTATCTGTCTACATATAAAACAAAATACAGGAAGGAATAAAAACACATACTTGTATCTATGTAATCTATATCTCGTGATTTCAATCCTTTCTCAATTCAAGATTAATGAGCTGTTTTGTTCAATTTTGAGCCTTTGTGGTTTTAATTTTTGAGTGTTGGAATCATCTTCATCACTTTTCTTCAGATATCCAATGCATCAGTGCCCCTAGTGAAGCCTCAGTATTCCCTGAGTTATTGAGGGTTACAATATCTTGTCCTAAAATAATTTCCCTTCAGCTGTTTGAAAAACCTATTGTTTGCAGCAGCTTCATGTTGATACTTTCAACCTTAATTCCACATCGAAAACTTACATTTTCCTCAATGTTTTTAGTGAGTATATGAACCATGCTGGGGCCAGTGTGTTCTAGTGAATCATATAACTAGGGAAGTAGAGAGGGGTTTAAACTAACTACAGTTCATATGTTCATATGAGGACACAGATTCAAAGTAATTGGCAAAAGAAGCAAAAGCAACATGATGAAAAGCTTTTTCATGTAGCGAGTGGTTAAGGTCTGGAATGCACTGCCTGAGAGTGTGGTGGAGGTAGGTTCAATCGAGGCATTCAAGAAGGAATTGGCTTATTATCTGAAAAGGAAGACTGCAGGGTTACTGGGAGAAGGTGGTGGAATGGCACTAGGTGAAATGCTCATTTGGAGAGCTGGTGCAGACATGATGGGCCGAATGGCTGTCTCTGCTGTAACAAATCTGGAGAGGGGCGAAAGGGATCATGTAGGGGAAGATTGAATACATTTAAAGGGAACTCACAAGGTAATAGATCAAAGGAGCAATAAACATAATGATAATCAGAGTATGGCAGGAAGGGACAGTGATTGCAAACTTAAGAGTGCGGCAGCAGATAGGGCCAGAGTTTAAAAAAAACTGAATTAAGGGTTCTGTATCTGAATGCTCACAGCATTCACAATAAAACAGATGAATTATCAGCTCAAATAGAAATTCATATGTATGACTTGATAGCCATTAGAGACATGCTCAAGGAAATCAAAGCTGGGACCTGAATATTGAAAGGTATGTGACATTTAATAAGGTGGGAAAAGGTGGTGGGATACCTCAGTTAATTAAAGAGGGCATTAGTACTGTAATGAGAGTTGACCTTAGTTCTAAAGATCAAGATGTAGAATCAGTTTGGGTGGAACTAAGAAGCAGCAAGGTGCAGAAAACATTGGTGAGAATTGTTTATAGGCACCAAACAGCAGTGGTCATGTAAATCACAGTATAAATCAGGTGCATGTAACAAAAGTAATAAAGTATTCATGAGGGATTTAAATCTACATATAGACTGAGTAAACCTAATTAGGACTAACAATGTGGACGTTGAATTCTTGGAATGTATGTGCAAGATGATTTCCTAGAGCAGTACGTGGAGGAACCAATTAGGGAATGGGCTATTTAGATGTAGAATTGTGCAATGAGAAAGGGCTAATTAATGCTCATTGTAATGGAGCCTTTAGGAAACAGTGACCACAATATGATAGGATGTTACATTAAGTTTAATGTACAGTAGTTCAATCAGAGACTAGGGTCTTAACTTCATAGTTTCCTTTGTTTAGATGTATTAGGGGAAAATTGGCTATGGTAGATTGGGAAACTATGTTAAAAGATATGATGATAGCCAGGCAATGGCAAACATTCAAAGAACTAATACATTGTTTGCAACACTAGTACATTCCCTTAATTCAAACCCAGCAAGGAAAGTGTTACAACAGTAGCTAATGAAAGAATCAAGGCTTGCATTAGATCAAAGGAAGACGCATACGAATTTGTGAAAAAAGTGGTAAGCCTGAGAATTGGGAACATTTTCGAATTCTGCAAAGGAGGACCAAGAAAAGGATTTAAGAAAGGGAAAATAGGATATGAGAGTAAACTAGTGAGAAACACAAAACAAACTGTAAAAGCTTCTACATGTATGTAAATAAGAAAAGGTTAGCAAAAAGAAATGTAGGTTCATTACATGCAGAGTCAGGAGAATTTATAATGGGGAAATAAGGAAATGGCAGAGAAACGAAATACATATTTTGTCTGTCTTCATGGAGGAAAATACTAAAAACCTCCCAGAAATAATGGAGAATCAAGCGACCAGTATAAATGAGGAACTGCAAGATATTAATATTAGTAAAAAAAAGGTATTAGAAAAATCAATGGGACTTAAGAGTAGATAAATCCCCTGGACGTGGTGATTTACATCCCAGAATGTTGAAAGAGATGGCTGTAGAGATAGTAGATGCATTGACAGTCATCTTTCAAAATCCTATAGACTCTGGAATGGTGCCTAGAGATTGGAAGGTGGCAAATGTAACCCCAGTACTTAAGAAAGGGAGAGAGAAACTGGGAACTACAAACCTGTTAGCCTGACATCAATAGTAGGGAAAATGCTAGAATCTGTGATAAAAGAACACTTAGAAAATAATGGTAGCATTGGGCAGAGTCAAACATGGATTTATGAAAGGGAAATCGCATTTAACAAACTTGTTGGAGTTTTTTGAGGATGTAACTAACAGAATAGATAAGGGAGAACCAGTGGATGTGGTATATTTAGATTTTCAGAAAACTTTTGATAAGGGCCCACTCAAGAGGTTGAACAAAATTGGAATTGGAGAGAATATACTGGCTTGTATTGAGAACTGGTTAATGGACAGAAAACAGTAGGAATAAATGGGGTCATTCTCAGGTTGGCAGGCTATGACTATTGGGGTACCACAAGGGTCAGTGCTTGGGCCCCAGCTAGTTACAATCTATATCCATGATTTGGATGTGGGGATTAAATGTGATATTTCCAGGTTTACTGATGACACAAAACTAGGTGGAAGTGTGAGTTGTGAGGAAGGTGCAAAGATGCTTCAAGGGGATTTGGAGAGGATAAGCGAGTGGGCAAAAATTCGCAGATGGAATACAATGTAGGGAAATGTGAGATTACCCACTTTGGTGGGAGAAACAGAAATACAGAGTATTTCTTAAATGGTGAGAGGCTGGGAAGTGTTGAACTTCAAAGGGGCTTGGATGGACTTGTTCATGAGTCACTGAAAGCTAATGTGCAGGCACAGCAACAATTAAGAAAGTGGTATGTTGGCCTTTATTGCAAGAGGATTTGAGTATAAGAGTAAAGATGGCTTACTGCAAATGTCTAGAGCCTTGGTGAAACCGTATCTGGAGTACTGTGTATAGTTTTGGTCTCCTTGCCTAAGGAAGCATATACTTACCATAAAGGCAGTGCAACGAAGGTTCAGTAAACTAATTCCTGGGAAGGAGGGATTGTCCTATGAGAAAAGATTAAATAGACTGGGCCTTTATTCTCTAGAGCTTAGAAGAATGAGAGATGATCTCATTCAAACATACATAATTCTTACAGGGCTCGACAGGATAGATGCAGGAAGGATGTTTCCCTTGGTTGCGGGTATAGAACCAGGGGGTACAGTCTCCTGGGTAGGCCATTTAGGATGAGCTGAGGAATTTCTTCACTCTGAGGGTGGTGAATCTTTGGAATTCTCTGCCCCAGAGGACTGTGGAGGCTCAGTCACTGAGTATGTTCAAGAGTGAGATTGATAGATTTCTACATTTTAAAAACATCAAAGGGTTATGAGGGTAGTGCAGGAAAATGGTGTTGAAGTAGATCAGCCATGATCTCATTGAATGGCAGAGCGGGCTTGAGGGCTGAATGGCCTACTCCTGCTCCTATTTCTTATGTTCTTATATCTTCAGGAATGTCTGCTAATTTAATTACCCCCTTGAATTGAACTGAATCTATGACATAAGCACAATTGCTTTTCAAACTATCTATGCTCTGGAATGTAGGTGAAGCAAGTAAAGCTCCAGAGCTCCTTTGAGACATAGTGGAGGGCCTTCTCCATGAGCTGCAACAGTCAGTGTCAGGATGCCGTTAGGTAGGGAACTCTATCCTTGTGACTGAAGGAGCAGGGATGAGAAATTTCTGCTGCCTAGTGGGTTTCTGACATTTAAATTTGGAATTCCGCCAATCTAAGTGTCTCTGACCTCTGCCTGCTCTGTAATCTGAATAGGGCTGGACAATTAAAAAATGCAGAAAGAGCAGGAAAATACTGCAGAGCTGCTCCTCCGAAGACAGATTCCGTGTCTCCCACGCTTGCTGCTCCAGCTCCTGTAATCACCGCTGTTCTCCTTCACACTCTTGCTGCTCCTCCAGAGACCGAATCTATGTTTGGAAGAGCAGCAAGGGAGGGGGAGATTTTGTGATTGGAGGACCTGGAGTGGAGCAGTTATTCTGGTGCCGTGCGGGAGACTTTCAGCTGCATCGTCACTAATCGCCTCGGCCAGACGTGTGACGACAAGTCTGACTTCCTTACTAACGCTGAAGGCAAGAAGCTGAATAAGAAAACAAAGACAGCCAGAAACCCAGAGTGGGTGCCAGGAGTGGAGTCTCCGGCAACTCCTTGGCCGCTGCTGCCTCCCACGTGGCCAGTAATGGGGCCGGGAGCAGGCCTGGGAAGCCACCTGTACCGGGAATGTCTCCATGGGCAGAAGCCAGTAGAGAGAAGACCTGTGGCTTTGCAATAATGGGCAGGGGAGGGGTTTATTAAAAAGCCCAGTTAATGTTTAAAATGCTACCCAGGGCGGGGTGACTGTGTGCTCAACTTCACTCTCCAAAACAAAAACAGAATTACCTGGAAAAACTCAGCAGGTCTGGCAGCATCGGCGGAGAAGAAAAAAGTTGACGTTTCGAGTCCTCATGACCCTTCTACAGAACTGAGTAAAATTAGGAGAGGGGTGAAATATAAGCTGGATTAAGGGGGTGGGGGGGGGGGGAAGAGAAGTTGGGGGGGGTGGTGGTTGTAGGGACAAGTAAACAGTGATAGGAGCAGATAATCAAAATATGTCACAGACAAAGGAACAAAGAGGTGTTGAAGGTGGTGATATTATCTAAGAGAATGTGCTAATTAAGAATGGATGGCAGCTCTAGTGGGGGTGGGGTGGAAAGACAGGGCATTACAGGTATAGATTTAAAAATAATAGAAATAGGTGGGAAAAGAAAAATCTATATAAATTATTGGAAAAAACAAAAGGGAGGGGGAAGAAACGGAAAGGGGGTAGGGATGGAGGAGGGAGTTCAAGATCTTTACACTTTACAGCCTTCCGGACTGAATATTGAATTCAACAACTTTAGATCTTGAACTCCCTCCTCCATCCCCACCCCCTTTCCGTTTCTTCCCCCTCCCTTTTGTTTTTTCCAATAATTTATATAGATTTTTCTTTTCCCACCTATTTCCATTATTTTTAAATCTATACCTGTAATGCCCTGTCAGTCTTTCCACCCCACCCCCACTAGCCCACTAGAGCTGTACCTTGAATGTCCTGCCATCCATTCTTAATTAGCACATTCTCTTAGATAATATCACCACCATTAACACCTCTTTGTTCCTTTGTGACATCTTTTGATTATCTGCTCCTATCACTGTTTGCTTGTCCCTACAACCACCACTCCCCCCACAACTTCTCCCCCCCAACCTTAAACCAGCTTATATTTCACCCCCCTCCTAATTTTACTCAGTTCTGTAGAAGGGTCATGAGGACTTGAAACGTCAACTCTTTTCTTCTCCGCCGATGCTGCCAGACCTGCTGAGTTTTTCCAGGTAATTCTGTTTTTGTTTTGGATTTCCAGCATCCGCAGTAGTTTTTTGTTTTTTCACTCTCAAAACCCCAGGCTGTGAAGAGGAACGGACAGGGAGCTGGTAAGTGAAGCTATATTCTGTTTTCAAAGGTGTTTTCGCATCAATGAGGAGTGTGAATGTGTAATTTCAATAGAAAAAGTATCAACATCAGCACTGTGTGTATAAAATGCAGCATCCAGTGATAGGCCACAAACTGCCAACAGAGTGGGGCAGGGGTATGCACCGGATAGGGATGGGTGTCTGTACTGGGCCAGTCGTTGCTCTGAATATTCAAGGTTTTCTGTGTTTGAGAGTTTGAACCCGGCCTGGGATTGCCATGGTGACACCCGGGGTCCCTTCTCTCAGCTTAAGGGGATCCTGTGCACCATCTTTTGAACACAGGACTGTAATGAGCCTGGTGATATTTAAAATTGTAGGTGAGGGATGATATACTGTTGGGGAATAAGTTCACCCTCGTTCCCACAGTGTTACATCAAATGGACACTTGAAGGCGTTGAATCTTGGCTACAGCATAGTTCCACTGGATTAGTCAAGATCACTCAGTTCAGCAGAGGTAAGCAATTAAACATAGGAACTTCCTGACTTGTGTGACTAGCAGATAGGTTAGTTGGCTTTTGGGATCTTGACTGCTACCTTTATGTAAATCAACCTGTGGTAGTGGTGGGTAGGGAGGCAATGAGAACTGAGAAGAGAAATGATGAAAGTGCAGAAATTCATTACGCCTGTTACTAGCTTACATAAACCGCTTCTTATGCCTGTCTGATTTCTGTTTCATTGCATCAAATAATTGGAATTTGAGATGACTCTGATCTTAGTTTATTGTTGGAAATTGTATTTAAAATTCAAATGTGAGAGAAAACACCAAGGAACTAAAGAAGAATGGTATCATCTTCATGTTAACTGTTTTGAATGATGGACTGAATCACCTTGTCTTCATAGGTGATGAACAGAGACTTCTCAGATGGCAACCATAGCTCATGGATGATGACCTTTCCCCTTTAATGAAGCTTCTCTGCCTATGATCCAGCAAGGTCACCTTCTGTTGTTTGTATAGACTGCATCCTGTATTTCATGTACTATCTGCATGAAAAGCTGAAATGTTCAGGTCACAGTGATTTTTTTTCTTTATTCTTTCATGGGATTTGGGCATCACTGGCAGGGTTGGCATTTGTTGCCCATCCCTAATTGCCCTTGAACTGATTGGCTTGCTAGGCCATTTCAGAGGGCAGTTAAGAGTCAACCACATTGCTGTGGATCTGAAGTCACATGTAGGCCAGACCAGGTAAGGATGGCAGATTTCCTTCCCTAAAGGGCATTTGTGAACCAGATGGGTTTTCACAACAATTGGTGATTGTGATCATGGTCACCATTACTGCCATCCTTACCTGGTCTATGGGTCTACTCCAGACCCACAACAATGTAGTTGACTCTTAACTGCCCTCTGAGCCGCTCAGTTCAAGGACAATTGGGGATGGGCAACAATTGCTGGCCTTGTCAGCAACGCCCTCAACCCATGAAAGAGTAAAGAAAAAATGATCTGATTGTCATTACAGAGACATGGCTGCAGGAAGACATAGATTGGGACCTGAATATTGAAGGGTACACGACTTTTGGGAAGGACCGGGAGCTAGGTCCAGCGGTGGCTCTGCTAATTAATGATGGTGTTAGCGCAGTAGAGAAGGATGACCTAAGTTCAGGAAAGCAGGATGTAGAAGCAGTGTGAGTCAAGATGAGAAATTATAGATATGGGAGTACAGGCCCCCGAATTGTAACTACATGATAGGACAGAGTATAAAGGAAGACATAATGGGAGCTTGTCAGACAGGTACGACGATAATCATGGGGGATTTTAATCAACATATAGACTGGAAAAATCAAATGGGCATAGATGAGGAGTTTATAGAAGTTTTCGGGATAGTTTCTTAGAACAACCAGTTCTGGAGCCAACCAGAGAGCAGGCTATACTAGACCTGATATTGTGCAATGAGATATGATTAATTGATAGCCACAGAGTGAAGGCACCCCTGGGTAGCTCTGATCATAATATGATTGAATTTTGCATTCAGTTTGAGGGAGAGAAGAGTGGGTCTGAAATTAGTTTTTTAAACTTAAGGGCAATTATGTGGCAATGAAAGCAGAGCTAGGTAAAGTGAACTGGCAAATGAGAATAAGGGATAGGTCAATGGAGATGCATTAGCAGACGTTTAAAGAGATATTTCAGAATACACAGAATGGATACATTCCAAAGAGTAAGAGTTTCTATAGATACTAAAATAAGAAAGAGTTAACAAAGTGAGTGTTGGTCCTATAGAAAGTGATCTGTGGAATTAATAATGGGAAATAAGGAGATGGCAGATGAACAGGTATTTTGCATCGGTCTTCACTATAGAGAATACAAGTAACATCCCAGAAGTAAGCTGCAAATCAGGAAATGGAAGGGAGGGAGGAACTCAGGAAAATTACAATCAGTAGGGAAGTGGTACTTAGCAAACTGTTGGAGTTGCGGGCTGACAAATCCCCGTGTCTGGATGGACTTCATCCTAGGGACTAAAAAGAAGTAGCTGGTGAGATAGTTGCTGCGTTGGTTTTAACTTTCCAAAATTCCCTAGATTCAGGGAAGGTGTTATTGGAAAATAGCAAATGTAACTCCTTTATTTAAAAGGAGAGGGAGACAAAAAGCAGGAAATTACAGGCCAGTTAGCTTATAATCTGTCAAAGGAAAATGTTTGAAGCTATTATTAAAGACGTTATGGCAGGGCACTTAGAAAAATTCAAGGCAATCAGGCACTCAGCATGGTTTTGCGAAAGGGAAATCATGTTTAACCAATTTAGGTTATTGCGGAAAATAAAAGTTCATAGTGCAGGAGGTAACATATTGACATGGATAGAAGATTGGCTAGCTAACAGGAAATAGAGAATAGCCATAAATGGGTCTGTTTCTGGTTGGCAAGATGTAACAAGTGGTGTGTCACCCGGATCAGTGCTGGGCCCTCAACATTTTACAATTTATATAAATGACTTGCAGGAAGGGGTTAAAGGTATGGTTGCTAAATTTGCTGACAATACAAAGATAGATAGGAAAGTAAGTTGTGAAGAGGACATAAGGAGGCCACTAGGGGGCATATGTTAAGTGAGTGGGCGAAGATCTGGCAAATGGGGTGTTATGTGGGAAAATGTGAAATTGTCCATTTTGGCAGGAAAAATAAAAAAGTAGCATTCTATCTAAATGGTGAGAAATTGCAGAGCTCCGAGTTTCAGAGGGATCTGGGTGTCCTAGTGCATGAATCACAAAAGGTTAGTGTGCAGGTACAGCAGGTAATTAGGAAAACTAATAGAATGTTATATTCAATTCCCCTCGCAATAAATGATAAAAGTAGGGAGGTTATGCTTCAGTTGTACAGGACACTGATGAGACCACATTTGGAGTACTGTGTACAGTATTGGTCTCCTTATTTAAGGGAGGATGAAATGCTTTGGAAGCAGTTCAGAGAAAGTTTACAAGACTAATACCAGGAATGGGCAGGTTGCCGTATGAGGAAAGGTTGGACACCAGGCTAGGCCTGTATCCTCTGGAGTTTAGGAGAGTAAGAGGCAACTTGATTGAAACGTATAAGATCCTGAGGGGTTTTGACAGGGTGGATGTGGAGAGGATGTTGCCTCTTGTGGGAGAATCTAGAACTAGGGAGTCACTGTTTAAAAAGAAGGGGTCACCCATTTAAGACAGAATGAGAAGAATTTTTTTCACTGAGGGTAGTGAGACTTTGGAACTCCCTTCCTCAAAAAGCAGTGGAAGCAGAATCTTTGAATGTTTTCATGGCAGAACTAGATAGATTCTTGATTAACAAGGGGGCGAAAGGTTACTGGGGGTTGAAGGAGGTTACAGTCAGACTAGCCATGATCTTATTGAATGGCGGAAGAGGCTCAAAGGGCCGAGTGGCCTCCTCCTGCTCCTAATTTGTATGTATTGAGATATAAAACGAATGCCCCATTTTCCTCTCAGGCAGACATACAAGGTCCCATGACATTATCCTGAAGAAGACCGGGGGGGAGATCTCCCTGGTGTTCGGACAAATCCCTCAACCGATTTCCATTGGCAGCTTTGTCTTTCTGTTTTTTGTATCAGTGTTGCACGCTTCACTCTCCTTCAGTCCTTATTTACACCTACATTTCTCAACAAAAAATCTGTACCTACCCTTATCAATCACTTTTCCAGATCCAAAATTCAGGTATCATTTTACCAAATATGTTGATCGATGCAATGTTAACCACTCCTAACTGGGAGTCTATTCCACATTCCAAAAACTACAGAAAGAGGAGTTCCCTCTAATTCTTAAATTAACAGATCTGAAAACAAGACTTAATGCTTGTAATCTCTAGTTCTTTACTCATCAGACATCATTCATGAAATTATAGTGTACGGGCAAATGGAAGCAAGGGGTTGGTTTGAGTTGACCCAATAATCTCACTCAAATTAATTTCAGGAGTTTGGCAGCTTGGAACGGAGGGGATAATTACATTGTAAATGCTTCATGATGTACTGGGATTCAAAGCGAGCATTGAGTATAGATAATAGATGACCTGGAATGAATTACAGATGTGAATATGGATGTGGATTTGGGCTTGTTTTTGAGTCACACGTGTGCTTGATAGAGCTACCACAATTATGCAAGCAAGCAGCATCGCGTTGCACAAGTCTGTTTGATTCATCCAAATCTCTGGATAACATCAGCCACTCCCTAGGGTAAGGAAAGGTCGCTTCAGCAAGATCCCAGACAGCTGTGGAACCGTGTATGAACGGTTAGGAAAAGGACAAAATAGAACTGATAACTTGTCTGTAACGATAAAGCATGCAGAATAATTCATTTAAGCTGGGGGTTTCTCCTTAATAAAGAAGAAACATCAGACAAATGGCATGCAATTCATCCAGAAACTGGTCGGTAAGTTAATGAGCCCTTTACTGACCAGCTTTTAATGGTGCTGTGTGCCAGTCATTTATTAAACAACATACTTTATGCCAACTGAGGCATCTCTGACCAATATTGGTATCAAAGGCCACTTTGTTAATTAAATAACAGAATGGGCTATGTTACATAGAATTTACAGCATAGAAACAGGCCTTAACTGCTTCATGCTTATGTTTATGCTCCACATGCAGCTCCTCCTACCACCCTATGCACCCCCTTATAATACTCTATCAGCAGCATGTGAAATCATGCAACTGTATGGCATTATTTAGCCAACCATCTGTCTTTCAATTGTTAATCCTTGACCCCTGTCCACCCTCTTGGGGTGTATGTAAAGGACCCCACAACATTATTCCAAGAGCAGGGGAGTTGTCGCCAGCATTCTGGTCAATACGTATCCTGCAACCAACATCAGTAAAAATAAATGTTTTCACAGGATATGGGTGTCGCTGGCAAGGCAAGTATTTATTGCTCATCCCTAATCACCTGTGAGGAGCCACCTTCTTGAATACTCCTGAGTGGCTTGCCAGGCCATTTCAAAGGGCAGTTGATTAACCACATTGCTGTAGATCTGGAATCAAATATAATCCAGACCAGGTAAGGGCAGCAGTTTTCCTTCCCTAAGGCCAAGATTTTACATTGGTCAGGCGGGCCCGGTCATGGAGCCAACCACCGCCCGCGATTGGCTCCACACGGCGATTGTGTCACATGAGATGGGACATGCTTTTATTTTGAAAATAACGGTTTTATTTAAGTAGTATTAGCTTTGGGAAACCTCATCCCACTCGTGGATGAGGTTTGCTAAAAAAACATAAAGGCTGCTTGGCCTTTTCGCCTGCCCGCCAACTGTAATCTCTTTCAGAGTTAAAACAATTAACTAAATTAACAAAATAAGGGGTAAATCAAGCACAGCCCCTAAGTCAGGTCAGCTGTAAAATCAAGGAAAAACTTTAAAGGAACCTTACAAACATTAAACCAAAATGTGATTAAAGGGGTCAACAAAACACCCCAGTCCCCGCGGTGCCCACCGGGCACGGAAGGCCTCGATGGTGCCGGCAGACACCGCGAGCTCCCTCTCCAGGGACACCCGGTCGCGAACGTAGCCGTGGAGTGCCAACTGTAATGTTGAACCGTTGCGTAAAATGCAACTTAATTACCTAGTTAATGGCCTTAATAGGCCTTTCAGTTATTCAGCCAACTCCAGCGCGCACCCGCCAAACGAAATATCGCACAAGTTTGCGATGACATCAGGATGCACGTACGCCCGACATTATTGCGCATCATTTTACATCCCAGCGTGTCGGGCACATGCCCGCACGCCAAATGTAAAATTCTGCCCTAAAGGTTTTTATAACAATCTTGTAGTTTCATGGTCACGATTACTGCTCCTAGGTTTTTATTCCAGATTTGTTTAATTGAATTTAAATTCCTCAGCTGCCTTGGTAGGATTTGAACTCATGACAACAGATCATTAGCATAAGGTTCTGGATTATTAATGCAGCGACAACCAATATGCTCCCTGTACCACTATGGTCCAAGTCGAGTGGAATGCCTGAGATGGCGGCTGTGGCTAAGGGTGATTCGTCCGACAAGGCGTCAAAGTGGCCACTGACTAAAGTCACCAAGAAGCCGCCCAAGTAGCAGAGGAAATCTCGCAAGCAGAGCTGGTGCTGACCCAGCCCCACCCTTACTCCAGGATCTCATCCAAGGCCGTGAGTGTTATGAATTCCTTCTTTGTCAACATTTTCAAGCACATCACCTCCGAGGCCTCGCACCTCATTCACTACAACAAGCGCCGCACCATCTCAGCCGGGGAGATCCAGAGCACCATCCGCCTCACGCTGCCAGGGGAACTGGCCAAACACGCCGTCTCCAAAGGCACCAAAGCGGTCACCAAATACACCAACTCCATTTAGGTCGATCATTCTAAAGATAATATTATCTGATCATTTATCTCATTGGTGTTTGTGGGAATTTGCTGTGCGCAAATTGGTTGCCATGCCATTACAAAAAGTGACTACACTTCAAAAGTTCTTCATTTCCTGTAAAGTGCTTTATGTAGTCTAAAAAACACTGTAAATGCTGGTCTTTATTCCTGAGGAACAGGCCTACCTCCCTAACCCCAAAACCCAGTTCTTCTCCAAAATAGTGCAGCAGGGTCTTTGACATCCATGTGAGGGGGCAGACCAGGTCTCAGTTAACATTCCATCTGAAGGACAGCGCCTCCAATAGTGCAACACGCCCTCAGTACTGCATTGGAAGTGCCATTGGCCACTGTTAGAAACCATTAATAGCGGACACTGTTGTGACACATGGAGGATGATGTCATCATGTACTGAGATTGATTACAGTTTGAGAGACAATGGAGTGGGCGGGGGGGAATATGTAAACTGAGGCTGCTGCAGACAGGGAAAAGAATGAGCGCAGGCCCCTGCTGCTGCTTCACTGAGGTAAGTGATCAAAGGTACAAAATACCAGACAGTGGTCAGACCGGCTACAAACCAGACTCTCCGGTACGAAACCAGACATCTGGCCAGTGTAGATACGGGCTCAGGTTTCTGGAATGTGAACAAACTTACAAACTTCTGATTCAAGGAAGAGAGTGTTACGAACTGAACCACCACTGATGCCTGATGCTCAGTTCCTGAATGCTGCAAGTTAATACTGACGTGGGAGAGAGTGGCCCTGGTTGGATCCACTTTGTTTTTACCACACACAATGTGACAGCAGATCTATGCACCCCTGAAGATACATAAATGCCTGGGAGTTTGGTAACATAGTTGTATAGTATTTACAGCACAGAAACAGACTATTCAGAGTGACAGGTCCATGTTGGTTTTTGTGCTTCACACAAACCTCTTCCCACCTCACTTTATCGAGCCCCATCAATATCCTTCTATTCCTTTCTCCCTTGTATTTATCCAGCTTCCCCATAAATGCATCTATAATATTCATCTCAACAACTTCTTGTGGAAAGTTCCAGACTCTTGAGATAAAGAAGTTTCTCCTGCATTCCCTATTGGATTTATTAGTGACTATCTTATAATTATAGCCCCTAGTTCTGGTCTCACCTGCAAGTGGAAACATCATCTTAACTCTATCAAGCCCTTTCGTAGTCTTAATGACCTCTATCAAGTCATATAACTCCTCAATCTTTCCCAGAAAAAAGGGGAGCCCTAGCCTGGCAACCAGAGTGTATCTCTAAATTGCCAAGATTTCCATTCTGTATCAGGCACACTGAAGCTCTATGTATATGGTGTTTCCAGTGGAAACTTTTTAACTGGATGTTGGGTTTTCATACCTGTTCAAAAAAAAGTCTAATGTTAATGTTGTTTTTTTTAATTTGAAAGATTAAGAATTCCAGATTACAACAGAATCTACGGAAGACTTGATAATGTGCAGAAGTCCAGAGAAATTCCCTATACTATTGACATATCCTATGTTGGGATTTGAAACCACAATGAGCTCAGTGGGCTCATTTATGAGGACAGCTTGCACTTAGGGATGGGCAATAAATGCTGGCCTAGCCAGCAACACCCACATCTCATAGATGAATTTTTTTTTAAATCTGCACCTCAGTTCCATTTACCTGCCATTGTTCCATATTCACACTTCCTTTACCTACAAAACTCAATCGCTCCCAGTTTTGAATATTCCAATGCCATCCCACCCCCAACCATCCACAGCCTTTTGTGAGAATGAGTTCCAGATTTCCACTACTCTTTGTGTGAAAAACTGCTTTCTGATTTCTCTCCTGAATGGCCTAGCTCTCATTCTGAGATTGTGCTCCCTTGTTCTTGATTTCCTCACCATTCTTCTTATCTACCCTTTCAAATCAGTTCACCTTTTCATCAGGCTCACCCCGCAATCTTTTATATTCAAAGAAATACAATACTGAACTCCTGCCACTACACTGGAACAGGAAGTAGCAGGAACTCTCCTGCTTTTCTTTGACTAGCAGCCATGTTTTTTACAGCAGTCTGAGAGGGCGGAAGCCTCATTTGAAATGTACCTTGAACAGTACAGCACTCCCTCAATGCCGCACTGAAGTATCAGCCTGGATTTCATGGCTCAAGTTGCTGGAGCGAGACTTGCACGCAAAACTGCCTGGGGAGAATGCTAATGAATTCAGGTTCTCTCATTACGGTTGACTATGTTGTGGAGTAACCATCATTTGAGTTTGCAGTGGTTTCTGTAAGGTTTAACCCCATCAATCTGTCCACCCCATTTCACTGATATACATTACAGAGCATTGAATTTAAAATCCTGAACTTCAGCTTCAGCTCTCTCCAGGTTGCTTCCTCCCCGCACTCCCATGACCTCCTTAACTCTCTCATGTATTAGCTCTTCAAGATGTCCATTCCTCTGCAAATAAGACTCTCATTCACAGCCTTCTGTCAAGCTCCTCTTCCCTTTTCTCCAGTGGTGGTGGGGACTTTAGCACCACCTCCGAAACATTCCCCCCCTGAACTCTTTCACCTCTCAGTTCCTCTCCCACCTTTAACACCCTTAAACCCATCTCACTGACCAAGCTTTCAGACTCTCCCATTTGGTATCTGCTTTATAGCCCTCTGTAAAGGTCGTGGAGACATTCTCTCATGTTAAACGTGCTACATTAATGTTGTATACAACTGTTGTAAAGTACATCAAGTTGCAAATATGGTGTCACAGCTTCATGCGGAGAATAATGTTCCTTTCTCTCTCCCAGAGAAAAAAGATTTGCCAGCACTTTCTTTCCTTGAAGAAAATGTTCCTTTAAAAAATGACACAGGGTACATCAATAAAGCTGTTTTGTGCATACCACCCACAGTGACAGAGTAGCAGAATTACCACCCACACCAATCTTAAAAAGAAATGAGAAAAAGCTCAATAAAGAAAAGGAACGTACATTTCTATAGCTCTTTTCACAAGCATAGGGCATCCAGAATATTTTACACCCAGTGAAATATTTTGCCACTGTTTTGAATGACAATGGCAATATTCATCGGTTACAATCAGCTTTGATATTTTATTGGCATGTTTTCTCTCTGTCTTTCTCGCTTTGAAACTCAAGCTCCTGTGAGCATTTTTATCTAGCATAAAGAAGGCTAAGGGAAGATTTAATAGATTTTTTTTTAAATGATGGAAGTATTTTGATAGATGTGATGTACAGAGTCTATTTCACCTGACTGGTGAGTCAGCTGAGTGAGAATGGAGTGACTGAACAGTCAAAATGGAACAGTTCCATTTCTCACTTCATAGCTGTGATCTCCAATTGTAACACCTATTGTTTCGGAGGTAGGTGAAGCCCTTGCCAGAGTCAGGTGAGCACACAATCCTTTGCGGTTATGAGGAAGTTGTCTTTACTAGCTACAGCTAACACAGATATCAACAGGCAGGGCAATAGAAAGAGATGGAAAATAAATGCTGACATAGCCAGTGACACCCACATCCCATGATTGAATAAAAAGAAAAAATCACCAGTGCATGTTAAACAGATATGCTCATTGGAACTGTCAGTCTCAACTCAGTCGTCACCCTCAAACTCTCTGCATCAGAAGGTCATGAGTTCAAGCCCCAACCCAGGAATTTAAGCACATTAATCTAGATTGAAACTTGCACAGCATCACTGAGTTGCTGATACACCATCAGCGGTGTCATCTTTCTGATGAGGCATTAACTGAGGCCTTGTCTGCCCCTCAGGTGACATGAAAGATCCCCCAGCATTATTCTGAAGAAGAGCAGAAGCATTCTCCTTTTAGCCCTGGTCAATATTTATCCCTTAACCAACATCACTAGTACAGTTGATCTGATCATTATCTCATTACGGTCAGACCGTATTGTATACAAATTGGTTGCTGTGTTTCTCATATTGTTATAGTGATTAAACCCCCAAAAGTATTTAATTGGTTGCATGGTGCTTGAGGTCATCCTGAGATCATGAACAAGTCCTTTCTTCGCGTGTGCTGAGCGTGTCTCCCTTTGGACCAAATGGATCCAGTGACTGCGCAGTCAGCAAGAACAGAATCTACTCACTCCTCCAGTCTGTTCCTGTTGCAAAAACTGAACAAACAGCCTCTTCAAGAAGCTCCTGAACTTGCAAACATAGTAAGGCATTTAGGATCTGGCCGTAATTGTCAAACTGTTTTCAATTATAACTAAAATTCCAGGTTGAGTTTGAAGTTATTTAATCGGGTTTGGTTTATTTTAGTGAGATCTGACCTCAATAATACTTTAGTCAAAATCTGGCTTTCATTACATCTCAAGTTAATGTTACATGGCAAATGGATAAGTGAAGTGAACATATGGCAAGATGGAGCAAATGCACAGTAATATTGCAATACACAGTGTGATCCAATGAACAGACAGACATTGGGTAGGATTTAAGAAAATCAGCCAGATTTGTGTAATGTCTTAAATCAAGGAGCTTTTGCAAATCCATCAAAATCCCAGCACCTACTTATTGCCTTCCCTGTGTTTCGATAATAATTTTTACACATGGTAAATTCCTGTAGAAGTGTCCTTCTACCCCTCATGCCTCTCTGTGATCCAGCATTTGCCATCTCCTGAAGCCACTCTCCTCCACTCAGTGCGGATTCTAACATATGCCTTACTTTGGGGTTGCTGGTCCCCATTCAGTATCTCTCTCTCTCTCATATAAAAGCAAAAAACTGCGGATGCTGGAAATCCAAAACAAAAACAAAAATACCTGGATAAACTCAGCAGGTCTGGCAGCATCTGCGGAGAGGGACACAGTTAACGTTTCGAGTCCAAATGACCCTTCAACAGAACTAAGTAAAAATAGAAGAGAGGTGAAATATAAACTGGTTTAAGGCGGGGTGGGACAAGTAGAGCTGGATAGAGGGCCAGTGATAGGTGGAGATTGCCAAAAGATGTCACAGACAAAGGGACAAAGAGGTGTTGAAGGTGGTGATATTATCTACAGGAATGTGCTAATTAAGGGTAGAAAGCAGGACGAGCAAGGTACAGATAGCCCTAGTGGGGGTGGGGTGGGGGGAAGGAATCGCAAAAGGCTAAAAGGTAGAGATAAAACAATGGATGGAAATACATTTAAAAATAATGAAAATAGGTGGGAAAAGAAAAATCTATATAAATTATTGGCAAAAAAAGGGTTTTAACTGTGTCCCTCTCCGCAGATGCTGCCAGACCTGCTGAGTTTTTCCAGGTATTTTTGTTTTTGTTTCTCTCTCTCTCTCAAGCCCTGTTTCCAATCCATGTCTCTGAATTAGCAGTATCTAGTATTCATATATTTCTAAAATCTCTAGCCTTCATCAGGTGGCCTCTCTACTATTTTTTTGTTATTTGTTCATGGGATATGAATGTCGCTGCCAAGGCCAGCATTTGTTTCCCATCCTTAATTGCCCTTGAGAAGGTGATGATGAGCACCCTTCTTGAACCACTGCACTGCAGTAGCTACACTCACAGTGCTGCTGGAAGAGAGTTCCAGAATTTTGACCCAGTGACAATGAAGGAACAGCACTCCAAGTCAGGATCGTGTGGGGTTTGGAGGGATCTTGCAGGTGGTGGTGTTCCCATGCATCTGCTGCCCTTGTCCTTCTAGGTGGTAGAGGGTTTGGAAGGTGCTGCCAAAGGAGCCTTGATGAGTTGCTGCAGTGAATCTTGTAGATGGTACACGCTTCCGTCACTATGTGATAGTGGAGGAGGGAGTGAATGTTTATGTCATTCCTTGTGCCTCCTTTAATCTCTGGCCAGTGCTTCTCTGTGAAGCCCCTCCCCTCTACTCAGTAGCTGTTTTGGAACACTTTGACCCCATGAACATCTCATCTTTGTGTCCCTATAGCTCGTACAGCCATGACTGAGAACTGGACATGTCAGGAAACAGATTAATTTCTGAATAGTCAGCCTTTATTTTTATCAATCTGTGTTCCCAATCAAGGACTTGTTTCTCTGGCCTTCAATCAGCCTTTCAATTTGGTGCAGCAGTTCTAGCCTGGGGGCCTGTGACCTTTCCACCCCCAATTTAACAAGGTACAGGGATACAGTGCTGATTGGCCACAGCACAAGATGCCAATCAGCACAGCACCCACAAGTTATGAATTGCCATTTGAGAGATCAGGTTCGCTTTAAGTACTTCCAGATGCCATTTAAAGAAAATTCCGGAGACATGTTTGTTTTTAATTGCCTGACCCCCACATTGATTGATATGCAGTGCCTACTAAACCCTGACACGACATTCCTCAACATCATTAAATAACTTGCACCAATATATTTTACAATACTCAAGGATTGCTTCACTATTTTAAACCCTTTTATTGCCCATTCATGCAGCATATTATTTAAATCTGTATTGATTCAACTGGAAAAAGCGATCAAGGGTATGCCATTTCACTGTTGAGTCCCAATTAATTGCAGTATTAAGAATGAATAGCATAAATACTTGAGGAAGAATAATATGAAAGTATGCTGGGAATGAGCAGGGGAAAAGGATTAGAGGAGATAGCTACAATAGAGAACTAGTACATATACTGTACAAGCATGTCTTACTTTAACAATCTTCCCCAGGAAAGGTAACCAGATGGGGACTGGAGTTACAATTGGAAATATGACACTGAGATAGCAGGGGGTGGGGTGCTGCAATGAAATTGGAGAAGGGGGGAATGATTTAATACATACTTCACTAACTTACAGATGTGTGAGCTGTGGCTTGTGATTAGTAGCACTTTTGCCTCTGAGTCAGAAGATTATGGGTTCAAGTCCCATTCCAGACCTGAAGCACAAAAGCAAAGTGGACTTTCCAGTGCAGCACTGTTGGGGGGAGTTGCACTTTGGATGAAGTAAACAGAGATGTAACCTGCTCTCTCAGGTGGGTGTAAAAAATCCCATGGCGCTATTTTGAAGAAGAGCAGGGGGTTACCTCTGGTGCCCAGGGCAATATTTATCCATCAATCAACACCACAAAAGCAGGTTATCTGGCCATTATCACATTAGTGTTCACTGGACAAGTACTTCATTGGCAGTAAAGTGCTTTGCGATACCTTGAAAGGATTTAATATCAATTCAAGTCTTTCCTATTTAATACATTTTCATCAATGTGCAGATGTGTTGGTCATAATTTTCCAAAGCTTTCTAGATTCAGGAATTCCACTTTTGCATTGAAAATCACAAATGTCATTCAGCTATTAAAGAAGGAGGGGAGGAAAACAGCAGCTAAATAGAGAGTTGTCAATTTAACATAAATCGTTGTGAAGACAAGAATGAGCAGGTGATAGTGCCACATAAATGAGGTTTATAACATTGTTATGTTTTCGGACTGTGTCTTAAAATTTAAGGTAAAATGAAGGGGTCATGTGACCCATTCTGCAGTCTGCCTGACAATAAGCCTGGACGGTTTGATTGTTAGAGATCAAAGGAAGGCTTAGATTGTTTTACAGGGAAGAAGGTGCAAGGTATTTATGCTTGGAGATAATGGTAGCAGCCTATGTGTTGACAGTAGCAACCATGAGTCTCCAAAGTTTCAGGAAGGTGTTGAGAATGTTAGATTCTAAATAATTTTAAACCATCTATTTGGTTCCAAAATGAAAGGAATTTGGGCTCTCAAGCATAGCTAATTAGCATTTATACCTAGCTACAAGGCCCATGTGATTCACATTGCCATGGGGAAGTTTGCAGAGAAAGCCTTTGTAAAGATCACGTTACAGGCTTTCCAAGAATATCACAGACAGTATTTTTGAGTCTGCCTGGGTCCAGGAGGGAGGGAGCAACTCAATGTCGAAAAAATTTTGTTTGGTTCACCGCACAGGAATACAGGTGGAAGCTCGCGCTCAGATTGAAAAGACGAAATTTGTGGGGAGTTAAAACAAGGCTGTAAGAGTCACCTAGATTCAGCTAGAGGGGGAGTCTCCATGAAAAGAAAACTCACTGTGAAAGAGAGTTCTAAGATTGCAAGTTACCAGACTGAGAAAAGAAAAGAACAGAAATAAACCATTGGGATCTCAGAATATTTTGGATTGATTCTGGGAAAATTGAATGCCTATATAAAGGACAATGTAAAGTGTAGCTGTGATGTGTGTTTTCTCAGTTGGCCTAAGAATAAGAAGGGGGCAATTCCATACTGTATAAGTATAAATTCCTTACAAAGATATTGTTTCGTTAATTTTTTAAAATTCATTCATGGGATGTGGGCATCACTGGCTAGGCCAGCATTTATTGCCCATCCTTAATTGTCCTTTTTCAGAGGGCATTTTAAGAGTCAACCACATTGCTGTAGGTCTGGATTCACATGTAGGCCAGACCAGATAAGGACGGCAGATTTTGTTCCCTAAAGGACATCAGTGAACCAGATGGGTTTTTTTACAACAATTGGTAATGGTTTCATGGTCACTATCAGACTTTTAATTCCAGACTTTTTTATTGAATTCAAATTCTACCATCTGCCGAACATTACCCTGGGTCTCTGGAATACTGGTCCAGTGACAATATCACTGTGCCACCAACCCCTTAGTCATTTGTTACAGCAAGTGTCTTAAAATGCACAATCTTGATATGTCATTCTTTCAGCTATTAACTGGAAGTTCAAATTTCTTTTTAAAAGTTATCAGTCTCTGTGGGGATTGTATAAATAGAGTTAACACGGATTTTTTAAAGGATGAGGTGGAAAAGGATATTGGTCAATCCAGAGTAAGAATAGTCAACTGGCACAAAGCGGACTTCAATGGGGCAAGAACGGAGCTGGGACGGATAGACTGGAACCAAAGGTTGGCGGGAAAAACAGCAGCTGAACAATGGGCTACCTTCAAAGAGGAGATGGTTTGGGCACCTTCAAGATATGTTCCCTCAAAAGGAGAGGGCAGGACAAACAAATCCAGAGCTCCCTGAATGACAAAGGAGATAGACATTAAGTTATAGAAGAAAAAGTGCACTTATGACAGGTGTCAGGTAGCAAATACAATTGAGAACCAAGCTGACTACAGAAGGTTCAGAAGGGATGTGAAAAAGCAAATACGAGAAGCAAAGAGGGATTATAAAAAAAGATTGGCAGCTAACATAAAAGCACATAAATAGTAAAAGGGTGATAAAAGGAGGAGTAGGGCCAATTAGGGACCAAAAAGGGTATTTACACATTGAGGCAAGAGGCATGGCTGAGATGTTAAAGGAACACTTTGCATCAGTCTTTACCTATGACGTAGATGCTGCCAGATGTCACCATGTCATGCTATCATGACATGCTACATGTCACCATGGTAGATGGTGACAGAGGAAGAAACCTAGTCACTAGAAGGGTTTAAAATCGATAAGAAGGAGGTATTGGATAAGCTGTCGGTACTTAAAGTTGATAAGGCACTGGGATTGGACGAGATGCATCCAAGAGTATTGAAGGAAGTGAGAGTGGAAATTGCAGAGGCCAAATGACCTACTCCAACTCCTATGTTCCCTGGATTCAGGGGAGGTGCCAGAGCACTGGAGAATTGCAAACATTACGCCCTTGTTCAAAAAAGGTTGTAAAGATCTGCCCTGCAATTACAGACCAGTCAGTTTAACTTCAGTGCTGGGGAAACTTCTAGAAACAATTATTTGGGATAGAATTAATAGTCACATGAAAAAATGTGGATTGATTCAGAAGAGTCAGCATGGATTTGTTAAAGGAAAATCATGTCTAACTAATTTTCTGGAGTTTTTTGAAGAGGTAACAGAGATGGTTGATGAGGGCCGTTGATGTGGTGTATATGGAGTTCCAGAAGGTGTTCGATTCAGTGCCACAAACAGACTTGTGAGGAAAGTTATAAGTCATGGAATAAAAAGGACAGTAGCAACGTGGATACAAAATTGGCTGAGGGATAGGAAACAGAGAGTAATGGTTAATGGGTATTTTTTGGGCTGGAAGAAGGTTTGTAATTGAGTTCCCCAGGGGTTGGTATTGGGACCCTTGCTCTTCCTGATAGATATAAATGATCTAGATCTTGGTGTGCAGGGGACAATTTCAAAGTTTGCGGATGACACAAAACTTGGGAGAATTGTAAACTGTGAGGAGGACAGTGTAGAACTTCAAAAGGACATTGACACATTGGTGGAGTGGGCAGATAGGGGGCAGATGAAGTTCAGTGCGGAGAAGTGTGAGGTGATACACTTTGGTACAAAGAACATGGAGAGACAGTATAAAATAAAGGATACCATTCTAAAGGGTGTGGAGGAGCAGAGAGACCTGGGTGTATATGTACATAAGTCATTAAAGGTGGCAGGAGAGGTAGAGAGAGCTGTTTCTACAGTATTCCAGGCTTCATTAATAGGGGTGTAGAGTATAAGAGCAGGGAGGTTTTGATGAACTTATATAAGACACTAGTTAGACATCAGCTGGAGTATTGTGTACAATTCTGGGCGCCACACTATGGGAAGGATGTGAACGCATTGGAGAGAGTGCAGAAGAAGTTTACGAGAATGGTTCCAGAGATGAAACACTTCAGTTATGAGGAAAGATTGGAGAAGTTGGGACTGTTTTCCTTGGAGAGGAGAAGGCTAAGAGGAGACTTGATAGAAGTTTTCAAAATCATGAGGGGTCTGGACAGAGTAGATAGGGAAAAACTGTTCCCCCTTGTAAACGGATCGAGAACCAGAGGGCACAATTTTAAAATGTTTTGCAAAAGAAGCAAATGCGAGATGAGAAAAAACTTTTTGACACAGCGAGTAGTTAGGGTCTGGAATGCATTGCCTGGAAGTGTGGTGGAGGCAGGTTCAACTGAGGCATTCAAAAAGGCATTGGATGATTATTTAAACAGAAACAGTGCAGGGTTACGGGGAAAAGGCAGGAAATTGGCACTAAATTAAGATGCTCAGAGAGCCGGTGCAGACATGATGGGCCGAATGGCCTCCTTCTGCATCGTAACAATTCTGTGATTCTGTGATCAGGGCTGGCTAATCTAGTTGAGTTATTTCAGGATATTGCTAGCAAGGTGGATATGGGGGTGTCTATGGATATTGTCTACATGGATTCCCAGAAAGCATTTGTTAGGGGTCTGCACAAAAGATTATTAGCAAAAATGAAAGTATGTAGAATGAAAGGTAACCTTGTGACGGGCTGGTTGAGAGGTAGCTAACAGAGTCGGAGTACCGTATGTATTCAGATAAAAGTCTATCTTATGTAAACCTCGTTCCCATGATTTTTGGCCAAAAAAAGTAATTTTTCAATACCTCATGTAAAAGTCAACCCTAGTTTTTCAGAGATCAAAGCCCAAAAATGATTCAATTTCATTACAAATGTATTAATACCATTGAGAATAAGTACTGGTAAATATATGTTTAAAGTTGTTTTTATTTAATCAAATTATTAAAGTGATCAGATTATGAATGATAATTAATATGGGCTCTTTAGTGTTGTTTTTTTTTTACATTATTTCATTCAACAGTCTTTTTTAGATTTCACTCAGTTGGGCCTATATCAAACACGCATGTCAATCCCTCAAAAAATCACTCGTGTGAAAGCCTAAAGATTGGTCTCAAAATCTCAACTTTTACACGCTTATATATGGTAATTAGAATGTTCTGTAATTAGCAGGATGTAACTAGAAATGTTTCCCCAGTTATTTATACTGAAGCATCAGCTTTTCCTCATATATAAATGACATGGCTGAAGGAATAGAGAGTGGTATATCCAAGTTTATAGACTATAATAAGTTAGGAGGCGCAGTAAGTTGTGTGGATGAGCACAGGAAGTTACAAAGGGACATAGACAGGTTAGGTGAGTGGGCAAAACTATGCTGGATAGTTCAATGTGAGGTCAAGCACTTTATTTCTGAGAAAGAATATTTTCTTAATGAGGAGGGACCAGGAACTGTGGAGGAACAAAAAGGGTCCATGCATTCAAATCACTAAAATCTATGGTGCGCAAAAAGAAATTAAAACAGCAAAAGGAACACTGACCTTTACCTCAAAGGGGGTGGAATACAAAATGATAAATTGGAATGTAGGAACACAGGAGTTGGAGTAGGCCATTTGGCCCTTTGAGCCTGCTCCACCATTCAATAAGATCATGGCTGATCTGGTTGTGGTCTCAGCCCCACTTTCCTGTCTGCCCCCCATGACCCTTGACTCCCTTGTCTATCAAAAATCTGTCTAACTCAGCCTTGAATCATTTCAATGACCCAGCCTCCACTGCTCTCTGGGAAAGGAGAATTCCACAGATTAATGACCCTCTAAGAGGAAAGATCCATCTCCATCTCATCTCCATCTCAAAAGGGAGACCTCTTATTCTTAAACTGTGTCCCCTAGTTCTAGTCTCCCCCACAAGAGGAAATATTCTCCTGGTACCTATCTTATCAACTCCCCACCACACCCCCCAACCTCCCCAAGATCTTATATGTTTCAATAGGATCACCTCTCATTCTCCTAAACTCCAATGTGTATAGGCCCAACCTGTTCAACCTTTCCTCATAAGATAAGCCCTTCATCCCAGAAGTTAATCTAGTGAACCTTCTTTGAAATGCTTCTAATACAATTATATCTTTTTTTCAGATACGGAGACTAAAACTGCACAGAATATTCCAGATGTGGTCTCACCAAGGCCCTGTACAGTTGCAGTAAAACCTTGCACCTTTTATATTCTATTCCTCTTGCAATAAACACCAACATTCCATTTACCTTCCTAATCATTTGCTGTACCTAATATTTTGAGATTCATGCACCAGGACGCTCAGATCCCTCTGTACCACCTAGTTCTGCAATCTCTCTCCATTTATATATTGCTTTTCTATTCTTCGTGCCAAAGTGGACAAGTTCACATTTTCCCACATTATACTCCATCTGCCAAATGTTTGCCCATTCATTTAACCTATCTATATCCCTTTGCAGACTCTCTACCTCCTGACAACTTAATTTCTTACCTATCTTAGTGTCATTGGCAAACTTAGCTACCATACCTTCAGTCCCTTCATCCAAGTCATTGATATACATTGTAACTAGTTGAGGCCCCAGCACTGATCCCTGTGGCACTCCAGTAGTTACGGCTTGCCAACCCAAAAAAGACCCATTTATCCTGACTCTCTGCTCCCTGTTAGCCAACCAATCCTTTATCCATGCTTATATATTACCGCCTATACCATGTGCTCTTGTCTTGTGTAGTAACCTTTGATGTCGCATCTTATCAAATGCCTTTTGAAAATTCAAGTATACCACATCTACCAGTTCCCCTTTATCCATCTTGTTTGTTACTTCCTCAAAGAACTCTAACAAATTAGTTAAACATGATTTCCCCTTCACAAAGCTCCTGACCTCATTACAACCATGGTTCAAATATGGATAAAAGAGCTGAACTCCAGAGGTGAGATGCAAGTGACTGCCCTTGACATCAAGACAGCATTTGACTGATTGTGGCATCAATGAGCCCTAACAAAACTAGAGTCTGTGGGAATTAGGGGGAAAACTCTCTGCCTGTTGGAGTCATACCTAGTGCAAAGGAAGATAGTTGTGGTTGTTGGAGGTCAATCATCTTAGTTCCAGGACATCACTGCAGGAGTTCCTCAGGGTAGTGTCCTCAGCCCAACCATCTTCAACTGCTTCATCTATGACCTTCCTTCTATCAGATCAGAAATGGGGATGTTCGCTGCTGATTGCACAATGTTCAACACCATTTGTGACATCTCAGATACTGAAGCAGTCCATGTCCAAACGCAGCAAGACCTGGACAATATCCAGGCTTGGGCTGACAAGTGGCAAGTAGCATTCACACAACACAAGTACCAGGCAATGACCATCTCCAACCAGTGAGAAACTAACCATCACTCTTTGACATTCAATGGCATTACCATTGCTGAATCCCCCACTATCAACATCCTGGGGCTACCATTGTTCAGAAACTGAACTGGACTAGTCGTATAAATACAGTGGCTGCAAGAGCTGGTCAGAGGCTAGGAATCCTGTGGCAAGTAACTCACCTCCTGACTGCCCAAAGCCTGTCCACCATCTACAAGGCACAAGTCAGGAGTGTGATGGAATACTCCCCACTTGCCTGGATGAGTGCAGCTCCAACAACACTCAAGAAGCTTGACACCATCCAGGACAAAGCAGCCCACTTGATTGGCATCACATCCACAAACATTCACTCCCTCCACCACCAACTCACAATAGCAGGAGTGTGTACCATCTGCAAGATGCACTGCAGGAACTTACCAAGGCTCCTTAGACAGCAACTTTCAAACCCACGACCGCTACCATCTAGAAGGACAAGGGCAGCAGACACATGGGAACACCACCACCTGGGAGTTCCGCTCCAAGTCACTCACCATCCTGACTTGGGAATGTTTCGCCGTTCCTTCACTGTCACTGGATCAAAATCCTGGAACTCCCTTCCAACAGCACATGGACTTCAGTGGTTCAAGAAGGCAGCTCACCACCACCTTCTCAAGGGCAATTAGGGATGGGCAATAAATGCTGGCCTAGCCAGGGACACTCACATCCCATGAATGAATAAAAAAAAACAAAGACATGTTGACTCTGCCTGATCACATTATGATTTTCTAAGTCTCCAGCTATAACATTCTTATTAATGGATTCCAACAATTTCCCAATGACAAATGTTAGGTTAATTTGGCATATTGTTTCCTGCTTTCTGTCTCCCTCCTTTCTTGAATAAAGGCATTACATTTGCCATTTTCCAATCCGCTGGGACCTTCCAGAATCTAAGGGATTATGACCAATGCACCTACTGTCTCTACAGCCACTTTTTTTAAGATCCCAGGAATCAGGCCATCTGGTCCTTGTGAATTGTCAGACTTTAGGTCTAATTGTTTTCCCAGCATCTTTTCCCTGGTGATCGTGATTGTTTTAACTTCCTCCGTTCACCTCATGACTTTAAGGTATCTTTGGGAAGTTTTCTCAGTCTTCTACAGTGAAGACAGACACAAAATACTTGTTCAACGACTCCACAATTTCCTTGTTTCCCATTATTAATTTCCTAGGCTCACTCTCTAGAGGACCAATACTAGCTCCCTCTTTTATTTTTAAGTCATTATTTGCTGGTTCTTAAAAGTTGACCAATCCTCTGACCTACTGCTAATCTTTGCAGATTTTTACAGTGTTTCTTTCAATTTAATACTTAACTTCCTTATTTAGCCATGGCTGATGCACCCCTCTCAAAGAGTCTTTCTTTCTCACTGGGATAAATCTTTGCTGAGACTTGTTAATTATCTCCTTAAAGGTCTGCCACTGCTTCTCTACTGTCCTAGCTTTTAACCTAGTTTCCCAGTTCACTTTGGCCAGCTCTGTCTTCACACCCTTATATCATCTTTATTTAGGTTTAAAACACTAGTCTTAGACCCATACTTCTCCTTTTCAAACTGAATGTGAAATTTTATCATATTATGATCGCTCTCAACTAGAGGCTCCTTTACCATGAGGATATTGATTAACCCTGCCTCATTGCATGTTACCAGGTCTAGAATAGCCTGTTCCCTGGTTGGCTCTGGAGTGTACTGTTTTAAACAATTGATGCTTCATGTACAGAACTTTGGTCAGATCCCCTTGAGAGTATCCATTCAGCTCTGGGCACTGCACCTAAGGAAAAAAATATTGACTTTGGAAGGGTTATGGTGCAGATTCATTAGAATGATAAATGGGTGTAAGGAATTAAAACAAGGGACAGATTGCATAGAGTTAGTTTAGAATGCTGAGGGGGTGATCTAACTGAGATCATTAAAATAATAGAGATTTGATAAGATAGATTCAGTGACACTGTGGAGGAATAAGAGGACACAGCCTTAAAACTAGAGCCCGATTATTTTTCACGCTAAGAGCGGTGGAAATCTGGAACTCTCTCTGCCAAAGGGCTGTCCTGAAGGACAACTGATATTTTTGAAACAAGCTGATACATCTTTGTTAGGTAGGAATATGTATTAAAGGAGGTTAAATGGAGTTGAGTAACAGGTCAGCCAGGAATAGAATGTTATCAAAAATTGACTATTGACCCAATTGCAGTCCCATGTATAGATGAAATATCTCAATGAAATACGGTGAGTCATTGCCCAAAGTGTTGTTGGTGCAGGAGATGTCACCATAAGGACAGAAAACCACACACACAGGAGAACATGCCTGATCAGTTCTGATGAAGAAACCCCATCAACCTATTCAAACTTCCACAAATCAACTCTATCAAATGCCCTTTGCACCATTTAATTATGTTAACAGGAAGCTAAGGTGGACATTTGCATTTTCGACATTTGAGCACTAACCTGGCAGAGTGGGTTGCCCAACCATTGTCGAACCATTTACTTTTCATCCCATTGTAATCAGGAGGACATTATATAATAGATGAACTCTCTACTCCACCAGGTTACTCCCCAAACAGTGATGGTGAGAATTACACTCAAGATATAGCATCTTATCAAGAGGACGTTGAATTGGATAGAGACAGCTACTATGTACTCTAACTGTTATGTTGACACACTATTATGTTGGAATGCTGTTATTCATACATGCCAGGCAATGACGATTGTACAAAAGAGAAAGCCCAGCCATCTCCCTCTGACCAATCAACAGCACCACCATCAACATCCTAGTGGGTCATCATTGGTGAGAAGCAGAACGGAGCCAGACACATCAACATCACAACAACAAAAGTAGTTCAGAGGCTGAGTACACTGTGTCGAGTGTCTCAGCTCCTAACCACTTAGTGCTGCTCCACCCAGTATCAAAACTGAAGCCAGAATTGTGGCGGGATGTTCACAGCTTTCTTGGATGGATGCAGGCACAACAATGGTTAAAACACTGTGCACCATCCAGAATAGGGCAACTAGCTCAATGAGTGATCCAGCACACTATGGCTACAATAAGATCAATCTTCAGATTCACTATTATTGCTCCAAAACATTTCCCCCCTACCAAAATGAAGAACAACAGCATCGTGGAATAACATCCCTTCCGAGTTCCGCACAAGTCACGCACCATCCTAATCATCATTCCCTCATCATTACTGGGTGAATAGGCTGGCATTCCCTACCTAACCTAAAGCTTGGTTTAAAAGGTTGGTTTTAAAGTGGGCCTTAAAGGAGGAAGGGGAGCTACACTGGGAGTTGGAGAGGGAATTCTGGAACATCGGCCCTACGCAGCTGAAGATATGGTCACCAAGTGGGGGCTGTGGTGGGGTTGGGCAAAATTAGTTGAGGATTTTCAAGAGGCTGGAATCAGAGGTCCAGCGAGTTGGGAGGGGAGAGTTGCAACACTTGAGGATATTAGAGAGGTAGAAAGAGAAATGCCATGGATCAATTTAAAGACAGGGTTGAGAGGTTTAACTTTGAGGAAATAGGAGACTGGGAGCAAATCAACGCCAGCAGAGACAGAAGGGATAGGCATGTGTAAGATAGGATATGGAAAGCAGAGCTTAAATGATCTGTAATTTACGGAAGGTGAAAGTTCACCAGGAGAATATTGGAATATTCAGCAAGAGGTGACAAAGGCATAGAGTAAGGGACTAAAGGGAATATTAGAATTAGTTAGCATGTAGAACATCTAAAAGGATCAAGGAATAGAAAATATATGAAATAGATTCTTCAAAAATTACCCCTGTGGTCAAATTCAAGATCCAAGTTGACTGATAAAACCCATAACCGATGCATGAGTTAACAAAGAAATATAAAGTATGATATCTCTATCAGCACCTGGACCAGCGGAACTGCAGCGGTTCAAGAAGGCAGCTCACCATCACCTCCTCAAGGGCAACTAGGGATGGGCAATAAATGCTGGCCCAGCCAGCGAAACCCACAACCCAAGTATAAATTTTAAATAAGATGTGATGCAACCCAGAATCCTAAAGGCAAGGTTCAGGTCAATATTTTTTGCTGCTTCACAAATGAAGGAGCTACACTGAGAACTAGAAGATGTAAAATGTCCCCTGTTCACCAAAACTGCATTAATTTATGAGTCAGAGAATTAGAGACAAGTTAGATCAACTTCAGTATTGGTGAAAACATGAGACTCCATTCTATGGAATGCATCACTGTTGATCCAAAGAATGACGAGACCACAAGGATTGGTCAACGTGGTTTCTGAAGCAATAAGTAATGCCTCACTGAGCCACTGGAATTCTTTGAGGAAGTAACTGAGGCTGAAACCAGATAGGTCCTTGAATAATTAACTCATTCATTTCAAACAGATATGTATCTTTGCCAAAATAGTGGATAAAATTAACTTTGCCAGCATCAGGCAGCATGTTCTCTACAGCATGGGGATGTGGAATCAGTGGTAAATAACTTCAATGGAAGAGTTGGAGATCTGCTTTTTAGTCCTTGCGTCGACTTTCTCCATAAACAGCGACCAGCCCAATGTGAGATGCTGAGAGCTTTTTAATGGATGTAAAACGCCCTCCGTCAGAGGCTTTTATAGAGGTAAGGAGGTTTGAATCAAGCTATATGTTATTGTAATAACTTACATTCACATTGTTTGCTTTAATGCAAAAGTGTCCCAAGGCTTCAGAGAGAGACAGGGGAAACTGGGTGTCTGAAATACCTAATGTGCCATATTAACAAAGATTTTGACCTATTTAGTTTATAGCTTCCACTTAAATAGCAGACAGAGAAATCTGATTATTATGCAACAGTTATGGTACAGAGTCAATGCTTCACGTGAGGTTCAAATCCCACACTGAATTCAAGAAATGTAGCCATTGGTGTGCTGGTAAGGGCAGATGGGGAAATAATCATAAAAGAGGTATCAGATTGCCCTAAAAACTCAAATAGTTCACCAACAGCCTTTGGGGATGGAAAAACATGCCAACCTGATGCATGTCAGCCCTACCTGATGCAGTTGACTCTAAAGTGCTTTGAGATAACCTGAAGTTATGAAATGTGCTGTATAATTACAAGTTATTTTCTAGTGCCCTCTGAAGTGACCCAGCAAGTGACTAGAATGTAGAAACAATGACTATGATAAAGAAGCCCCACCAGCAATTTCTCAAGTCAACGGGGAATGGGTAATAATTAAGAAATTGTGCTCATTGAAGTATGAAACAAGCAAGGCATCATAAACATGTCCTTTTGGAAATGAGGACCAGGAGCCTTTGGAACCATACCAATAATTTCACAGAAAACGTGGAAACTATTCCCACTGAAGTTGCTTTGCAGCTTTCTTTTTAAAAGTGTTAAGAGAACAAATTTATGGTTTGGACGATAGACAAATAATCCAATGAAGATTTTTTTTTTCGAAAAGTATACTTTCTCGAATAAAGGTGTTACATTCGCAATTCGACGAAGATTGTGAATGGATGAGATAATTAGCAAGCCACCAGCATGAGCATTCAGTCAGAAGCTAGGCACTAGACAACAGCACATCCATTAACATGCAGCTGACCTGAACTCCACCTTGCAGCCTCCTTATACTCCACACAACTGGTAGCCATTGATCTGAAGTCCTGACCAGTGGTGTTTCAATCTAAGATTGGCCATTTCGTTAAAAAAATAAAAATGCATCAACCACTTTGTCCAATATATGCAGGAGGTGACTGGGTGATTATAATTATTTATCCTGCATCTTGTTAGGTACATTATTCCCCAGGGGCGATTATGCCCCTTTAAATTAAAACAAGCTCCGATAATGTTATGTTTGATGCTTTTGCACTGTGGGCAGACTCAGCCATACCCAATGGCTCCTGATCCTTCTTCCTTCCTGAAATTTGTATCAAAGCTGCATCCACTGCAGTACTGAGGGAATGCTGCACTGTTGGCAGTGCTGTACTTCAGAAGAGGCATTACGCTGAAACCCCTTCTGCTCCTCACAGCTGGATATAAAAGATACTGTGGCACTATTCAGAAGAGAATTTTCTTGCTGTGTGAACATTGGCTCCCACATTCTCTACATGGCAACATTAACTACACTTCCAAAAACTCCATAGGCTGTAAAATGCTTTAGGATGTGCTGAGGCCATGAAAGATGCTATATAAACGAAAGTTCTTCCTTCATCAGCTAATAACAGGATATTATTCAGATCCACAGATTCTCCTCAGTGTTATCAATAATTGCCAGGAACAAATGCTATTCGTCCGCTTCTGGGCTCTTATTCCCAGGGTGCTCCAAGAAGACAGGGAGCAGGAGAGCGGCACTGCCGAGGGGATGGCATCAAGGTTTTAAGTTCTACTCAACCTCAATCTTATTGTAGATGATCATGGAAACCTCATGTCTTTGACTGAAACTTGACATGTTCTAATGACAGTTGTTGTTCTAGTTGTTGTTTGTATTCTTGATGCTGCAACATTACTGAGGTCGATCTTCAGTTTGTGTCATAGCGGAAGATGGTTAATAATCAATTGACAACCCATTTTCCATCTTTCCTGGTTATTATTTCCATTGGCAACATGACAATCTGACAACGTTGTGGTAATTTTTATTGTTACTAGCTTTTTAACTTCAAGATTTTTTACATTGATTTCAAATTCATAAACTGCCATGGTGGCATATAAATCATAAACTCCGAATTATTTGTCCAAAAACACAAACAGTATACCAAGAAATCCTGGGTTTCACCAGGGCCACTCATTACAGCCTTGGTCTAAACATGGACAAAAGAGCTGAGTTCCAGAGGTTAATTGGAGGTGACTGCCCTTGACTTCATTGTAAATTGGCCTGAGTGTGGCATCAAGGAGCTGAAGTAAAATTGAAGTCAGTCTAAAATCAGAGAAAAATGCACAAAGGAGGATGGCTGTGGTTGTTGAAAGTCAATCATCTCATCTCCAGGACATCACTGAAGGAATTCCTCAGGTTAGTGTCCTGCACCCAACCATCTTCAGCTGCTTCATCAATGACCTACTCTCCATTATTAAGTCAGAAATGGGGATATTCGCTAATGATTGCACAAAGTTCAGTTCTAGTTGCAGCTCCTCAGATACTGAACCAGTCTGTGTCCCTATGCAGCAAGATCTGGACAATATTCAGGCTTTGGCTGATAAGTGGCAAGTAACGTTTATGCCACACAAGTGCCCAGCAACGACCATCTCCAACAAGTGATAATTTAATCACCTCCTCTGGACAGTAAGCGGCATTACCATTGCTGAATACCCCACGATCAACATCCTGGGGTTACCATTGAGCAGAAACTGAACTGGGCTGGCCATGTAAATACCATGGACACAACAGCAATTTAGAGGCTGAGTATTCTGCAGTGAGTAATTGTTATGACATGACAGATGATGTGTACCAGGCAGATCAAATCCACGAGGGGAACTTGATCGTGCTATCACAACGGTTTTGCAACTTGTATTTATTTTGAGATGCGTGCGCTGAATTGAGAAGTAATAAGTCCACGAGGACTTTTAGATTTTTTTTAAAAACTAATTTAAAATATTTATTAACAAAAGAGAAGATTTCAAGTCCATACGTAAAACTACAAATTACTACTATAATAACTCCTAAAATTCCTAATGAACCTGACTCCCAGTTACACCTCCTTTTAAGGCAACGGTCCAAAAATAGATTTTAGACTTTAAACAGATCCAACAAATTAACACAATACCCTGGACAGTGAAATTCCAAATTACTTTTCTCTAGCTCCAGTTTCTATAGACAACAGGCTTATGCACAAATGCTGGAGGCTTCATTAAGGCTACTTCACACACTCCTGTTAAATCTTACAATGCCTTCCCCTGACAAATAGCCTCATTCTCCTTTATAAACATTTCTCCCTTCTTAATGTGTAAATTCTATTGTTTCATAAGTCTTTGAAACTGTATCTCTCTCATAACATAAAACGTTCATGTTGTCACTATATACTATCAGTAACCTTTGGGAAAAAATAAACACATTCCTTAACTTGCTTGCCTGGCTATCTGTAAACAGACTGAGATGCCTTTGAAATCCTAATCTCCCGTTATTTATCTAAAAATGCAAATTCCTTTCACACCTTACATGCTAAGCCGGCATCCATGTTTACTCATTAGCTCACCAAGCACCTAGCTTCTTTTGATGAGACAAAGCCTGCAATCTACCTGACTTCAAATGTAATTAAATCACACACAGACCCAGCTACTCACCCCAATAAACCTACCTTACAAGAAACCAGAAAAACATTATGAAAATTATTACACCTTCATGACAGTAACTCACTTCCTGACTCTCCAAAGCCTGCCCGCCTTCTACAAGGCACAAGTCAGGAGTGTGATGGAATACTCTCCATTTGCCTGGATGAGTGCAGCTCCAACAACACTCAAGAAACTTGACACCATCCAGGCCAAAGCAGCCAGCTTAATTGGCAGCCCATCCACAAGCATTTCACTCCCCCCACCACTGATGCACAGTGGCGGCAGTGTGTACCATCTACTAGAAGCACTGCAGCAATTTGCCAAGGTTCCTTCGACCGCACCTTTCAAACCCGAGATCTCCACCATTTAGAAGACAAGGGCATCAGGTGCTTGGGAACACCACCACCTGCAAGTTCGTCTCCAAGCTGCACATCATCCTGACTTAGAAGTATATCGGTGTTCTTTCATCGTCACTGGGTCAAAATCCTAGAATTCCCTTCCTAACAGAACTGTTAGCTACAACCTCATGGACAACAATGGTTCAAGAAGGTGGAACACTACCACCTTCTCAAGGGCAATTAGGAATGGGCACCAAATGCTGACCTTTGCTGTGATGCCCATATTTCATAAAGAAATGGATTATAGTTCAAGAACATGACTACTACAATCCTGTAACCAGATCATTAATTCACTATATTTCAAAACTAGCAGTCGTCTTAATTCTGACCCCTGGGGAACCCAATGTATATCTTTCTCCAGTATGGAAAACAACTGTTCACGACTACTCCTTGGTTTCTTCCTCTTTGCCAATTTCATATCCACACATGTCCCTGCCCCTTTAATCCCATGAGATGTAATTTTGCTAACAAGTCTACTATATCGTAGGCTATCCAACACTATTTGAAAGTCCATATATCAAACATGAGCTGTTCATGTCATGTACATGAGCCCTCATCAACTTTCTTCATTTAGGAACTTAGTCAAGTTAACTAAACATGGTCTTGAACAAATCTTGCTGACTTTAATTTATTTGACCATTCTTTTCCCAATGCCAATTAATTTTGTTCTAGATTATTGTCTCTACCAGTTTGAAAACTTTATTTTTACAACAGAAACGGTGGGATTTTTTCACAGGAATATGTGTGCTCCTGTCCTTGTGCATGTGCACAGTACATCGCTGTGTGTAACTGTTTGTAACTGTTTGTGTGTACGTGGCCTGAATTTTCCGGTTGTCAGGGTTCGAGGGGGGGGTGGAGCAGGACCGGGCGTGGGCGGGTGTGGACCCGATCGCCATCCGCGATTGGGTCCGGGCCACCATTTTACACGGACGTGTCAATTAAGGCCCGCCCGGCATATTTCTCGACCCCGTGGATAATGGGAGTGTGCGGGCGGTGGTGGGCGTGCACAGACCGCGGGGACCAATGGCGACCTGGTGGTCTGTTTAAATGAAGGCCTGGCAGCCTTTTCCAAGCTGCTCACAATGGCCAGTGCAAGTCCACAGCAGAGGGCTTCTGGTGAGCAGGCCAGGCTGGAGGGTGGGGCCTGTGTGCCCCTCGTTTTTCGGTTGACTGCCTTGCTGCCCTCCTCGAGGAGTCAGCAGCAAGCCAGGAGGTGCTGGTTCCCCAGGATTGGGGGAGGGGCCCCCCCCACATGACGAAATGTGCCTGGGAGGAGGTGGCGGAGGTGGTGAGCTCCCGCGATGTGGTGCGACGCACCTGGATCCAGTGTCGCAAGCATTTCAATGACTTGTTGCGCTCTGGCAGGGTGAGTACCATGTTGGCATTGGGCATTTAACCCAGCAGGTAGGCTTATGCCCCCTGCTGCACCCGCCCCCAAGTCTGAGTGTAGTAGCTGCAATGGATCATTGACGGTATGTGTCCTGTGCTGGGTGGGCCAGCAGATATTGCCCATGCTGAGGTCAGCCTGAGAGGGTGATGAGGAGATGAATTTTCCCTCGCAGCATGTGTTACACTGAGTCCCACATGGCTGGTGTGGGGGCAGCCTGGAGGAGCTGCACCTGGGTACAGTGCTGGAACTCCAGGACATGTCCAAGTCAGGGTGATGAGATGGTGGGAGGGGAGTTTCAAGGTGGCGTTGGCAATGAACCATCTGCTGCGCTCCGCACTCCATGTGCTTGCGCCTCCTTGCTGTGGAAGGATATACCGAGTGGGGGGTGGTGAGGGGGTGGGGAACAGGCCTAGCATCTTTATGTGAGTGTTCGGCAGCAGCAGGGTGAGGGGGCACTGGAGCCCTGGTATGTCCCACTCTGGTTGGGGTGGGCCGTGCGTGAAGTGAGTCCATGTGCAATTTGCACTAATCAATGCTGTTCTCTCCTTTTCAGCTGAAGAATGCTCATAACGTGGCAGAGCGGGTGAGGACTGGCGGCGGCCAGGCGCAGATCGCCATTCTAAGCCAGTTCGAGCTGGAGGTCCTGGATCTGGAGAGGCGCCATGTACCCAGGTCCACTGGTGTTGGTGAGGCTGGGGTGCCACGGCCAGGTATTTATGCCCAACAGTGGGGTCTGCATTGTCCTCCCAGCAGCCATAGCAGGGCTGAATGTTAAATGATTTAATTTTGAACATGGCTTGACCATTGCTTATGGAAGGATGAGCACATAATGATCCGGGGAACAGGGCTGAACTTTGTCATTGTCTCCACGTTAACTGATCCAATGTCCTTGTTCTTCCTTTCAACATCATCGGAGCAGGGCCGGGAGGAGGAGCAGCAGAGGCCCCTCTCACACCTGAGGGGCCTGAATTCTCACCAGTGTCACACCATTTCTGCGAGGCAGGCACCAGCGCAGATACTAGCACCTCGGTGGGAATTCGAACATCGACTAGTGCCCCGGGGCACAGTGGTGAGGGCACTTCACAGTCGCTGGAGGAGCTGGCAGAGACAGAGAGTGCCCATGGCGCCAGCAGTCAGAGGACTCCAGGGGACCAGGCACATGCTCAGTCGGTGTCTGATGATGTGCCTCTGGATGTGCAGCAAGCGCAGGAAATGCGACCGGATGTGTGGGAGCATCTGGGGGAGATACATGAGGCTGTGCTTGGCTTGGTCTCCGTGGTGGAGGAGTCTACGCGGACGATTGCCGAAGCAATGAGCCACATGTCCGAACACTATGCGTCCTCCATGGAGAGAGTGGTGACTCTCATGGAGAGGCTCCTCCAGGAGACCCATCAGGGCTTCCTGGGGATGCGCTCTGACCAGCAAGCCCTCATATCGGCATTGACCTCAGCTGGTCAGTGCCAGTGTGGGAGATGGTTTGGGCATCAAGTTTCCCAGCTCGGTGCCCATCCATCCACAGAGCAGGGAGATCCAAAGTGACCTCACGTCGGTGCAGCAGCTGCCTGTCGTCTCTGCGAGCTCCTCTCAGGGCGCTCCAGATGAGGGCGGCAGCTCCTCTGACCCTCTCCCAGGGACTGTAGCATCCGGTGAGGCTGCGACGACTGGGGAGATGCCAGCTGTGGAACTGGCAGCTCCCTCCCAGGCGGGGCCAGCACAGGCTCCACGGGCCAGAGGACGCCCGCCAAGGTCATCGAGGCCAACAGGACAGCAGAGTCAGCAGACTCTCAGATGCCATCTCCGAGCGATGGGGCGGCACCAAGACATAGCACCCGGAAACAAAAGCATAAGGCACCTTAGGCACACCATGGGGTTTTCACTGGTGCTTTTGTGTTGGCCCAAAATGAGGCACTTATGATTTTATTTGATTTGTAATATTATTGTCTTTTTTTTGAAATAAGTTGCTTTACTTGACATATTAAATTCAGATATGTCACCATGGCTGAGGGAGCCTCTTTACTTCTGCATGTGGATGGTTTCCAAATCTGTAATGAGGGCTTTGTTGGATATTCAGCTTTATTAACAAGGCCCTTAGTTACTGTTGCTAACCTGGCAGATTTTGCACTCAGGTGTTGAGTATCGAGCCGACAGCCCAGGTTTGTCCGGGAGGTCCATCTGTGGTGTGTTAGCTGAAGGTTCGTTGGATTAAAGCCTCCCGGGTGTCCCTGCCTCCCTGGAGTATGCCCGGGTCAGCGTCTACCCCCTCAGCATTTCCCTGTGCGTGCTCATCCTCGGACTCACTGCTGGACTCATCGTGTGCAGCTGCAGCCACTGCGTCTACATCTTCATCGTTCACTGTGTCCCCCCTTTCCAGCACCAGATTGTGGAGAGTGCAGCATGTAACCACTATCACCGAGATACGATCTGAGGGGTACTGGAGTGCGTCCCCTGAGCGGTCCAGGCATCGGAAGCGTATCTTGAGAAGACCGATGGTTCTCTCCACCACAACCCTTGTGGAGGCGTGGCTCCTATTGTAGCGCTGCTCAGCTTCTGTTCTTGGATGGGGGAGAGGCATCATGAGCCACCTTCTGAGGGGATAGCCCTTGTCACCCAGCAGCCATCCATCCAGCCGGGCTGGAGCACTGAACAGCCCCGGCACCTGGGAGTGTCTGAGGATGTAGGCGTCATGGGAGCTCCCTGGGTACCTTGCACAGACTTGTAGAATCAGCATCCTGTGATCACACACTATCTGCACGTTCATGGAGTGGAAGCCCTTCCTGTTGACGAAGGCACTGGGCTCACCTGCTGGCGCCTTGATGGCCACATGTGTACAGTCTATAGCACCCTGGACACAGGGGAAGCCAGCAATGGCCGTGAAGCCTCTGGCTCACTGTGCCTAACTTGCCTGGTCGCAGCAGAAGTGGATGAAGGTCAATGCCCGTCTGAACAGAGCGTCTGTAACCTGCTTGACACAAGTGTGGACAGCTGATTGGGAGACACCGCAAAGATCACCCACCGAGCCCTGGAAGGAGCCAGAGGCATAGAGGTTGAGGGCAGCTGTGACCTTTAGAGCCGCTGGCATGGGGTGCCCACCCGCACAGTTAGCGGAGATCTCAGGCCCAATCATCTGACAGATATAGTTGACTGTCTCCCTTGAGAGATGGAGCCTCCTTCAGCACTGCACCTCAGACATATTGAGGTAGCCGCTTTACTGCCTGTAAACCCTGGCAGCAGGATAGTGGTGTCTTCTGCAGCCACTTCCGCCTTGGGCTTCCTGTTGGCCCTGCACCCCTTGTGCCTGCACCTGGCCTCCCAAAGGTGGCTTCCCTGGAGGCTGAATGTACACTCCTGGCCTCCTCCCACTTCTAGCCCTCCCTTCCTCCTCAGAGGAGTTGCCTCCAGTGGAGAGTTCAGCTCCCATTCCCAGGCTAAGGGAAGGCTTCCTGAAACCTGCAGGCCCAGAAAAGATTCCTCACTGCAGAGTGCTGACCTGAAGGTTAAGAGTCCAGACAAAGCAGCTGGTGTGCGTTTGGAAGCATTGCAGATCACACAGGCAAGTTTGAAAAACTTTCAAAAATAAAAACTTGTCTGTGCACATTCACAACCCACTGAGCCCTCTTATCCTGCCCGTGGATGAGGTTAATACAAATGTGTCCTACCCGCCTGCCCGTTGCACCTGTGTGCTGACCCGAAGATTGTACAGACGCCGAAAAATCAGCATCGATTGAAGACTAAAGAGCCTTAAGTGGCCGGTTAATTAATGGCACCCTCGCCCAGTGAAATATCGCGATGGCGCATGGTGAGGTCGGGACGCTCGCCCGACATCACTGCACGTCATTTTACACGCGGTGGTGCGGGTCCCGCCCCCACGCGACAACGGGAAAAGTCTGCCCCGTGTGTCTGTGTGCACAAGTATGCGAGCCTGAGTTGGTGTATCTTGTGTTTGAATGCATGCATGTGTCTGAGTTAGTATTGTTTGTCTCTGTCACGAAGCTATTAATGTATATAATATTTTGGAAAATATTTTTATTTTAAAATAGAGGTTTAGTTTGTGGGTGTGTCTTAACTGGATTAAAGCCAGCTAGTCTGGGTGCTTTGATGTGTACTAGTTTTGATATGTAAGAGAGATAGTGTGCATTTGCATTTTTTGAATAGAGCATTCAAGAAGTGGGGTGAAAACGGACACCTATCTAGCAGCTACCAAGCAATATGTTTATATTACTAATCAGGTTGGTACAATGAAAAGGGTTTTATTGTCAAAGAGGTTTAGTTCAGAGATTGTTGATACAATGAGAATTAACATTCAATGGGGCTGGTAGGTATAACTTCTGTAGTTTTCGGGTGTGCAGAGCAGAGGCAATGTGAGATCAAAAGGCAGCTGCAAGCCTCCAACTGGCTACACAGGAACCAAAGTGAAAAGAACCTCATTTTGAACTTGTAAGGTGAAAATGCTTTGCCTGGTGTTTGGTTAAGTCTATGGGTTGCTGTTGCCTTAATGGAGATTAGTTTGGGAATTTGTTAAAAGTTATGATAGTAGTAATTTGTAGCCATGTGTACATATATTTTAACCTATATAAAGTATTGAAATGTTTAATTTAGTTTAATGTAAAGCCTTGAGAACTGGTGGTCTGAATCCTGAATTTAGAGTCTCATCTCAAACATATCAATGAAAAATTATAGGCTATGAAAGTTGATTAAAGTTCCCTCCGGGATTTTTAAATAACTCCACTTTACCAACTGCATCGGTCATAACAGTCTGTGTGTGTGTAGATTGGTGTATGTTTGTGTGTGTCTCTAAGTTAGTCTGTGACTGTGTGAGTGTGTCTATGAGTTCGTGAGTATCACGTGTATCTAACTGTGTGTCTGTCTGAGTTACAGTATTGTGTGTGTGTGTGTGTGTGTGTGTTTTATTCATTCACAGGATGTGGGCTTCACTGGCTGGGTCAGCATTTAATGTCCATCCCTAATTGCCCTTGAGAAGGTGGTGCTGAGCCGCCTTCTTGAACCGCTGCAGTCCATGTGGTGTAGGCACACCCACAGTGCTGTTAGGAAAGGAGTTCCAGGATTTTGACCCAGCGACAGTGAAGGAATAGTGATATATTTCCAAGTCAGGATGGTGAATGACTTGGAGGGGAACTTCCAGGTGGTGATGTTCCCATCTATCTGCTGCCCTTGTCCTTCTAGATGGTAGTGGTTGCGGGTTTGGAAGCTGCTGTTGAAGGAGCCTTGGTGAATTCCTGCAGTGCATCTTGTAGATGATACACACTGTTGCCACTGTGTGTTGGTGGTGGAGGGAGTGAATGTTTGTGGATGTGGTACCAATCAAGCGGGCTGCTTTGTCCTGGATGGTGTCTAGCTTCTTGAGTGTTGTTGGAGCTGCACCCATCCAGGCAAGTGGGGAGTATTCCATCACACTCCTGACTTGTGCTTGGTTATGTGTGTGTGTGTGAGAGTTAGTAATATTCTCTGTGTGTCTTAAACTAATGTCTGTTTCTGCTTGTTGTAGTTGTGTTAACATCACAGACTAATATCCGTATTCCACTAATATTTATATGGGTAGCGCTAGATAAACCAGGCATGAGCTGCTGAGATGGTAGCCCTGATGTTAAAAAAAATTAAATGGAAGAAGAGCAATTGTCATAGGGGACTCTATAGTCAGGGGCTTAGATAGGCGCTTCTGTGGTCATGAAAGAGACACCAGGATGGTATGTTGCCTCCCTGGTGCCAGGGTCCAGGATGTCTCTGATCGGGTGCGGGACATTCTGAAGGGGGCGGGAGAACAGCCAGAGGTCGTGGTACACATTGGTGCTAACGACATAGGCAGGAAGAGTGATGAGGTCCTGCAGCGGGAGATCAGGGAGTTAGGCAGAAAGTTAAAAAACAGGACCTCTAAAGTTGTAACCTCAGGATTACCCCCTGTGCCACATGCCAGTGTGCTAGAAATAGGAAGATAGTGCAGCTAAACACGTGGATGAACAGATGGTGTAGGAGGGAGGGTTTCTGATCCAGATCATTGGGATCTCTTCCAGAGCAATAGGTCAGCGGGTGAAATAAAGGACTGGGAACTAGTGAATATGGCCAGTAGGACTAAGAGGAAGAGCAGGTAGGAAGAAATTACTGAACACAGTGGGACTGGGGGTCTGAAATGCATTTGTTTCAATGCGAGAAGTATAACAGGCAAGGCAGATGAGCTTAGAGCTTGGATTAGTACTTGGGACTTTGATGTTATTGCTATTACAGAGACTTGGTTGAAGGATGGACAGGATTGGCAGATAAACGTTCCAGGATTTAGATGTTTCAGGCAGGATAGAGAGGGATGTAGAAGAGGTGGGGGAGTTGCACTGCTGGTTAAGGGGAATATCACAGCTGTACGACAGGAGGACACCTCATTGGGCTCATGCAGCGAGGCAATATGGGTATAGCTCCGGAATAGGAAGGGTGCAGTCACAATGTTGGGGGTTTACTATAGGCCTCCCAATTGCCGGCGGGAGATTGAGGAACAGTTATGTAGGCAGATTTTGGAAAGATGTAAAAGCAATAGGGTTGTTGTGATGGGTAATTTTAACTTTCCCTATATTGGCTGGGAATCACTTAGTGCTAGGGGTTTGGATGGTGCAGAATTTGTAAGGTGCATCCAGGAGGGCTTCCTGAGACAATATGTAGATAGTCCAACTAGGGAAGGGGCAATACTGGACCTGGTATTAGGGAATGAACCCAGCCAGGTGGTCGAAGTTTCAGTAGGGGAGCATTTCGGGAAAAGTGACCATAATTCAGTAAGTTTCAAGGTACTGGTGGATAAGGATAACAGGAGTCCTCGGGTTAAGGTGCTTAATTGGGGGAAGGCTAATTATAACAATATTAGGCAGGAACTGAGGAATCTAGACTGGAGGCGGATGTTTGAAGGCAAATCAACAACTGACATGTGGGGGGCTTTCGAACGTCAGTTGATAAGAATTCAGGACCGGCATGTTCCTGCTAGGATGAAGGATAAGCATGGCAAGTTTCAGGAACCTTGGATAACGAAAGATATTGTGAGATTAGTCAAAAAGAAAAGGGAAGCATTCGTAAGGGCTAGAAGGCTGGGAACAGATGAAGCCCGTGGAGAATATAAAGAAAGTAGGAAGAAACTTAAGCAAGGAGTCAGGAGGGCTAAAAGGGGTCATGAAAAGCCATTGGCAACCAGGATTAAGGAAAATCCCAAGGCCTTTTATACATATGTAAAAAGCAAGAGGGTAGCCAGGGAAAGGGTAGGCCCACTCAGGGACAGAGGTGGGAATCTGTGTGTGGAGCCAGAGGAAATGGGAGAGATACTAAATGAATACTTCTCATCAGTATTCACCAAAGAGAAGGGCTTAGTGGTCGATTTGTCTAGGGAAGAGTGTGTAGATAGCCTGGATCATGTTGAGATCAAAAAAGAGGTGTTAGGCATCTTGAAGAATATTAAGGTGGATAAGTCCCCAGGGCCAGATGGGATCTACCCCAGAGTACTGAGGGAGGCAAGGGAGGAGATTGCTGGGGCCTTGACAGAAATCTTTGTATCCTCACTGGCTACGGGTGGGGTCCCAGAGGACTGGAGAATGGCCAATGTTGTTCCATTGTTTAAGAAGGGTAGCAGGGATAATCCAGGAAATTACAGGCTGGTGAGCCTTACGTCAGTGGTAGGGAAATTATTGGAGAAGATTCATCGTGACAGGATTTACTACCATTTGGAAGCAAATGGGCGTATTAGTAAAAGGCAACATGGTTTTGTGAAGGGGAGGTCATGTCTCACTAACTTGATCGAGTTTTTCGAGGAAGTGACAAAGATGATCGATGATGGAAGGGCAGTGGTTGTTATCTACATGGATTTCAGTAAGGCCTTTGACAAGGTCCCTCATGGCAGACTGGTACAGAAGGTAAAGTCGCACGGGATCAGAGGTGAGCTGGCAAGGTGGATACAGAATTGACTTGGTCATAGAAGCCAACGGGTAGCAGTGGAAGGGTGTTTTTCTGAATGGAGAGCTGTGACTAGTGGAGTTCCGCAGGGATCAGTGCTGGGACCTTTCCTGTTTGTAGTATATGCAAATGATTTGGAGGAAAATGTAACTGGGCTAATTAGTAAGTTTGCAGACGACACTAAGGTTGGAGGAGTTGCAGATAGTGAAGAGGATTGTCAAAGGATACAACGGGATATAGATCGGTTGGAGACTTGGGCGGAGAAATGGCATATGGAGTTTAATCCGGACAAATGCGAGGTAATGCATTTTGGAAGGTCTAATACAGGTAGGAATTATACAGTAAATGGCAGAACCCTTAAGTGCATCGACGGGCAGAGGGATCTGGGTGTACAGGTTCACAAGTCACTGAAAGTGGCAATGCAAGTGGATAAGGTAGTCAGGAAGGCATATGGCATGCTTGCCTTCATCAGCAGCGGTATTGAGTATAAAAGCTGGGAAGTCATGCTGCAGTTGTATAGAACCTTGGTTAGGCCACACTTGGAATATTGTGTGCAATTCTGGTTGCCACTTTACCAGAAGGATATGGAGGCGTTGGAGAGGGTGCAGAGGAGGTTTACCAGGATGCTGCTTGGTCTGGAGGTTATTAGTTATGAGGAGAGGTTGGAGAAACTCGGATTGTTCTCACTAGAGCGATGGAGATTGAGGGGCGACTTGATAGAAGTTTACAAAATTATGAGTGGCATGGACAGAGTAGATAGTCAGAAGCTTTTTCCCAGGGTGGAAGAGTCAATTACTAGGGGGCATAGATTTAAGGTGAGAGGAGAAAGCGAGAGAGGAGATGTGCAGGGCAAGTTTTTTACGCAGAGGGTAATGAGTGTCTGGAATTCGCTGCCAGAGGAGGTGGTGGAAGCAGGTACTATAGTGGTGTTTAAGAGGCAGCTTGACAAATACATGAATAGGATGGGAATAGAGGGATACGGACCCCGGAAGTGAAAAATGTTTTAGTTGACGGGCAATATGATTGGCGCAGGCTTGGAGGGCCGAAGGGCCTGTTCCTGTGCTGTACTTTTCTTTGTTCTTTGGAAATAATCTAAAGATGGGCCTTGAAGATTTCCAGTGACTATTTCCTTTAGCAGCTTGTTCCATTGTGGGATTATCCATGGGAAGAAAGATTGTTAATACACTGTCTTGGAAACACATGGCCTTTGTAGTTTGTGTGGGTGACTATCTCATGTTTACTCATTGCTGGAGGGGACCAGGTATGTGTTCCTGTCAATCCCCACCGGTCCAGTCCATAGTTTATAGATCACGGTCAGTCTATTTTTCCTGATTCCCATTCCAAATCTTTGATCAGGGATGTGACTCTTGCTTAATCTTTGGATCCCTTCAATCTTATTTATATCCCTTGCCGCACAGTTTAAGGATTCCCCCATGCAACTTGCAAACTCCAGGATTGGACGAACAAAATGTTTGGTAAGACATAACTCTGATATTTTTTTGTTGTAACACTTAAAGATTCATCTTCAGAAATGCAAGAACCCTGTTTGCTGTTTGCACGTTTGAATGAGTGAGTACAGTGTGAGTCTGTAGTGAGGATTGTGTGTGTGTGTGTGTTTTTCAATAGCAGGGCAGCCCCTCCCCTTCCCCACCCCCCAGCCCCCTGTAGATCGCAGGGACTAACCGGTGTTGTGTCCCTCACCAAAACCACTGTAACTTCCTTTGTGAATCCCAAGCCCGAGAAACTGAGACTAACTTTTGCACAGTTTCGCACCCTTGCGGGTTCTGCTCCTGCTGGACAGGAAAGGACAGGAGGCAAACTGGGGATCGCTGAGCAGCAGAGCAGAGGCCGGCCGGATGCCGTCTGAATGAGGGGGAGCGATGCTTGGCCGATCGGGGTGAGTCAGTCCATCCCTCTCCAGCATGTTTGCTGACAGCACAACTCCAGAAACATATGACCCAAAGTTGGAGGTTTATTTTCTCTCCCTGCCTTAATTCTCCTTTCCCTGGCCCCAACCTGTGTGTCCAAGGAGCAGACAATGATTCTGTATTGATATATGTTTACCAGCTGCTCCTTGCGACATATAAGAGGGTGAAACTACAATTGCTTTTATTTATATTGAGGATTTTTCTCTTTTGCATCTGGAATGCATTAATAAGATGCTATATTTTCACTGTCCCCTTTAACTTGTTGCTGATGTCTTTGTACTGTTTAAGGGAACACGATACCATAGGTAGAATTTGTCTTTTTTTAAATCTTCGCCCCCCTACCCCCTTTATTACCCCCCCACCCACCCACCTTGGCGGATTATGGTCTGGTTTGGAGGGAGGGGCCATTCTTTGGAGTTGGTTTGTTTTGGAAAGTAAGTTTACAATGATCATCCTTCGCTCTCTCTCTCTCTCTCTCTCTCCCTGGCGAGTGTTTTAGATACAATCGCAGAGACAGGTCTGACCTGTGGCAGTTCTCAACCAAAATTTTATGAATGGCTTTGGAGGAATGGGGGCGGGACTCATGAAGGCTGGTCTTTGTAAGTACACATTACAGAATGTAATGTAGCCAACGTCCAGCGCTACAACAATAGCGTTGCTGCTTTCAACCGTGACCTCGACAGGAATCTCGGTGGCTGTGGCTCAGAATTACTATAAAATATTCTAAACTCTGAACTAGCATTATCCCCTGCTTACTGCTCCCCCCTCCCCGCCCCCTCCCCGTTTTGTCAATAACATTGCAACATACAACTCAGGGTGATTATAGCGGATGTCGTTTTTCACCCTCGGCCTGAACATCTTTGTCATTTCCTCTACTTCAGATTAGAAATGGGGAGAAATGTGTTGCCTGCTCAAACATGCACATTTATAACCCTGCAAAACACACACACATTTATAACCCTGCGAAACACACATACAAATGCACGCATAAAACCCTGCAAAACGCACACAAATTAAACTCTGCAAAACACACACAAGTAAAACCCTGCAAAACACACACATGTAAAACTCTGCAAAACACACACAAGTAAAACCCTGCAAAACACACACATGTAAAACCCTGCAAAACGCACACATGTAAAACCCTGCAAAACACACACAAGTAAAACCCTGCAAAACACACACATGTAAAACCCTGCAAAACACACACAAGTAAAACCCTGCACAACACACACGTAAAACCCTGCAAAACACACACAAATAAAACTCTGCAAAACACACACATGTAAAACCCTGCAAAACACACACATGTAAAACCCTGCAAAACACACACAAGTAAAACCCTGCAAAACATACACATGTAAAACCCTGCAAAACGCACACATGTAAAACTCTGCAAAACGCACACATGTAAAACCCTGCAAAACACACACGTAAAACACACATATAGAACCCTGCAAAACACACACAAGTAAAACCCTGCAAAACACACACATGTAAAACACACATGTAAAACCCTGCGAAACGCACACAAGTAAAACCCTGCAAAACGCACACATGTAAAACCCTGCAAAACGCACACATGTAAAACCCTGCAAAACGCACACATGTAAAACCCTGCAAAATGCACACATGTAAAACCCTGGAAAACACACATGTAAAACCCTGCAAAACGCACACATGTAAAACCCTGGAAAACACACATGTAAAGCCCTGGAAAACACACACAAGTAAAACCCTGCAAAACGCACACATGTAAAGCCCTGGAAAACACACACATGTAAAACCCTGCAAAACGCACACATGTAAAACCCTGCAAAACGCACACATATAAAACCCTGCAAAACACACACAAGTAAAACTCTGCAAAACGCACACATGTAAAACCCTGGAAAACACACATGTAAAACCCTGCAAAATGCACACATGTAAAACCTTGCAAAACACACACATGTAAAACCCTGCAAAACACACACATGTAAAACCCTGGAAAACACACATGTAAAACCCTGCAAAACGCACACATGTAAAACCCTGCAAAACACACATATAAAACCCTGCAAAACACACATGTGTAAAACCCTGCAAAACGCACCCAAGTAAAACCGTGCAAAACGCACACTTGGAAAACACACATATAAAACCCTGCAAAACGCACACATGTAAAACCCTGCAAAACGCACACAATGAAAACCCAGTAAAACACACAAATAAAATCCTGCAAAACATATACATAAAAACCCTGCAAAACACACACACAAAACCCTGCAAAACACACACACAAAACCCTGCAAAACGCACATGTAAAACCCTGCAAAACACACATATAAAAACCCTGCAAAACACACACATAAAAACCCTGCAAAACACACAAATAAAACCCAGTAAAACACACAAATTAAACCCTGTAAAACACACACACAAAAACCCTGCAAAACACACACATAAAACCCAGTAAAACACACAAATAAAACCCAGTAAAACACACAAATAAAACCCTGCAAAACACACACATAAAAACCCTGCAAAACACATAAATAAAACCTAGTAAAATACACACATAAAAACCCTGCAAAACACACAAATAAAACCCTGCAAAACACACACAAAACCCTGCAAAACACACACACACATAATACCCTGCAAAACGCACACACACAAAACCCTGCAAAACGCACACACACAAAATCCAGCAAAATACACACATGTGCACAAAACCCTGCAAACCGCACACACACGTAAAACCCTGCAAAACGCACACACACACAAAACCCTGCAAAACGCACACACACATAAAACCCAGCAAAACACACACATGTGCACAAAACCCTGCAAAACGCACACACACACAAAACCCTGCAAAACGCACACACATGTAAAACCCAGCAACACACACATACACACAAAACCCTGCAAAACACACACACATAAACCCGTGCAAAACACACACACGCACAAAACTCTGCAAAACGCACACACAAAGACACACACACACAAAACCCTGCAAAACACACACAAAACTCGGCAAAACACACACACACACATAATACCCTGAAAAACGCACACATACACAAAACACTGCAAAACACACACATACGCAAAACCCTGCAAAACGCACACACACATCACGCTGCAAAATGCACACACACACATAAAACCCTGCAAAACGCACACACACATAAAACTCTGCAAAATGCACACACACACAAAACCCTGCAAAACACACACACACAAAACCCTGCAAAACACAAACATACACACAAAACCCTGCAAAACCCACACACACACACAAAACCTTGCAAAATACACACACACACACAAAACCCTGCAAAACACACACACGCATACACACAAAATCCTGCAAAACACAAACACACACAAAACCCTGCAAAACACAACACACACACACAAAACCCTGCAAAACACAAACACACACAAAATCCTGCAGAACGCACACACACACAAAACCCTGCAAAACACACACACACACAAAACCCTGCAAAACACACACACACAACCCTGCAAAACACACACACAAAACCCTGCAAAACGCACACACCCAAAACCCTGCAAAATGCACACACACACAAAACCCTGGAAAACACACACACACAAAACCCTGCAAAACACACACACATTCAAAACCCTGCAAAAACACACACACACAAACCCCTGCAAAACGCACACACACACAGAAAACCCTGCAAAACACACACGCACAGAAAACCCTGCAATACACACGCACACACACACACACAGAAAATCCTGCAAAACACACACACAAAACCCTGAAAAACATACACACAAAACCCTGAAAAACACACACACACACGCAAAACCCTACAAAACGCACACACATAAAACCCTGCAAAACACACACACACACACGCAAAACCCTACAAAACGCACACACGTAAAACCCTGCAAAACACACACACACACAACACTGCAAAACGCACACACAGACAAAACACTGCAAAACGCACACACACAAAACCCTGCATAACACAAACACACACATAAAACCCTGCAAAACACACACACAACCCTGCAAAACGCACACACACAAAACCCTGCAAAACGCACACACACACAAAACCTTGGAAAACACACACACACAACACCCTGCATAACACACACACACTCAAAACCCTGCAAAAAACACACACACATAAAACCCAGCAAAACACACACACAAAACCCTGCAAAACACACACACACAAACCCTTGCAAAACGCACACACACAGAAAACCCCGCAAAACACACACGCACAGAAAACCCTGCAATACACACGCACACACACACACACACACAGAAAATCCTGCAAAACACACACACAAAACCCTGAAAAACACACACACACGCAAAACCCTACAAAACACATACACATAAAACCCTGCAATACACACACACAACACTGCAAAACGCACACACAGACAAAACACTGCAAAACGCACACACAAAAAACCCTGCAAAACACACAGACACATAAAACCCTGCAAAACACACACACAACCCTGCAAAACGCACACACACAAAACCCTGCAAAACACACACACATAAAGCCCTGTAAAACGCGCACACGCACAAAACCCTGCAAAACGCGCACACATAAAACCCTGCAAAAAACACACACACATAAAACGCTGCAAAACGCACACACACACAAAACCCTGCAAAATGCACACACATAAAATCCAGCAAAACACACACATGGGCACAAAACCCTGCAAACCGCACACACACGTAAAACCCTGCAACACGCACACACACACAAAACCCTGCAACACACACATACACACAAAACCCTGCAAAACGCACACACGCACAAAACTCTGCAAAACGCACACACAAAGACACACACAAAACCCTGCAAAACACACACAAAACCCTGCAAAACACACACACATAATACTCTGCAAAACGCACACACACACAAAACACTGCAAAACACACACATACGCAAAACCCTGCAAAACGCACACACACAAAACCCTGCAAAATGCACACACACACATAAAACCCTGCAAAACGCACACACATAAAACCCTGCAAAATGCACACACACACAAAACCCTGCAAAACACACACACACATAAAACCCTGCAAAACACACACACACACACACACACACACACACAAAACCCTGCAAAACACACACACACACAAAACCTTGCAAAATAGACACACACACAAAACCCTGCAAAATCCATACACACAAAACCCTGCAAAACACAAACACTCACAAAACCCTGCAAAACACAAACACACACACAAAACCCTGCAAAACACAAGCACACAAAACCCTCCAAAATGCACACACACACAAAACCCTGCAACACACACATACACACAAAACCCTGCAAAACACACACACATAAACCCCTGCAAAACGCACACACGCACAAAACTCTGCAAAACGCACACACAAAGACACATACACACAAAACCCTGCAAAACACACACAGATAATACTCTGGAAAACGCACACACACAAAACACTGCAAAACACACACATACGCAAAACCCTGCAAAACGCACACACACACAGCACCCTGCAAAATGCACACACACACATAAAACCCTGCAAAACGCACACACACATAAAACCCTGCAAAATGCACACACACACACAAAACCCTGCAAAACACACACACACACATAAAACCCTGCAAAACACACACACACACACACAAAACCCTGCAAAACACAAACATACACACAAAACCCTGCAAAACACACACACACACAAAACCTTGCAAAATACACACACAAACAAAACCCTGCAAAACCCACACACACAAAACCCTGCAAAACAAACACACACAAAACCCTGCAAAACACACACACATGCACACACACAAAATCCTGCAAAACACAAACACACACAAAACCCTGCAAAACACACACACACACAAAACCCTGCAAAACACACACACACAAAACCCTGCAAAACACACACGCACAGAAAACCCTGCAATACACACGCGCACACACACACACAGAAAATCCTGCAAAACACACACAAAAAACCCTGCAATACAAACGCACACACACACACACACGCAAAACCCTACAAAACGCACACACATAAAACCCTGCAAAACACGCACACACACACAACACTGCAAAACGCACACACAGACAAAACACTGCAAAACGCACACACACAAAACCCTGCATAACACAAACACACACGTAATACCCTGCAATACACACACACACACACACACACATAAAACCCTGCAAAACACACAGACACATAAAACCCTGCAAAACACACACACATAAAGCCCTGTAAAACGCGCACACATAAAACCCTGCAAAACACACACACACACAAAACCCTGCAAAATGCACACATACAAAACCCGGCAAAACGCACACACATAAAACCCTGCAAGACGAACACACACAAACCCCTGCAAAACGCACACACAAAACCCTGCAAAACACACACACATTCTAAAACCCTGCAAAACTCACACACACATAAACAAAGCCCTGCAAAACACACACAAACAAAACCCTGCAAAACACTCACACACAAAAAAGCCTGCAAAACACACAAACACAAAGCCCTGCGAAACGCACACACACAAAAAACCCTGCAAAACACAGACACACAAAAAACCCTGCAAAACACACACATATTACCCTGCAAAACGCACACACACACATAAAACCCTGCATAACGCTCACACACATAGAACCCTGCAAAAAACGCACACACATAAAACCCTGCAAAACGCACACACACAAAACCCTGCAAAACGCACACACACAAAACCCTGCAAAACACACACACACATAAAACCCTGCAAAACACACACACACACACACACACACACACACAAAACCCTGCAAAACACAAAAACACACCAAACCCTGCAAAACGCACACACACACAAAATCCTGCAAAACACACACACACACAAAACCCTGCAAAACGCACACACACAAAACCCTGCAAAACGCACACACACACAAAACCTTGGAAAACACACACACACAAAACCCTGCATAACACACACACACTCAAAACCCTGCAAAAAACACACACACATAAAACCCTGCAAAACACACACACAAAACCCTGCAAAACACACACACACAAACCCCTGCAAAACGCACACACACACAGAAAACCCCGCAAAACACACACACACAGAAAATCCTGCAAAACACACACACAAAACCCTGAAAAACACACACACACACGCAAAACCCTACAAAACGCACACACATAAAACCCTGCAAAACACACACACACACAAAACCCTGCAAAACACACACACACAAAACCATGCAAAATGCACACACACACAAAACCCTGCAACACACACATACACACAAAACCCTGCAAAACACACACACACGCACACACAAAATCCTGCAAAACACAAACACTCACAAAACCCTGCAAAACACAAACACACACACAAAACCCTGCAAAACACAAACACACAAAACCCTCCAAAATGCACACACACACAAAACCCTGTAACACAGACATACACACAAAACCCTGCAAAACACACACACATAAACCCCTGCAAAACGCACACACTCACAAAACTCTGCAAAACGCACACACAAAGACACATACACACAAAACCCTGCAAAACACACACACATAATACTCTGCAAAACGCACACACACACAAAACACTGCAAAACACACACATACGCAAAACCCTGCAAAACGCACACACACACAGCACCCTGTAAAATGCACACACACACACATAAAACCCTGCAAAACGCACACACACACAAAACCCTGCAAAACGCACACACATAAAATCCAGCAAAACACAGACATGGGCACAAAACCCTGCAAACCGCACACACACGTAAAACCCTGCAACACGCACACACACACAAAACCCTGCAACACGCACATACACACAAAACCCTGCAAAACACACACACATAAACCCCTGCAAAACGCACACACGCACAAAACTCTGCAAAATGCACACACAAAGACACACACAAAACCCTGCAAAACACACACAAAACCCTGCAAAACACACACACATAATACTCTGCAAAACGCACACACACACAAAACACTGCAAAACACACACATACGCAAAACCCTGCAAAACGCACACACACAGCGCCCTGCAAAATGCACACACACACATAAAACCCTGCAAAATGCACACACACACAAAACCCTGCAAAACACACACACACATAAAACCCTGCAAAACACACACACACACACACACACACAAAACCCTGCAAAACACACACACACACAAAACCTTGCAAAATAGACACACACACAAAACCCTGCAAAACAAACACACACACAAAACCCTGCAAAACACACACACACAAAACCATGCAAAATGCGCACACACACAAAACCCTGCAACACACACATACACACAAAACCCTGCAAAACACACACACACGCACACACAAAATCCTGCAAAACACAAACACTCACAAAACCCTGCAAAACACAAACACACACACAAAACCCTGCAAAACACAAACACACAAAACCCTCCAAAATGCACACACACACAAAACCCTGTAACACAGACATACACACAAAACCCTGCAAAACACACACACATAAACCCCTGCAAAACGCACACACTCACAAAACTCTGCAAAACGCACACACAAAGACACATACACACAAAACCCTGCAAAACACACACACATAATACTCTGCAAAACGCACACACACACAAAACACTGCAAAACACACACATACGCAAAACCCTGCAAAACGCACACACACAAAACCCTGCAAAATGCACACACACACATAAAAACCTGCAAAACGCACACACATAAAACCCTGCAAAATGCATACACACACAAAACCCTGCAAAACACACACACACATAAAACCCTGCAAAACACACACACACACACACACACACACACGCAAAACCCTGCAAAACACACACACACAAAACCATGCAAAACGCGCACACACACCAAACCCTGCAACACACACATACACACAAAACCCTGCAAAACACACACACACGCACACACACAAAATCCTGCAAAACACATACACTCACAAAACCCTGCAAAACACAAACACACACACAAAACCCTGCAAAACACAAACACACAAAACCCTGCAAAATGCACACACACACAAAACCCTGCAACACACATACACACAAAAGCCTGCAAAACACACACACATAAACCCCTGGAAAACGCACACACGCACAAAACTCTGCAAACTGCACACACAAAGACACATACACACGAAACCCTGCAAAACACACACACATAAACCCCTGCAAAACGCACACACACACAAAACACTGCAAAACACACACATACGCAAAACCCTGCAAAACGCACACACACACAGCACCCTGCAAAATGCACACACACACATAAAACCCTGCAAAACGCACACACACATAAAACCCTGCAAAATGCACACACACACACAAAACCCTGCAAAACACACACACACACACACACGCAAAACACACACACACACAAAACCTTGCAAAATACACACACACACAAAACCCTGCAAAATCCACACACACAAAACCCTGCAAAACAAACACACACACAAAACCCTGCAAAACACACACACACAAAACCATGCAAAACGCGCACACACACCAAACCCTGCAACACACACATACACACAAAACCCTGCAAAACACACACACACGCACACACACAAAATCCTGCAAAACACAAACACTCACAAAACCCTGCAAAACACAAACACACACACAAAACCCTGCAAAACACAAACACACAAAACCCTGCAAAACGCACACACACACAGCACCCTGCAAAATGCACACACACACATAAAACCCTGCAAAACGCACACACACATAAAACCCTGCAAAATGCACACACACACACAAAACCCTGCAAAACGCACACACACATAAAACCCTGCAAAACACACACACACACACACACACACAAAATCCTGCAAAACACAAACATACACACAAAACCCTGCAAAACACACACACACAAAACCTTGCAAAATACACACACACACAAAACCCTGCAAAACCCACACACACAAAACCCTGCAAAACACAAACACACACAAAACCCTGCAAAACACAAACACACACACAAAACCCTGCAAAACACAAACACACACAAAATCCTGCAAAACGCACACACACACAAAATCCTGCAAAACACACACACACACAAAACCCTGCAAAACACACACACACAACCCTGCAAAACACACACACAAAACCCTGCAAAATGCACACACACACAAAACCCTGCAAAACGCACACACACAAAACCCTGCAAAACGCACACACACACAAAACCTTGGAAAACACACACACACAAAACCCTGCAAAACACACACACATTCAAAACCCTGCAAAAAACACACACACATAAAACCCTGCAAAACACACACACAAAACCCTGCAAAACACACACACACAAACCCCTGCAAAACGCACACACACACAGAAAACCCTGCAAAACACACACGCACAGAAAACCCAGCAATACACACGCACACACACACACACACACACAGAAAATCCTGCAAAACACACACACAAAACCCTGAAAAACACACACACACACGCAAAACCCTACAAAACGCACACACATAAAACCCTGCAAAACACACACACACACACACACACAACACTGCAAAACGCACACACAGACAAAACACTGCAAAACGCACACACAAAAAACCCTGCAAAACACACAGACACATAAAACCCTGCAAAACACACACACAACCCTACAAAACGCACACATAAAGCCCTGTAAAACGCGCACACGCACAAAACCCTGCAAAACGCGCACACATAAAACCCTGCAAAAAACACACACACATAAAACGCTGCAAAACGCACACACACACAAAACCCTGCAAAACGCACACACACGTAAAACCCTGCAACATGCGCACGCACACAAAACCCTGCAACACACACATACACACAAAACCCTGCAAAACACACACACATAAACCCCTGCAAAACGCACACGCGCACAAAACTCTGCAAAATGCACACACAAAGACACACACACAAAACCCTGCAAAACACACACAAAACCCAGCAAAACACACACACATAATACTCTGCAAAACGCACACACACAAAACACTGCAAAACACACACATACGCAAAACCCTGCAAAACGCACACACACACAGCACCCTGCAAAATGCACACACACACATAAAACCCTGCAAAACGCACACACAGCACCCTGCAAAATGCACACACACACATAAAACCCTGCAAAACGCACACACATAAAACCCTGCAAAATGCACACACACACATAAAACCCTGCAAAACACACACACACACAAAACCTTGCAAAATACACACACACACAAAACCCTGCAAAATCCACACACACAAAACCCTGCAAAACAAACACACACACAAAACCCTGCAAAACACACACACACAAAACCATGCAAAACGCACACACACACCAAACCCTGCAACACACACATACACACAAAACCCTGCAAAACAAACACACACACAAAACCCTGCAAAACACACACACACAAAACCATGCAAAACGCGCACACACACCAAACCCTGCAACACAAACACTCACAAAACCCTGCAAAACACAAACACACACAAAACCCTGCAAAACACAAACACACAAAACCCTGCAAAACACACACACACACAGCACCCTGCAAAATGCACACCCACATAAAACCTTGCAAAACGCACACACACATAAAACCCTGCAAAATGCACACACACACACAAAACCCTGCAAAACACACACACACATAAAACCCTGCAAAACACACACACACACACAAAACCCTGCACAACACAAACATACACACAAAACCCTGCAAAACACACACACACAAAACCTTGCAAAATACACACACACACAAAACCCTGCAAAACCCACACACACAAAACCCTGCAAAACACATACACACACAAAATCCTGCAAAACGCACACACACACAAAATCCTGCAAAACACACACACAGACAAAACCCTGCAAAACACACACACACAACCCTGCAAAACACACACACAAAACCCTGCAAAACACACACACATTCAAAACCCTGCAAAAAACACACACACATAAAACCCTGCAAAACACACACACAAAACCCTGCAAAACACACACACACAAACCCCTGCAAAACGCACACACACACAGAAAACCCTGCAAAACACACACGCACAGAAAACCCAGCAATACACACGCACACACACACACACACACACACACAGAAAATCCTGCAAAACGCACACACATAAAACCCTGCAAAACACACACACACACACAACACTGCAAAACGCACACACAGACAAAACACTGCAAAACACACACACAAAAAACCCTGCAAAACACACAGACACATAAAACCCTGCAAAACACACACACAACCCTGCAAAACGCACACACACAAAACACTGCAAAACGCGCACACATAAAACCCTGCAAAAAACACACACACATAAAACGCTGCAAAACGCACACACACAAAACCCTGCAAAACGCGCACACATAAAATCCAGCAAAACACACACATGGGCACAAAACCCTGCAAACCGCACACACACGTAAAACCCTGCAACATGCACACGCACACAAAACCCTGCAACACACACATACACACAAAACCCTGCAAAACACACACACGTAAACCCCTGCAAAACGCACACACGCACAAAACTCTGCAAAACGCACACACAAAGACACACACACAAAACCCTGCAAAACACACACAAAACCCTGCAAAACACACACACATAATACTCTGCAAAACGCACACACACACAAAACACTGCAAAACACACACATACGCAAAACCCTGCAAAACGCACACACACAAAACCCTGCAAAATGCACACACACACATAAAAACCTGCAAAACGCACACACATAAAACCCTGCAAAATGCATACACACACAAAACCCTGCAAAACACACACACACATAAAACCCTGCAAAACACACACACACACACACACACACACACGCAAAACCCTGCAAAACACACACACACAAAACCATGCAAAACGCGCACACACACCAAACCCTGCAACACACACATACACACAAAACCCTGCAAAACACACACACACGCACACACACAAAATCCTGAAAAACACAAACACTCACAAAACCCTGCAAAACACAAACACACACACAAAACCCTGCAAAACACAAACACACAAAACCCTGCAAAATGCACACACACACAAAACCCTGCAACACACATACACACAAAAGCCTGCAAAACACACACACATAAACCCCTGGAAAACGCACACACGCACAAAACTCTGCAAACTGCACACACAAAGACACATACACACGAAACCCTGCAAAACACACACACATAAACCCCTGCAAAACGCACACACACACAAAACACTGCAAAACACACACATACGCAAAACCCTGCAAAACGCACACACACACAGCACCCTGCAAAATGCACACACACACATAAAACCCTGCAAAACGCACACACACATAAAACCCTGCAAAATGCACACACACACACAAAACCCTGCAAAACACACACACACACACACACACACGCAAAACACACACACACACAAAACCTTGCAAAATACACACACACACAAAACCCTGCAAAATCCACACACACAAAACCCTGCAAAACAAACACACACACAAAACCCTGCAAAACACACACACACAAAACCATGCAAAACGCGCACACACACCAAACCCTGCAACACACACATACACACAAAACCCTGCAAAACACACACACACGCACACACACAAAATCCTGCAAAACACAAACACTCACAAAACCCTGCAAAACACAAACACACACACAAAACCCTGCAAAACACAAACACACAAAACCCTGCAAAACGCACACACACACAGCACCCTGCAAAATGCACACACACACATAAAACCCTGCAAAACACACACACACAAAACCATGCAAAACGCACACACACACCAAACCCTGCAACACACACATACACACAAAACCCTGCAAAACAAACACACACACAAAACCCTGCAAAACACACACACACAAAACCATGCAAAACGCGCACACACACCAAACCCTGCAACACAAACACTCACAAAACCCTGCAAAACACAAACACACACAAAACCCTGCAAAACACAAACACACAAAACCCTGCAAAACACACACACACACAGCACCCTGCAAAATGCACACCCACATAAAACCTTGCAAAACGCACACACACATAAAACCCTGCAAAATGCACACACACACACAAAACCCTGCAAAACACACACACACATAAAACCCTGCAAAACACACACACACACACAAAACCCTGCACAACACAAACATACACACAAAACCCTGCAAAACACACACACACAAAACCTTGCAAAATACACACACACACAAAACCCTGCAAAACCCACACACACAAAACCCTGCAAAACACATACACACACAAAATCCTGCAAAACGCACACACACACAAAATCCTGCAAAACACACACACAGACAAAACCCTGCAAAACACACACACACAACCCTGCAAAACACACACACAAAACCCTGCAAAACACACACACATTCAAAACCCTGCAAAAAACACACACACATAAAACCCTGCAAAACACACACACAAAACCCTGCAAAACACACACACACAAACCCCTGCAAAACGCACACACACACAGAAAACCCTGCAAAACACACACGCACAGAAAACCCAGCAATACACACGCACACACACACACACACACACACACAGAAAATCCTGCAAAACGCACACACATAAAACCCTGCAAAACACACACACACACACAACACTGCAAAACGCACACACAGACAAAACACTGCAAAACACACACACAAAAAACCCTGCAAAACACACAGACACATAAAACCCTGCAAAACACACACACAACCCTGCAAAACGCACACACACAAAACACTGCAAAACGCGCACACATAAAACCCTGCAAAAAACACACACACATAAAACGCTGCAAAACGCACACACACAAAACCCTGCAAAACGCGCACACATAAAATCCAGCAAAACACACACATGGGCACAAAACCCTGCAAACCGCACACACACGTAAAACCCTGCAACATGCACACGCACACAAAACCCTGCAACACACACATACACACAAAACCCTGCAAAACACACACACGTAAACCCCTGCAAAACGCACACACGCACAAAACTCTGCAAAACGCACACACAAAGACACACACACAAAACCCTGCAAAACACACACAAAACCCTGCAAAACACACACACATAATACTCTGCAAAACGCACACACACACAAAACACTGCAAAACACACACATACGCAAAACCCTGCAAAACGCACACACACAAAACCCTGCAAAATGCACACACACACATAAAAACCTGCAAAACGCACACACATAAAACCCTGCAAAATGCATACACACACAAAACCCTGCAAAACACACACACACATAAAACCCTGCAAAACACACACACACACACACACACACACACACGCAAAACCCTGCAAAACACACACACACAAAACCATGCAAAACGCGCACACACACCAAACCCTGCAACACACACATACACACAAAACCCTGCAAAACACACACACACGCACACACACAAAATCCTGCAAAACACAAACACTCACAAAACCCTGCAAAACACAAACACACACACAAAACCCTGCAAAACACAAACACAAAACCCTGCAAAATGCACACACACACAAAACCCTGCAACACACATACACACAAAAGCCTGCAAAACACACACACATAAACCCCTGGAAAACGCACACACGCACAAAACTCTGCAAACTGCACACACAAAGACACATACACACGAAACCCTGCAAAACACACACACATAAACCCCTGCAAAACGCACACACACACAAAACACTGCAAAACACACACATACGCAAAACCCTGCAAAACGCACACACACACAGCACCCTGCAAAATGCACACACACACATAAAACCCTGCAAAACGCACACACACATAAAACCCTGCAAAATGCACACACACACACAAAACCCTGCAAAACACACACACACACACACACACGCAAAACACACACACACACAAAACCTTGCAAAATACACACACACACAAAACCCTGCAAAATCCACACACACAAAACCCTGCAAAACAAACACACACACAAAACCCTGCAAAACACACACACACAAAACCATGCAAAACGCGCACACACACCAAACCCTGCAACACACACATACACACAAAACCCTGCAAAACACACACACACGCACACACACAAAATCCTGCAAAACACAAACACTCACAAAACCCTGCAAAACACAAACACACACACAAAACCCTGCAAAACACAAACACACAAAACCCTGCAAAACGCACACACACACAGCACCCTGCAAAATGCACACACACACATAAAACCCTGCAAAACGCACACACACATAAAACCCTGCAAAATGCACACACACACACAAAACCCTGCAAAACGCACACACACATAAAACCCTGCAAAACACACACACACACACACACACACAAAATCCTGCAAAACACAAACATACACACAAAACCCTGCAAAACACACACACACAAAACCTTGCAAAATACACACACACACAAAACCCTGCAAAACCCACACACACAAAACCCTGCAAAACACAAACACACACAAAACCCTGCAAAACACAAACACACACACAAAACCCTGCAAAACACAAACACACACAAAATCCTGCAAAACGCACACACACACAAAATCCTGCAAAACACACACACACACAAAACCCTGCAAAACACACACACACAACCCTGCAAAACACACACACAAAACCCTGCAAAATGCACACACACACAAAACCCTGCAAAACGCACACACACAAAACCCTGCAAAACGCACACACACACAAAACCTTGGAAAACACACACACACAAAACCCTGCAAAACACACACACATTCAAAACCCTGCAAAAAACACACACACATAAAACCCTGCAAAACACACACACAAAACCCTGCAAAACACACACGCACAGAAAACCCAGCAATACACACGCACACACACACACACACACAGAAAATCCTGCAAAACACACACGCAAAACCCTGAAAAACACACACACACACGCAAAACCCTACAAAACGCACACACATAAAACCCTGCAAAACACACACACACACACACACACACACAACACTGCAAAACGCACACACAGACAAAACACTGCAAAACGCACACACAAAAAACCCTGCAAAACACACACACACACAAAACCCTGCAAAATGCACACATACAAAACCCTGCAAAACGCACACACACATAAAACCCTGCAAGACGAACACACACAAACCCCTGCAAAACGCACACACAAAACCCTGCAAAACACACACACATTCTAAAACCCTGCAAAACTCACACACGCATAAAACCCTGCAAAACGCACACACACAAAGCCCTGCGAAACGCACACACACAACACCCTGCAAAACACACACAGACAAAAAACCCTGCAAAACACACACATATTACCCTGCAAAACGCACACACACACATAAAACCCTGCAAAACGCTCACACACATAGAACCCTGCAAAAAACACACACACATAAAACCCTGCAAAACGCACACACACAAAACCCTGCAAAACGCACATACACAAAACCCTGCAAGACGCACACAGACACAAAACCCTGCAAAACGCACAGGCACACAAAACCCTGCAAAATGCACACACACACACAAAACCCTGCAAAATACACACACGCACACTTATGAAACCCTACAAAACGCACTCATATAAAATCCGGAAAAAAAGACACACACACTCTCTCTCTCTCTCTCTCTCACACACACACATATATAAAACCCTGCAAAACGCACACACACACAAAACACTGCAAAACACACACATACGCAAAACTCTGCAAAACGCACACACACACAGCACCCTGCAAAATGCACACACACACACATAAAACCCTGCAAAACGCACACACACATAAAACCCTGCAAAACACACACACACACAACACTGCAAAACGCACACACACACAAAACCCTGCAAAACACAAACGTACACACAAAACCCTGCAAAACACACACACACAAACCATGCAAAACGCGCACACACACCAAACCCTGCAACACACACATACACACAAAACCCTGCAAAACACACACACACGCACACACACAAAATCCTGCAAAACACAAACACTCACAAAACCCTGCAAAACACAAACACACACAAAAAACCCTGCAAAACACAAACACACAAAACCCTGCAAAATGCACACACACACAAACCCCTGCAAAACGCACACACACACACAAAACCCTGCAAAACACACACGCACAGAAAACCCAGCAATACACACGCACACACACACACACACAGAAAATCCTGCAAAACACACACACAAAACCCTGAAAAAAACACACACACACGCAAAACCCTACAAAACGCACACACATAAAACCCTGCAAAACACACACACACACACACACAACACTGCAAAACGCACACACAGACAAAACACTGCAAAGCGCACACACACCAAACCCTGCAACACACACATACACACAGAACCCTGCAAAACACACACACTCGCACACACACAAAATCCTGCAAAACACAAACACTCACAAAACCCTGCAAAACACAAACACACACACAAAACCCTGCAAAACACAAACACACAAAACCCTGCAAAATGCACACACACACAAAACCCTGCAACACACACATACACACAAAACCCTGCAAAACACACACACATAAACCCCTGCAAAACGCACACACGCACAAAACTCTGCAAAACGCACACACAAAGACACATACACACAAAACCCTGCAAAACACACACACATAAACCCCTGCAAAACGCAGACACACACAAAACACTGCAAAACACACACATACGCAAAACCCTGCAAAACGCACACACACACAGCGCCCTGCAAAATGCACAGACACACATAAAACCCTGCAAAACGCACACACACATAAAACCCTGCAAAATGCACACACACACACAAAACCCTGCAAAACACACACACACATAAAACCCTGCAAAACACATACACACACACAAAACCCTGCAAAACACAAACATACACACAAAACCCTGCAAAACACACACACACACAAAACCCTGCAAAACACACACACACACACAAAACCTTGCAAAATACACACACACACAAAACCCTGCCAAACCCACACACACAAAACCCTGCAAAATAAACACACACACAAAACCCTGCAAAACACACACACACGCACACACACAAAATCCTGCAAAACACAAACACACACAAAACCCTGCAAAACACAAACACACACACAAAACCCTGCAAAACACAAACACACACAAAACCCTGCTAAACAGAAACACACAAAACCCTGCAAAACACACACACACACAAAACCTTGCAAAATACACACACACACAAAACCCTGCAAAACCCACACAGACAAAACCCTGCAAAACACAAACACACACAAAACCCTGCTAAACAGAAACACACAAAACCCTGCAAAACGCACACACATAAACCCCTGCAAAACGCACAGACGCACAAATCTCTGCAAAACGCACACACAAAGACACACACGCACAAAACCCTGCAAAACACACACAAAACCCTGCAAAACACACACACATAATACTCTGCAAAACGCACACTCACACAACACTGCAAAACCCACACATACGCAAAACCCTGCAAAACGCACACACACACAGCACCCTGCAAAATGCACACACACACATAAAACCCTGCAAAACGCACACACACATAAAACCCTGCAAAACACACACACACACACAAAACCCTGCAAAACACAAACGTACACACAAAACCCTGCAAAACACACACACACAAACCATGCAAAACGCGCACACACACCAAACCCTGCAACACACACATACACACAAAACCCTGCAAAACACACACACACGCACACACACAAAATCCTGCAAAACACAAACACTCACAAAACCCTGCAAAACACAAACACACACAAAAAACCCTGCAAAACACAAACACACAAAACCCTGCAAAATGCACACACACACAAAACCCTGCAACACACATACACACAAAAGCCTGCAAAACACACACACATAAACCCCTGGAAAACGCACACACGCACAAAACTCTGCAAAATGCACACACAAAGACACATACACACGAAACCCTGCAAAACACACACACATAAACCCCTGCAAAACGCACACACACACAAAACACTGCAAAACACACACATACGCAAAACCCTGCAAAACGCACACACACACAGCACCCTGCAAAATGCACACACACACATAAAACCCTGCAAAACGCACACACACATAAAACCCTGCAAAATGCATACACACACACAAAACCCTGCAAAACACACACACACATAAAACCCTGCAAAACACACACACACACACACACACGCAAAACACACACACACACAAAACCTTGCAAAATACACACACACACAAAACCCTGCAAAATCCACACACACAAAACCCTGCAAAACAAACACACACACAAAACCCTGCAAAACACACACACACAAAACCATGCAAAACGCGCACACACACCAAACCCTGCAACACACACATACACACAAAACCCTGCAAAACACACACACACGCACACACACAAAATCCTGCAAAACACAAACACTCACAAAACCCTGCAAAACACAAACACACACACAAAACCCTGCAAAACACAAACACACAAAACCCTGCAAAACGCACACACACACAGCACCCTGCAAAATGCACACACACACATAAAACCCTGCAAAACGCACACACACATAAAACCCTGCAAAATGCACACACACACACAAAACCCTGCAAAACACACACACACATAAAACCCTGCAAAACACACACACACACACACAAAATCCTGCAAAACACAAACATACACACAAAACCCTGCAAAACACACACACACAAAACCTTGCAAAATACACACACACACAAAACCCTGCAAAACCCACACACACAAAACCCTGCAAAACACAAACACACACAAAACCCTGCAAAACACAAACACACACAAAACCCTGCAAAACACAAACACACACACAAAACCCTGCAAAACACAAACACACACAAAATCCTGCAAAACGCACACACACACAAAATCCTGCAAAACACACACACACACAAAACCCTGCAAAACACACACACACAACCCTGCAAAACACACACACAAAACCCTGCAAAATGCACACACACACAAAACCCTGCAAAACGCACACACACAAAACCCTGCAAAACGCACACACACACAAAACCTTGGAAAACACACACACACAAAACCCTGCAAAACACACACACATTCAAAACCCTGCAAAAAACACACACACATAAAACCCTGCAAAACACACACACAAAACCCTGCAAAACACACACGCACAGAAAACCCAGCAATACACACGCACACACACACACACACACAGAAAATCCTGCAAAACACACACGCAAAACCCTGAAAAACACACACACACACGCAAAACCCTACAAAACGCACACACATAAAACCCTGCAAAACACACACACACACACACACACACACAACACTGCAAAACGCACACACAGACAAAACACTGCAAAACGCACACACAAAAAACCCTGCAAAACACACACACACACAAAACCCTGCAAAATGCACACATACAAAACCCTGCAAAACGCACACACACATAAAACCCTGCAAGACGAACACACACAAACCCCTGCAAAACGCACACACAAAACCCTGCAAAACACACACACATTCTAAAACCCTGCAAAACTCACACACGCATAAAACCCTGCAAAACGCACACACACAAAGCCCTGCGAAACGCACACACACAACACCCTGCAAAACACACACAGACAAAAAACCCTGCAAAACACACACATATTACCCTGCAAAACGCACACACACACATAAAACCCTGCAAAACGCTCACACACATAGAACCCTGCAAAAAACACACACACATAAAACCCTGCAAAACGCACACACACAAAACCCTGCAAAACGCACATACACAAAACCCTGCAAGACGCACACAGACACAAAACCCTGCAAAACGCACAGGCACACAAAACCCTGCAAAATGCACACACACACACAAAACCCTGCAAAATACACACACGCACACTTATGAAACCCTACAAAACGCACTCATATAAAATCCGGAAAAAAAGACACACACACTCTCTCTCTCTCTCTCTCTCACACACACACATATATAAAACCCTGCAAAACGCACACACACACAAAACACTGCAAAACACACACATACGCAAAACTCTGCAAAACGCACACACACACAGCACCCTGCAAAATGCACACACACACACATAAAACCCTGCAAAACGCACACACACATAAAACCCTGCAAAACACACACACACACAACACTGCAAAACGCACACACAGACAAAACACTGCAAAACGCACACACACAAAACCCTGCATAACACAAACACACACATAATACCCTGCAAATCACACACACACACACACACACATACACAAAAAACCCTGCAAAACACACACATACAAAACCCTGCTAAACACACACACAACCCTGCAAAACGCACACACACATAAAACCCTGCAAAACGCACACATATAAATCCCTGTAAAACGCGCACACATAAAACCCTGCAAAAAACACACGCACATAAAACCCTGCAAAACGCGCACACACACAAAACCCTGCAACGCACACATACACACAAAACCCTGCAAAACACACACACATAAACCCCTGCAAAACGCACACACACACAAAACCCTGGAAAACACACACAGACAAAACCCTGCAAAACACACACACATTCAAAACCCTGCAAAAAACACACACACGCACACACAAAACCCTGCAAAACACACACACACAAAACCCTGCAAAACGCACACACACACAAAACCCTGGAAAACACACACACACAAAACCCTGCAAAACACACACACATTCAAAACCCTGCAAAAAACACACACACGCACACACAAAACCCTGCAAAACACACACACACAAAACCCTGCAAAACGCACACACACACAAAACCCTGGAAAACACACACACACAAAACCCTGCAAAACATACACACATTCAAAACCCTGCAAAAAACACACACACACACAAAACCCTGCAAAACACACACACACAACCCTGCAAAACACACACACAAAACTCTGCAAAACACACACATACAAACCCCTGCAAAACGCACACAAACACAGAAAACCCTGCAAACCGCACACACACGTAAAACCCTGCAAAACGCACACACACACAAACCCTGCAAAACACACACACACATAATACCCTGCAAAACGCACACACACACAAAACACTGCAAAACACACACATACGCAAAACCCTGCAAAACGCACACACACACAGCACCCTACAAAATGCACACACACACATAAAACCTTGCAAAACACACACACACATAAAACCCTGCAAAATACACACACACACACAAAACCCTGCAAAACACACACACACATAAAACCCTGCAAAACACACACACACACACACACAAAACCCTGCAAAACACAAACATACACACAAAACCCTGCAAAACACACACACACAAAACCTTGCAAAATACACACACACACAAAACCCTGCAAAACCCACACACACAAAACCCTGCAAAACACAAACACACACAAAACACTGCAAAACACAAACACACACACAAAACCCTGCAAAACACAAACACACACAAAATCCTGCAAAACGCACACACACACAAAATCCTGCAAAACACACACACACACAAAACCCTGCAAAACACACACACACAACCCTGCAAAACACACACACAAAACCCTGCAAAATGCACACACACACAAAACCCTGCAAAACGCACACACACACAAAACCTTGGAAAACACACACACACAAAACCCTGCAAAACACACACACATTCAAAACCCTGCAAAAAACACACACACATAAAACCCTGCAAAACACACACACAAAACCCTGCGAAACACACACACACAAACCCCTGCAAAACGCACACACACACACAAAACCCTGCAAAACACACACGCACAGAAAACCCAGCAATACACACGCACACACACACACACACAGAAAATCCTGCAAAACACACACACAAAACCCTGAAAAAAACACACACACACGCAAAACCCTACAAAACGCACACACATAAAACCCTGCAAAACACACACACACACACACACAACACTGCAAAACGCACACACAGACAAAACACTGCAAAGCGCACACACACCAAACCCTGCAACACACACATACACACAGAACCCTGCAAAACACACACACTCGCACACACACAAAATCCTGCAAAACACAAACACTCACAAAACCCTGCAAAACACAAACACACACACAAAACCCTGCAAAACACAAACACACAAAACCCTGCAAAATGCACACACACACAAAACCCTGCAACACACACATACACACAAAACCCTGCAAAACACACACACATAAACCCCTGCAAAACGCACACACGCACAAAACTCTGCAAAACGCACACACAAAGACACATACACACAAAACCCTGCAAAACACACACACATAAACCCCTGCAAAACGCAGACACACACAAAACACTGCAAAACACACACATACGCAAAACCCTGCAAAACGCACACACACACAGCGCCCTGCAAAATGCACACACACACATAAAACCCTGCAAAACGCACACACACATAAAACCCTGCAAAATGCACACACACACACAAAACCCTGCAAAACACACACACACATAAAACCCTGCAAAACACATACACACACACAAAACCCTGCAAAACACAAACATACACACAAAACCCTGCAAAACACACACACACACAAAACCCTGCAAAACACACACACACACACAAAACCTTGCAAAATACACACACACACAAAACCCTGCCAAACCCACACACACAAAACCCTGCAAAATAAACACACACACAAAACCCTGCAAAACACACACACACGCACACACACAAAATCCTGCAAAACACAAACACACACAAAACCCTGCAAAACACAAACACACACACAAAACCCTGCAAAACACAAACACACACAAAACCCTGCTAAACAGAAACACACAAAACCCTGCAAAACACACACACACACAAAACCTTGCAAAATACACACACACACAAAACCCTGCAAAACCCACACAGACAAAACCCTGCAAAACACAAACACACACAAAACCCTGCTAAACAGAAACACACAAAACCCTGCAAAACGCACACACATAAACCCCTGCAAAACGCACAGACGCACAAATCTCTGCAAAACGCACACACAAAGACACACACGCACAAAACCCTGCAAAACACACACAAAACCCTGCAAAACACACACACATAATACTCTGCAAAACGCACACTCACACAACACTGCAAAACCCACACATACGCAAAACCCTGCAAAACGCACACACACACAGCACCCTGCAAAATGCACACACACACATAAAACCCTGCAAAACGCACACACACATAAAACCCTGCAAAACACACACACACACACAAAACCCTGCAAAACACAAACGTACACACAAAACCCTGCAAAACACACACACACAAACCATGCAAAACGCGCACACACACCAAACCCTGCAACACACACATACACACAAAACCCTGCAAAACACACACACACGCACACACACAAAATCCTGCAAAACACAAACACTCACAAAACCCTGCAAAACACAAACACACACAAAAAACCCTGCAAAACACAAACACACAAAACCCTGCAAAATGCACACACACACAAAACCCTGCAACACACATACACACAAAAGCCTGCAAAACACACACACATAAACCCCTGGAAAACGCACACACGCACAAAACTCTGCAAAATGCACACACAAAGACACATACACACGAAACCCTGCAAAACACACACACATAAACCCCTGCAAAACGCACACACACACAAAACACTGCAAAACACACACATACGCAAAACCCTGCAAAACGCACACACACACAGCACCCTGCAAAATGCACACACACACATAAAACCCTGCAAAACGCACACACACATAAAACCCTGCAAAATGCATACACACACACAAAACCCTGCAAAACACACACACACATAAAACCCTGCAAAACACACACACACACACACACACGCAAAACACACACACACACAAAACCTTGCAAAATACACACACACACAAAACCCTGCAAAATCCACACACACAAAACCCTGCAAAACAAACACACACACAAAACCCTGCAAAACACACACACACAAAACCATGCAAAACGCGCACACACACCAAACCCTGCAACACACACATACACACAAAACCCTGCAAAACACACACACACGCACACACACAAAATCCTGCAAAACACAAACACTCACAAAACCCTGCAAAACACAAACACACACACAAAACCCTGCAAAACACAAACACACAAAACCCTGCAAAACGCACACACACACAGCACCCTGCAAAATGCACACACACACATAAAACCCTGCAAAACGCACACACACATAAAACCCTGCAAAATGCACACACACACACAAAACCCTGCAAAACACACACACACATAAAACCCTGCAAAACACACACACACACACACAAAATCCTGCAAAACACAAACATACACACAAAACCCTGCAAAACACACACACACAAAACCTTGCAAAATACACACACACACAAAACCCTGCAAAACCCACACACACAAAACCCTGCAAAACACAAACACACACAAAACCCTGCAAAACACAAACACACACAAAACCCTGCAAAACACAAACACACACACAAAACCCTGCAAAACACAAACACACACAAAATCCTGCAAAACGCACACACACACAAAATCCTGCAAAACACACACACACACAAAACCCTGCAAAACACACACACACAACCCTGCAAAACACACACACAAAACCCTGCAAAATGCACACACACACAAAACCCTGCAAAACGCACACACACAAAACCCTGCAAAACGCACACACACACAAAACCTTGGAAAACACACACACACAAAACCCTGCAAAACACACACACATTCAAAACCCTGCAAAAAACACACACACATAAAACCCTGCAAAACACACACACAAAACCCTGCAAAACACACACGCACAGAAAACCCAGCAATACACACGCACACACACACACACACACAGAAAATCCTGCAAAACACACACGCAAAACCCTGAAAAACACACACACACACGCAAAACCCTACAAAACGCACACACATAAAACCCTGCAAAACACACACACACACACACACACACACAACACTGCAAAACGCACACACAGACAAAACACTGCAAAACGCACACACAAAAAACCCTGCAAAACACACACACAACTCTGCAAAACGCACACACACACAAAACCCTGCAAAACACACACACATAAAGCCCTGTAAAACGCGCACACGCACAAAACCCTGCAAAACGCGCACACATAAAACCCTGCAAAAAACACACATAAAACGCTGCAAAACGCACACACACACAAAACCCTGCAAAACGCACACACATAAAATCCAGCAAAACACACACATGGGCACAAAACCCTGCAAACCGCACACACACGTAAAACCCTGCAACATGCACACGCACACAAAACCCTGCAACACACACATACACACAAAACCCTGCAAAACACACACACATAAGCCCCTGCAAAACGCACACACGCACAAAACTCTGCAAAACGCACACACAAAGACACACACACAAAACCCTGCAAAACACACACAAAACCCTGCAAAACACACACACATAATACTCTGCAAAACGCACACACACACAAAACACTGCAAAACACACACATACGCAAAACCCTGCAAAACGCACACACACACAGCACCCTGCAAAATGCACACACACACATAAAACCCTGCAAAACGCACACACATAAAACCCTGCAAAATGCACACACACACAAAACCCTGCAAAACACACACACACGTAAAACCCTGCAAAACACACACACACACACACACGCAAAACCCTGCAAAAAACACATACACACAAAACCTTGCAAAATACACACACACACAAAACCCTGCAAAACGCACACACATAAAATCCAGCAAAACACACACATGGGCACAAAACCCTGCAAACCGCACACACACGTAAAACCCTGCAACATGCACACGCACACAAAACCCTGCAACACACACATACACACAAAACCCTGCAAAACACACACACATAAGCCCCTGCAAAACGCACACACGCACAAAACTCTGCAAAACGCACACACAAAGACACACACACAAAACCCTGCAAAACACACACAAAACCCTGCAAAACACACACACATAATACTCTGCAAAACGCACACACACACAAAACACTGCAAAACACACACATACGCAAGACCCTGCAAAACGCACACACACAGCACCCTGCAAAATGCACACACACACATAAAACCCTGCAAAACGCACACACATAAAACCCTGCAAAATGCACACACACACACAAAACCCTGCAAAACACACACACACATAAAACCCTGCAAAACACACACACACACACACACACACGCAAAACCCTGCAAAACACACACACACACAAAACCTTGCAAAATCCACACACACAAAACCCTGCAAAACACACACACACACAAAACCCTGCAAAACACACACACACAAAACCATGCAAAACGCGCACACACACCAAACCCTGCAACACACACATACACACAGAACCCTGCAAAACACACACACTCGCACACACACACACGCAAAACCCTGCAAAACACACACACACACAAAACCTTGCAAAATCCACACACACAAAACCCTGCAAAACACACACACACACAAAACCCTGCAAAACACACACACACAAAACCATGCAAAACGCGCACACACACCAAACCCTGCAACACACACATACACACAAAACCCTGCAAAACACAAACACACACACAAAACCCTGCAAAACACAAACATACACACAAAACCCTGCAAAACACACACACACACAAAACCTTGCAAAACACACACACATAAAGCCCTGTAAAACGCGCACACGCACAAAACCCTGCAAAGCGTGCACACATAAAACCCTGCAAAAAACACACACACATAAAACGCTGCAAAACGCACACACACACAGCACCCTGCAAAATGCACACACACACATAAAACCCTGCCAAACGCACACACACATAAAACCCTGCAAAATGCACACACACACACAAAACCCTGCAACACACACACACACATAAAACCCTGCAAAACACACACACACACACACACACAAATCCCTGCAAAAGACAAACATACACACAAAACCCTGCAAAACACACACACACACACAAAACCTTGCAAAATACACACACACACAAAACCCTGCCAAACCCACACACACAAAACCCTGCAAAATAAACACACACACAAAACCCTGCAAAACACACACACACGCACACACACAAAATCCTGCAAAACACAAACACACACAAAACCCTGCAAAACACAAACACACACACAAAACCCTGCAAAACACAAACACACACAAAACCCTGCTAAACAGAAACACACAAAACCCTGCAAAACACACACACACACAAAACCTTGCAAAATACACACACACACAAAACCCTGCAAAACCCACACACACAAAACCCTGCAAAACACAAACACACACAAAACCCTGCTAAACAGAAACACACAAAACCCTGCAAAACGCACACACATAAACCCCTGCAAAACGCACAGACGCACAAATCTCTGCAAAACGCACACACAAAGACACATACACACAAAACCCTGCAAAACACACACACATAAACCCCTGCAAAACGCAGACACTCACACAACACTGCAAAACCCACACATACGCAAAACCCTGCAAAACGCACACACACACAGCACCCTGCAAAATGCACACACACACATAAAACCCTGCAGAACGCACACACACATAAAACCCTGCAAAACACACACACACACACACAAAACCCTGCAAAACACAAACGTACACACAAAACCCTTCAAAACACACACAAACACAAAACCTTACAAAATACACACACACACAAAACCCTGCAAAACCCACACACACAAAACCCTGCAAAACAAACACACACACAAAACCCTGCAAAACATACACACGCGCACACACAGAAAATCCTGCAAAACACAAACACACACAAAACCCTGCAAAACACAAACACACACACAAAACCCTGCAAAACACAAACACACAAAATCCTGCAAAACGCACACACACACAAAACCGTGCAAAACACAAACACACACACAAAACCCTGCAAAACACACACACACACAAAACCGTGCAAAACACAAACACACACACAAAACCCTGCAAAACACACACAGACACAAAACCCTGCAAAACACACACAGACACACAAAACCCTGCAAAACACACACACACACAAAACCCTGCAAAACACACACACACAACCCTGCAAAACACACACACAAAACCCTGCAAAACACACACACACAAAACCCTGCATAACACAAACACACACATAATACCCTGCAAAACACACACACACACACACAAAAAACCCTGCAAAACACACACATACAAAACCCTGCAAAACACACGCACATAAAACCCTGCAAAACGCACACACATAAAACCCTGCAAAACGCGCACACACACAAAACCCTGCAACACACACATACACACAAAACCCTGCAAAACACACACACATAAACCACTGCAAAACGCACACACGCACAAAACTCTGCAAAACGCACACACAAAGACACACACACACAAAACCCTGCAAAACACACACAAAACCCGGCAAAACACACACACACATAATACCCTGCAAAACGCACACACACACATAAAACCCTGCAAAACGCTCACACACCAATATCCTGCAAAACACACACGCGCACAAAACCCTGCAAACCGCACACACATAAAACCTGCAAAACGCACACACATAAAATCCAGCAAAACACACACATGCGCATAAAACCCTGCAAACCGCACACACACATAAAACCCTGCAAAACGCACACACACACAAAACCCTGCAAAACGCACACACACATAAAACCCTGCAAAACGCACACACACACAAAACCCTGCAAAACACACACACACAAAACCCTGCAAAACGCACACACACATAAAACCCAGCAAAGCGCACAGACACATAAAACCCTGCAAAACACACACACATTCAAATCCCTGCAAATCACACACACACAAAACACTGCAAAACGCAAACACACAGCACCCTTGAAAAATGCACACACACATAAAACCCTACAAAACGCGCACACACACAAAACCCTGCAAAACACACACACACAAAACCCTGCATAACACAAACACACACATAATACCCTGCAAAACACACACACACACACACAAATAACCCTGCAAAACACACACATACAAAACCCTGCAAAACACACGCACATAAAACCCTGCAAAACGCACACACATAAAACCCTGCAAAACGCGCACACACACAAAACCCTGCAACACACACATACACACAAAACCCTGCAAAACACACACACATAAACCACTGCAAAACGCACACACGCACAAAACTCTGCAAAACGCACACACAAAGACACACACACACAAAACCCTGCAAAACACACACAAAACCCGGCAAAACACACACACACATAATACCCTGCAAAACGCACACACACACATAAAACCCTGCAAAATGCTCACACACACAATATCCTGCAAAACACACACGCACACAAAACCCTGCAAACCGCACACACATAAAACCTGCAAAACGCACACACATAAAATCCAGCAAAACACACACATGCGCATAAAACCCTGCAAACCGCACACACACATAAAACCCTGCAAAACGCGCACACACACACAAAACCCTGCAAAACGCACACACACATAAAACCCTGCAAAACGCACACACACACAAAACCCTGCAAAACACACACACATAATACTCTGCAAAACGCACACACACACAAAACACTGCAAAACACACACATACGCAAAACCCTGCAAAACGCACACACACACAGCACCCTGCAAAATGCACACACACACATAAAACCCTGCAAAACGCACACACATAAAACCCTGCAAAATGCACACACACACAAAACCCTGCAAAACACACACACACGTAAAACCCTGCAAAACACACACACACACACACACGCAAAACCCTGCAAAAAACACATACACACAAAACCTTGCAAAATACACACACACACAAAACCCTGCAAAACGCACACACATAAAATCCAGCAAAACACACACATGGGCACAAAACCCTGCAAACCGCACACACACGTAAAACCCTGCAACATGCACACGCACACAAAACCCTGCAACACACACATACACACAAAACCCTGCAAAACACACACACATAAGCCCCTGCAAAACGCACACACGCACAAAACTCTGCAAAACGCACACACAAAGACACACACACAAAACCCTGCAAAACACACACAAAACCCTGCAAAACACACACACATAATACTCTGCAAAACGCACACACACATAAACCACTGCAAAACGCACACACGCACAAAACTCTGCAAAACGCACACACAAAGACACACACACACAAAACCCTGCAAAACACACACAAAACCCGGCAAAACACACACACACATAATACCCTGCAAAACGCACACACACACATAAAACCCTGCAAAATGCTCACACACACAATATCCTGCAAAACACACACGCACACAAAACCCTGCAAACCGCACACACATAAAACCTGCAAAACGCACACACATAAAATCCAGCAAAACACACACATGCGCATAAAACCCTGCAAACCGCACACACACATAAAACCCTGCAAAACGCGCACACACACACAAAACCCTGCAAAACGCACACACACATAAAACCCTGCAAAACGCACACACACACAAAACCCTGCAAAACACACACACATAATACTCTGCAAAACGCACACACACACAAAACACTGCAAAACACACACATACGCAAAACCCTGCAAAACGCACACACACACAGCACCCTGCAAAATGCACACACACACATAAAACCCTGCAAAACGCACACACATAAAACCCTGCAAAATGCACACACACACAAAACCCTGCAAAACACACACACACGTAAAACCCTGCAAAACACACACACACACACACACGCAAAACCCTGCAAAAAACACATACACACAAAACCTTGCAAAATACACACACACACAAAACCCTGCAAAACGCACACACATAAAATCCAGCAAAACACACACATGGGCACAAAACCCTGCAAACCGCACACACACGTAAAACCCTGCAACATGCACACGCACACAAAACCCTGCAACACACACATACACACAAAACCCTGCAAAACACACACACATAAGCCCCTGCAAAACGCACACACGCACAAAACTCTGCAAAACGCACACACAAAGACACACACACAAAACCCTGCAAAACACACACAAAACCCTGCAAAACACACACACATAATACTCTGCAAAACGCACACACACACAAAACACTGCAAAACACACACATACGCAAGACCCTGCAAAACGCACACACACAGCACCCTGCAAAATGCACACACACACATAAAACCCTGCAAAACGCACACACATAAAACCCTGCAAAATGCACACACACACACAAAACCCTGCAAAACACACACACACATAAAACCCTGCAAAACACACACACACACACACACACACGCAAAACCCTGCAAAACACACAAACACACAAAACCTTGCAAAATCCACACACACAAAACCCTGCAAAACACACACACACACAAAACCCTGCAAAACACACACACACAAAACCATGCAAAACGCGCACACACACCAAACCCTGCAACACACACATACACACAGAACCCTGCAAAACACACACACTCGCACACACACAAAATCCTGCAAAACACAAACACTCACAAAACCCTGCAAAACACAAACACACACACAAAACCCTGCAAAACACAAACATACACACAAAACCCTGCAAAACACACACACACACAAAACCTTGCAAAACACACACACATAAAGCCCTGTAAAACGCGCACACGCACAAAACCCTGCAAAGCGTGCACACATAAAACCCTGCAAAAAACACACACACATAAAACGCTGCAAAACGCACACACACACAGCACCCTGCAAAATGCACACACACACATAAAACCCTGCCAAACGCACACACACATAAAACCCTGCAAAATGCACACACACACACAAAACCCTGCAACACACACACACACATAAAACCCTGCAAAACACACACACACACACACACACAAATCCCTGCAAAAGACAAACATACACACAAAACCCTGCAAAACACACACACACACACAAAACCTTGCAAAATACACACACACACAAAACCCTGCCAAACCCACACACACAAAACCCTGCAAAATAAACACACACACAAAACCCTGCAAAACACACACACACGCACACACACAAAATCCTGCAAAACACAAACACACACAAAACCCTGCAAAACACAAACACACACACAAAACCCTGCAAAACACAAACACACACAAAACCCTGCTAAACAGAAACACACAAAACCCTGCAAAACACACACACACACAAAACCTTGCAAAATACACACACACACAAAACCCTGCAAAACCCACACACACAAAACCCTGCAAAACACAAACACACACAAAACCCTGCTAAACAGAAACACACAAAACCCTGCAAAACGCACACACATAAACCCCTGCAAAACGCACAGACGCACAAATCTCTGCAAAACGCACACACAAAGACACATACACACAAAACCCTGCAAAACACACACACATAAACCCCTGCAAAACGCAGACACTCACACAACACTGCAAAACCCACACATACGCAAAACCCTGCAAAACGCACACACACACAGCACCCTGCAAAATACACACACACACATAAAACCCTGCAGAACGCACACACACATAAAACCCTGCAAAACACACACACACACACACAAAACCCTGCAAAACACAAACGTACACACAAAACCCTTCAAAACACACACAAACACAAAACCTTACAAAATACACACACACACAAAACCCTGCAAAACCCACACACACAAAACCCTGCAAAACAAACACACACACAAAACCCTGCAAAACATACACACGCGCACACACAGAAAATCCTGCAAAACACAAACACACACAAAACCCTGCAAAACACAAACACACACACAAAACCCTGCAAAACACAAACACACAAAATCCTGCAAAACGCACACACACACAAAACCGTGCAAAACACAAACACACACACAAAACCCTGCAAAACACACACACACACAAAACCGTGCAAAACACAAACACACACACAAAACCCTGCAAAACACACACAGACACAAAACCCTGCAAAACACACACAGACACACAAAACCCTGCAAAACACACACACACACAAAACCCTGCAAAACACACACACACAACCCTGCAAAACACACACACAAAACCCTGCAAAACACACACACACAAAACCCTGCATAACACAAACACACACATAATACCCTGCAAAACACACACACACACACACAAAAAACCCTGCAAAACACACACATACAAAACCCTGCAAAACACACGCACATAAAACCCTGCAAAACGCACACACATAAAACCCTGCAAAACGCGCACACACACAAAACCCTGCAACACACACATACACACAAAACCCTGCAAAACACACACACATAAACCACTGCAAAATGCACACACGCACAAAACTCTGCAAAACGCACACACAAAGACACACACACACAAAACCCTGCAAAACACACACAAAACCCGGCAAAACACACACACACATAATACCCTGCAAAACGCACACACACACATAAAACCCTGCAAAACGCTCACACACACAATATCCTGCAAAACACACACGCGCACAAAACCCTGCAAACCGCACACACATAAAACCTGCAAAACGCACACACATAAAATCCAGCAAAACACACACATGCGCATAAAACCCTGCAAACCGCACACACACATAAAACCCTGCAAAACGCACACACACACAAAACCCTGCAAAACGCACACACACATAAAACCCTGCAAAACGCACACACACACAAAACCCTGCAAAACACACACACACAAAACCCTGCAAAACGCACACACACATAAAACCCAGCAAAGCGCACAGACACATAAAACCCTGCAAAACACACACACATTCAAATCCCTGCAAATCACACACACACAAAACACTGCAAAACGCAAACACACAGCACCCTTGAAAAATGCACACACACATAAAACCCTACAAAACGCGCACACACACAAAACCCTGCAAAACACACACACACAAAACCCTGCATAACACAAACACACACATAATACCCTGCAAAACACACACACACACACACAAAAAACCCTGCAAAACACACACATACAAAACCCTGCAAAACACACGCACATAAAACCCTGCAAAACGCACACACATAAAACCCTGCAAAACGCGCACACACACAAAACCCTGCAACACACACATACACACAAAACCCTGCAAAACACACACACATAAACCACTGCAAAACGCACACACGCACAAAACTCTGCAAAACGCACACACAAAGACACACACACACAAAACCCTGCAAAACACACACAAAACCCGGCAAAACACACACACACATAATACCCTGCAAAACGCACACACACACATAAAACCCTGCAAAATGCTCACACACACAATATCCTGCAAAACACACACGCACACAAAACCCTGCAAACCGCACACACATAAAACCTGCAAAACGCACACACATAAAATCCAGCAAAACACACACATGCGCATAAAACCCTGCAAACCGCACACACACATAAAACCCTGCAAAACGCGCACACACACACAAAACCCTGCAAAACGCACACACACATAAAACCCTGCAAAACGCACACACACACAAAACCCTGCAAAACACACACACACGAAACCCTGCAAAACGCACACACACATAAAACCCTGCAAAACACACACACATTCAAATCCCTGCAAATCACACACACACAAAACACTGCAAAACGCAAACACACAGCACCCTTGAAAAATGCACACACACACAAAACCCTACAAAACGCACACACACATAATACCCTGCAAAACGCACACACACACACAAAACCCTGCAAAACGCACATGCATAAAATCCAGCAAAACACACACATGGGCACAAAACTCTGCAAACCGCACACACACGTAAAACCCTGCAAAACGCACACACACACAAAACCCTGTGAAACGCACACACTCATAAAACCCAGCAAAACGCACACACATTCAAAACCTTGCAAATCACACACACAAAACACTGCAAAACGCAAACACACAGCACCCTGAAAAGTGCACACACACACAAAACCCTGCAAAACGCACACACATAAAACCCTGCAAAACGCACACACACACACAAAACCCTGCAAAACACACACAGACACAAAACCCTGCAAAACACACACAGACACACAAAACCCTGCAAAACACACACACACACAAAACCCTGCAAAACACACACACACAACCCTGCAAAACACAAACACACACATAATACCCTGCAAAACACACACACACACACACAAAAAACCCTGCAAAACACACACATACAAAACCCTGCAAAACACACGCACATAAAACCCTGCAAAACGCACACACATAAAACCCTGCAAAACGCGCACACACACAAAACCCTGCAACACACACATACACACAAAACCCTGCAAAACACACACACATAAACCACTGCAAAACGCACACACGCACAAAACTCTGCAAAACGCACACACAAAGACACACACACACAAAACCCTGCAAAACACACACAAAACCCGGCAAAACACACACACACATAATACCCTGCAAAACGCACACACACACATAAAACCCTGCAAAACGCTCACACACACAATATCCTGCAAAACACACACGCGCACAAAACCCTGCAAACCGCACACACATAAAACCTGCAAAACGCACACACATAAAATCCAGCAAAACACACACATGCGCATAAAACCCTGCAAACCGCACACACATAAAACCCTGCAAAACGCACACACACACAAAACCCTGCAAAACGCACACACACATAAAACCCTGCAAAACGCACACACACACAAAACCCTGCAAAACACACACACACAAAACCCTGCAAAACGCACACACACATAAAACCCAGCAAAGCGCACAGACACATAAAACCCTGCAAAACACACACACATTCAAATCCCTGCAAATCACACACACACAAAACACTGCAAAACGCAAACACACAGCACCCTTGAAAAATGCACACACACACAAAACCCTACAAAACGCACACACACATAATACCCTGCAAAACGCACACACACACACAAAACCCTGCAAAACGCACACGCATAAAATCCAGCAAAACACACACATGGGCACAAAACTCTGCAAACCGCACACACACGTAAAACCCTGCAAAACGCACACACACACAAAACCCTGTGAAACGCACACACTCATAAAACCCAGCAAAACGCACACACATTCAAAACCTTGCAAATCACACACACACAAAACACTGCAAAACGCAAGCACACAGCACCCTGAAAAGTGCACACACACACAAAACCCTGCAAAACGCACACACATAAAACCCTGCAAAACGCACACACACACAAAACCCTGCAAAACGCACACGCATAAAATCCAGCAAAACACACACATGGGCACAAAACTCTGCAAACCGCGCACACACGTAAAACCCAGCAAAACGCACACACATTCAAAACCTTGCAAAACACACACACACAAAACACTGCAAAACGCAAACACACAGCACCCTGAAAAGTGCACACACACACGTAAAACCCTGCAAAACGCACACACACACAAAACCCTGTGAAACGCACACACTCATAAAACCCAGCAAAACGCACACACATTCAAAACCTTGCAAATCACACACACACAAAATACTGCAAAACGCAAACACACAGCACCCTGAAAAGTGCACACACACACAAAACCCTGCAAAACGCACACACAAAACCCTGCAAAACACACACACATTCAAAACCCTGCAAAACTCACACACACGTAAAACCCTGCAAAACACACACACACACAAAACCCTGCAAAACACACACACACAAAACCCTGCAAAACACACACACACACAAAACCCTGCAAAACACACACACACAAAACCCTGCAAAACACACACACACATAAAACGCTGCAAAACACACACACATAATACCCTACAAAACGCACACACACATAAAACCCTGCAAAAAACACACACACATAAAACCCTGCAAAACACACACACAAAACCCTGCAAAATGCACAGACACACACAAAACCCTGCAAAACGCACAGACACACAAAACCCTGCAAAACGCACACACACATAAAACCCTGCAAAATACACACACGCACACTTATGAAACCCTAAAAAATGCACTCAAATAAAATCCGGAAAAAAAGACACACACACACGCTCTCTCTCTCTCTCACACACACACACACATATGCAAAACCCTGCAAAACGCACACACACACATCACCCTGCAAAATGCACACACACACATAAAACCCTGCAAAACACACACACACATAAAACCCTGCAAAACGCACACACACATAAAACCCTGCAAAATGCACACACACAAAACCCTGCAAAACACACACACACACACAACACTGCAAAACGCACACACACACAAAACCCTGCAAATCACACACACACAAAACACTGCAAAACACACACACACACAAAACCCTGCAAAATGCACACTTACAAAACCCTGCAAAACGCACACACATAAAACTATGCAAGACGAACACACACAAACCCCTGCAAAACGCACACACAAAACCCTGCAAAACACACACACATTCTAAAACCCTGCAAAACTCACACACACATAAAACCCTGCAAAACACACACACACACACACAAAACCCTGCAAAACACACACAGACAAAACCCTGCAAAACACACACACATAAAAGCCTGCAAAACAGACAAACACATTAAACCCTGCAAAACGCACACACACAAAACCCTGCAAAACGCACACACACAAAACCCTGCAAAACACACACACATTCAAATCCCTGCAAATCACACACACACAAAACACTGCAAAACGCAAACACACAGCACCCTTGAAAAATGCACACACACACAAAACCCTACAAAACGCACACACACATAATACCCTGCAAAACGCACACACACACACAAAACCCTGCAAAACGCACATGCATAAAATCCAGCAAAACACACACATGGGCACAAAACTCTGCAAACCGCACACACACGTAAAACCCTGCAAAACGCACACACACACAAAACCCTGTGAAACGCACACACTCATAAAACCCAGCAAAACGCACACACATTCAAAACCTTGCAAATCACACACACAAAACACTGCAAAACGCAAACACACAGCACCCTGAAAAGTGCACACACAAACAAAACCCTGCAAAACGCACACACATAAAACCCTGCAAAACGCACACACACACACAAAACCCTGCAAAACACACACAGACACAAAACCCTGCAAAACACACACAGACACACAAAACCCTGCAAAACACACACACACACAAAACCCTGCAAAACACACACACACAACCCTGCAAAACACAAACACACACATAATACCCTGCAAAACACACACACACACACAAAAAAAACCCTGCAAAACACACACATACAAAACCCTGTAAAACACACGCACATAAAACCCTGCAAAACGCACACACATAAAACCCTGCAAAACGCGCACACACACAAAACCCTGCAACACACACATACACACAAAACCCTGCAAAACACACACACATAAACCACTGCAAAACGCACACACGCACAAAACTCTGCAAAACGCACACACAAAGACACACACACACAAAACCCTGCAAAACACACACAAAACCCGGCAAAACACACACACACATAATACCCTGCAAAACGCACACAAACACATAAAACCCTGCAAAACGCTCACACACACAATATCCTGCAAAACACACACGCGCACAAAACCCTGCAAACCGCACACACATAAAACCTGCAAAACGCACACACATAAAATCCAGCAAAACACACACATGCGCATAAAACCCTGCAAACCGCACACACACATAAAACCCTGCAAAACGCACACACACACAAAACCCTGCAAAACGCACACACACATAAAACCCTGCAAAACGCACACACACACAAAACCCTGCAAAACACACACACACAAAACCCTGCAAAACGCACACACACATAAAACCCAGCAAAGCGCACAGACACATAAAACCCTGCAAAACACACACACATTCAAATCCCTGCAAATCACACACACACAAAACACTGCAAAACGCAAACACACAGCACCCTTGAAAAATGCACACACACACAAAACCCTACAAAACGCACACACACATAATACCCTGCAAAACGCACACACACACACAAAACCCTGCAAAACGCACACGCATAAAATCCAGCAAAACACACACATGGGCACAAAACTCTGCAAACCGCACACACACGTAAAACCCTGCAAAACGCACACACACACAAAACCCTGTGAAACGCACACACTCATAAAACCCAGCAAAACGCACACACATTCAAAACCTTGCAAATCACACACACACAAAACACTGCAAAACGCAAGCACACAGCACCCTGAAAAGTGCACACACACACAAAACCCTGCAAAACGCACACACATAAAACCCTGCAAAACACACACACACACAAAACCCTGCAAAACGCACACGCATAAAATCCAGCAAAACACACACATGGGCACAAAACTCTGCAAACCGCGCACACACGTAAAACCCAGCAAAACGCACACACATTCAAAACCTTGCAAATCACACACACACAAAACACTGCAAAACGCAAACACACAGCACCCTGAAAAGTGCACACACACACGTAAAACCCTGCAAAACGCACACACACACAAAACCCTGTGAAACGCACACACTCATAAAACCCAGCAAAACGCACACACATTCAAAACCTTGCAAATCACACACACACAAAATACTGCAAAACGCAAACACACAGCACCCTGAAAAGTGCACACACACACAAAACTCTGCAAAACGCACACACAAAACCCTGCAAAACACACACACATTCAAAACCCTGCAAAACTCACACACACGTAAAACCCTGCAAAACACACACACACACAAAACCCTGCAAAACACACACACACAAAACCCTGCAAAACACACACACACACAAAACCCTGCAAAACACACACACACAAAGCCCTGCAAAACACACACACACATAAAACGCTGCAAAACACACACACATAATACCCTACAAAACGCACACACACATAAAACCCTGCAAAAAACACACACACATAAAACCCTGCAAAACACACACACAAAACCCTGCAAAATGCACAGACACACACAAAACCCTGCAAAACGCACAGACACACAAAACCCTGCAAAACACACACACACATAAAACCCTGCAAAATACACACACGCACACTTATGAAACCCTAAAAAATGCACTCAAATAAAATCCGGAAAAAAAGACACACACACGCTCTCTCTCTCTCTCACACACACACACACATATGCAAAACCCTGCAAAACGCACACACACACATCACCCTGCAAAATGCACACACACACATAAAACCCTGCAAAACACACACACACATAAAACCCTGCAAAACGCACACACACATAAAACCCTGCAAAATGCACACACACAAAACCCTGCAAAATACACACACACACACAACACTGCAAAACGCACACACACACAAAACCCTGCAAATCACACACACACAAAACACTGCAAAACACACACACACACAAAACCCTGCAAAATGCACACTTACAAAACCCTGCAAAACGCACACACATAAAACTATGCAAGACGAACACACACAAACCCCTGCAAAACGCACACACAAAACCCTGCAAAACACACACACATTCTAAAACCCTGCAAAACTCACACACACATAAAACCCTGCAAAACACACACACACACACAAAACCCTGCAAAACACACACAGACAAAACCCTGCAAAACACACACACATAAAAGCCTGCAAAACAGACAAACACATTAAACCCTGCAAAACGCACACACACAAAACCCTGCAAAACGCACACACACAAAACCCTGCAAAACATACACAGACACAAAACCCTGCAAAACGCACAGACACATAAAACCCTGCAAAATGCACACACACACAAAACCCTGCAAAATACACACACGCACACTTATGAAACCCTACAAAACGCACTCATATAAAATCCGGAAAAAAAGACACACACGCACACTCTCTCTCTCTCTCTTACACACACACACATATATAAAACCCTGCAAAACGCACACACACACAAAACACTGCAAAACACACACATACGCAAAACCCTGCAAAACGCACACACACAGCACCCTGCAAAATGCACACACACACATAAAACCCTGCAAAACGCACACACACATAAAACCCTGCAAAATGCACACACACAAAACCCTGCAAAACACACACACACACAATACTGCAAAACGCACACACACACAAAACCCTGCAAATCACACACACACAAAACACTGCAAAACACACAGACACACAAAACCCTGCAAAATGCACACTTACAAAACCCTGCAAAACGCACACACACATAAAACTCTGCAAGACGAACACACACAAACCCCTGCAAAACGCACACACAAAACCCTGCAAAACACACACACATTCTAAAACCCTGCAAAACTCACACACACATAAAACCCTGCAAAACACACACACACACACACAAAACCCTGCAAAACACACACAAACAAAACCCTGCAAAACACACACACACACACACAAAACCCTGCAAAATACACACACACACTTATGAAACCCTACAAAACGCACTCATATAAAATCCGGAAAAAAAGACACACACACACTCTCTCTCTCACACACACACACATATATAAAACCCAGCAAAACGCACACACACACAAAACACTGCAAAACACACACATACGCAAAACTCTGCAAAACGCACACACACATAGCACCCTGCAAAATGCACGCACACACATAAAACCCTGCAAAATGCACACACACATAAAACCCTGCAAAACACACACACACACAATACTGCAAAACGCACACACACACAAAACCCTGCAAATCACACACACACAAAACACTGCAAAACACACACACAAAACCCTGCAAAACACACTCACACACAAAACCCTGCAAATCACACACACACAAAACACTGCAAAACACACACACACACAAAACCCTGCAAAATGCACACATACAAAACCCTGCAAAACGCACACACACATAAAACTCTGCAAAACGAACACACACAAACCCCTGCAAAACGCACACACAAAACCCTGCAAAACACACACACATTCTAAAACCCTGCAAAACACACACACACACACACAAAACCCTGCAAAACGCACACACAAAACCCTGCAAAACGCACACACACACAAAACCCTGCAAAACGCACACACACACAAAACCCTGCAAAATGCACACACACACAAAACCCTGCAAAATACACACACACACTTATGAAACCCTACAAAACGCACTCATATAAAATCCGGAAAAAAAGACACACACACACTCTCTCTCTCACACACACACACATATATAAAACCCAGCAAAACGCACACACACACACAAAACACTGCAAAACACACACATACGCAAAACTCTGCAAAACGCACACACACATAGCACCCTGCAAAATGCACGCACACACATAAAACCCTGCAAAATGCACACACACATAAAACCCTGCAAAACACACACACACAGACACAAAACACTGCAAAACGCACACACACAAAACCCTGCATAACACAAACACACACATAATACCCTGCAAAACGCACACACACACATAAAACCCTGCAAAACGCTCACACACATAAAACCTGCAAAACGCACACACATAAAATCCAGCAAAACACACACATGCGCACAAAACCCTGCAAACCGCACACACAAAACCCTGCAAAACGCACACACATAAAATCCAGCAAAACGCACACACACAAAACCCTGCAAAACGCACACACAGAAAACCTTGCAAAACGCACACACACAAAACCCTGCAAAACGCACAGACACATAAAACCTTGCAAAACGCACACACACATAAAACCCAGCAAAGTGCACAGACACATAAAACCCTGCAAAACACACAGACACATTCAAAACCCTGCAAATCACACACACACAAAACCCTGCAAAACACACACACATTCAAAACCCTGCAAAACTCACACACACGTAAAACCCTGCAAAACTCACACACACATAAAAGCCTGCAAAACACACAAACATAAAACCCGGCAAAACGCACACACACACATAAAACCCTGCAAAACGCTCACACACATAAAACCCTGCAAAAAACACACACACATAAAACCCTGCAAAACGCACACACACAAAATCCTGCAAATCACACACACGCACGCTTATGAAACCCTACAAAACGCACTCATATAAAATCCGGAAAAAAAGACACACACACACTCTCTCTTTCTCACACACACACACACACATTCAAAACCGTGCAAAACAAACACACACGTAAAACCCTGCAAAACACACACACACACAAAATCCTGCAAAATGCACAGACACACACAAAACCCTGCAAAACGCACACACACATAAAACCCTGCAAAATACACACACGCACACTTATGAAACCCTAAAAAATGCACTCAAATAAAATCCGGAAAAAAAGACACACACACGCTCTCTCTCTCTCACACACACACACACATATATAAAACCCTGCAAAACGCACACACACACAAAACACTGCAAAACACACACATACGCAAAACCCTGCAAAACGCACACACACACAGCACCCTGCAAAATGCACACACACACATAAAACCCTGCAAAACACACACACAGATAAAACCCTGCAAAATGCACACACACACAAAACCCTGCAAAACACACACACACACACAACACTGCAAAACGCACACACACACAAAACCCTGCAAATCACACACACACAAAACACTGCAAAACACAGACACACAAAACCCTGCAAAATGCACACTTACAAAACCCTGCAAAACGCACACACACATAAAACTCTGCAAGATGAACACACACAAACCCGTGCAAAACGCACACACAAAACCCTGCAAAACACACACACATTCTAAAACCCTGCAAAACTCACACACACATAAAACCCTGCAAAACACACACACACACACAAAACCCTGCAAAATGCACACACACACATAAAACCCTGCAAAACGCACACACACATAAAACCCTGCAAAATGCACACACACACACAAAACCCTGCAAAACACACACACACACAATACTGCAAAACGCACACACACGCAAAACCCTGCAAATCACACACACACAAAACACTGCAAAACACACACACAAAACCCTGCAAAACACACACACACACAAAACCCTGCAAATCACACACACACAAAACACTGCAAAACACACACACACACAAAACCCTGCAAAATGCACACATACAAAACCCTGCAAAACGCACACACACATAAAACTCTGCAAAACGAACACACACAAACCCCTGCAAAACGCACACACAAAACCCTGCAAAACACACACACATTCTAAAACCCTGCAAAACACACACACACACACACAAAACCCTGCAAAACGCACACACAAAACCCTGCAAAACGCACACACACACAAAACCCTGCAAAACGCACACACACACAAAACCCTGCAAAATGCACACACACACAAAACCCTGCAAAATACACACACACACTTATGAAACCCTACAAAACGCACTCATATAAAATCCGGAAAAAAAGACACACACACACTCTCTCTCTCACACACACACACATATATAAAACCCAGCAAAACGCACACACACACACAAAACACTGCAAAACACACACATACGCAAAACTCTGCAAAACGCACACACACATAGCACCCTGCAAAATGCACGCACACACATAAAACCCTGCAAAATGCACACACACATAAAACCCTGCAAAACACACACACACAGACACAAAACACTGCAAAACGCACACACACAAAACCCTGCATAACACAAACACACACATAATACCCTGCAAAACGCACACACACACATAAAACCCTGCAAAACGCTCACACACATAAAACCTGCAAAACGCACACACATAAAATCCAGCAAAACACACACATGCGCACAAAACCCTGCAAACCGCACACACAAAACCCTGCAAAACGCACACACATAAAATCCAGCAAAACGCACACACACAAAACCCTGCAAAACGCACACACAGAAAACCTTGCAAAACGCACACACACAAAACCCTGCAAAACGCACAGACACATAAAACCTTGCAAAACGCACACACACATAAAACCCAGCAAAGTGCACAGACACATAAAACCCTGCAAAACACACAGACACATTCAAAACCCTGCAAATCACACACACACAAAACCCTGCAAAACACACACACATTCAAAACCCTGCAAAACTCACACACACGTAAAACCCTGCAAAACTCACACACACATAAAAGCCTGCAAAACACACAAACATAAAACCCGGCAAAACGCACACACACACATAAAACCCTGCAAAACGCTCACACACATAAAACCCTGCAAAAAACACACACACATAAAACCCTGCAAAACGCACACACACAAAATCCTGCAAATCACACACACGCACGCTTATGAAACCCTACAAAACGCACTCATATAAAATCCGGAAAAAAAGACACACACACACTCTCTCTTTCTCACACACACACACACACATTCAAAACCGTGCAAAACAAACACACACGTAAAACCCTGCAAAACACACACACACACAAAATCCTGCAAAATGCACAGACACACACAAAACCCTGCAAAACGCACACACACATAAAACCCTGCAAAATACACACACGCACACTTATGAAACCCTAAAAAATGCACTCAAATAAAATCCGGAAAAAAAGACACACACACGCTCTCTCTCTCTCACACACACACACACATATATAAAACCCTGCAAAACGCACACACACACAAAACACTGCAAAACACACACATACGCAAAACCCTGCAAAACGCACACACACACAGCACCCTGCAAAATGCACACACACACATAAAACCCTGCAAAACACACACACAGATAAAACCCTGCAAAATGCACACACACACAAAACCCTGCAAAACACACACACACACACAACACTGCAAAACGCACACACACACAAAACCCTGCAAATCACACACACACAAAACACTGCAAAACACAGACACACAAAACCCTGCAAAATGCACACTTACAAAACCCTGCAAAACGCACACACACATAAAACTCTGCAAGATGAACACACACAAACCCGTGCAAAACGCACACACAAAACCCTGCAAAACACACACACATTCTAAAACCCTGCAAAACTCACACACACATAAAACCCTGCAAAACACACACACACACACAAAACCCTGCAAAATGCACACACACACATAAAACCCTGCAAAACGCACACACACATAAAACCCTGCAAAATGCACACACACACACAAAACCCTGCAAAACACACACACACACAATACTGCAAAACGCACACACACGCAAAACCCTGCAAATCACACACACACAAAACACTGCAAAACACACACACAAAACCCTGCAAAACACACACACACACAAAACCCTGCAAATCACACACACACAAAACACTGCAAAACACACACACACACAAAACCCTGCAAAATGCACACATACAAAACCCTGCAAAACGCACACACACATAAAACTCTGCAAAACGAACACACACAAACCCCTGCAAAACGCACACACAAAACCCTGCAAAACACACACACATTCTAAAACCCTGCAAAACACACACACACACACACAAAACCCTGCAAAACGCACACACAAAACCCTGCAAAACGCACACACACACAAAACCCTGCAAAACGCACACACACACAAAACCCTGCAAAATGCACACACACACAAAACCCTGCAAAATACACACACACACTTATGAAACCCTACAAAACGCACTCATATAAAATCCGGAAAAAAAGACACACACACACTCTCTCTCTCACACACACACACATATATAAAACCCAGCAAAACGCACACACACACACAAAACACTGCAAAACACACACATACGCAAAACTCTGCAAAACGCACACACACATAGCACCCTGCAAAATGCACGCACACACATAAAACCCTGCAAAATGCACACACACATAAAACCCTGCAAAACACACACACACAGACACAAAACACTGCAAAACGCACACACACAAAACCCTGCATAACACAAACACACACATAATACCCTGCAAAACGCACACACACACATAAAACCCTGCAAAACGCTCACACACATAAAACCTGCAAAACGCACACACATAAAATCCAGCAAAACACACACATGCGCACAAAACCCTGCAAACCGCACACACAAAACCCTGCAAAACGCACACACATAAAATCCAGCAAAACGCACACACACAAAACCCTGCAAAACGCACACACAGAAAACCTTGCAAAACGCACACACACAAAACCCTGCAAAACGCACAGACACATAAAACCTTGCAAAACGCACACACACATAAAACCCAGCAAAGTGCACAGACACATAAAACCCTGCAAAACACACAGACACATTCAAAACCCTGCAAATCACACACACACAAAACCCTGCAAAACACACACACATTCAAAACCCTGCAAAACTCACACACACGTAAAACCCTGCAAAACTCACACACACATAAAAGCCTGCAAAACACACAAACATAAAACCCGGCAAAACGCACACACACACATAAAACCCTGCAAAACGCTCACACACATAAAACCCTGCAAAAAACACACACACATAAAACCCTGCAAAACGCACACACACAAAATCCTGCAAATCACACACACGCACGCTTATGAAACCCTACAAAACGCACTCATATAAAATCCGGAAAAAAAGACACACACACACTCTCTCTTTCTCACACACACACACACACATTCAAAACCGTGCAAAACAAACACACACGTAAAACCCTGCAAAACACACACACACACAAAATCCTGCAAAATGCACAGACACACACAAAACCCTGCAAAACGCACACACACATAAAACCCTGCAAAATACACACACGCACACTTATGAAACCCTAAAAAATGCACTCAAATAAAATCCGGAAAAAAAGACACACACACGCTCTCTCTCTCTCACACACACACACACATATATAAACCCCTGCAAAACGCAGACACTCACACAACACTGCAAAACCCACACATACGCAAAACCCTGCAAAACGCACACACACACAGCACCCTGCAAAATGCACACACACACATAAAACCCTGCAGAACGCACACACACATAAAACCCTGCAAAACACACACACACACACACAAAACCCTGCAAAACACAAACGTACACACAAAACCCTTCAAAACACACACAAACACAAAACCTTACAAAATACACACACACACAAAACCCTGCAAAACCCACACACACAAAACCCTGCAAAACAAACACACACACAAAACCCTGCAAAACATACACACGCGCACACACAGAAAATCCTGCAAAACACAAACACACACAAAACCCTGCAAAACACAAACACACACACAAAACCCTGCAAAACACAAACACACAAAATCCTGCAAAACGCACACACACACAAAACCGTGCAAAACACAAACACACACACAAAACCCTGCAAAACACACACACACACAAAACCGTGCAAAACACAAACACACACACAAAACCCTGCAAAACACACACAGACACAAAACCCTGCAAAACACACACAGACACACAAAACCCTGCAAAACACACACACACACAAAACCCTGCAAAACACACACACACAACCCTGCAAAACACACACACAAAACCCTGCAAAACACACACACACAAAACCCTGCATAACACAAACACACACATAATACCCTGCAAAACACACACACACACACACAAAAAACCCTGCAAAACACACACATACAAAACCCTGCAAAACACACGCACATAAAACCCTGCAAAACGCACACACATAAAACCCTGCAAAACGCGCACACACACAAAACCCTGCAACACACACATACACACAAAACCCTGCAAAACACACACACATAAACCACTGCAAAACGCACACACGCACAAAACTCTGCAAAACGCACACACAAAGACACACACACACAAAACCCTGCAAAACACACACAAAACCCGGCAAAACACACACACACATAATACCCTGCAAAACGCACACACACACATAAAACCCTGCAAAACGCTCACACACCAATATCCTGCAAAACACACACGCGCACAAAACCCTGCAAACCGCACACACATAAAACCTGCAAAACGCACACACATAAAATCCAGCAAAACACACACATGCGCATAAAACCCTGCAAACCGCACACACACATAAAACCCTGCAAAACGCACACACACACAAAACCCTGCAAAACGCACACACACATAAAACCCTGCAAAACGCACACACACACAAAACCCTGCAAAACACACACACACAAAACCCTGCAAAACGCACACACACATAAAACCCAGCAAAGCGCACAGACACATAAAACCCTGCAAAACACACACACATTCAAATCCCTGCAAATCACACACACACAAAACACTGCAAAACGCAAACACACAGCACCCTTGAAAAATGCACACACACATAAAACCCTACAAAACGCGCACACACACAAAACCCTGCAAAACACACACACACAAAACCCTGCATAACACAAACACACACATAATACCCTGCAAAACACACACACACACACACAAAAAACCCTGCAAAACACACACATACAAAACCCTGCAAAACACACGCACATAAAACCCTGCAAAACGCACACACATAAAACCCTGCAAAACGCGCACACACACAAAACCCTGCAACACACACATACACACAAAACCCTGCAAAACACACACACATAAACCACTGCAAAACGCACACACGCACAAAACTCTGCAAAACGCACACACAAAGACACACACACACAAAACCCTGCAAAACACACACAAAACCCGGCAAAACACACACACACATAATACCCTGCAAAACGCACACACACACATAAAACCCTGCAAAATGCTCACACACACAATATCCTGCAAAACACACACGCACACAAAACCCTGCAAACCGCACACACATAAAACCTGCAAAACGCACACACATAAAATCCAGCAAAACACACACATGCGCATAAAACCCTGCAAACCGCACACACACATAAAACCCTGCAAAACGCGCACACACACACAAAACCCTGCAAAACGCACACACACATAAAACCCTGCAAAACGCACACACACACAAAACCCTGCAAAACACACACACATAATACTCTGCAAAACGCACACACACACAAAACACTGCAAAACACACACATACGCAAAACCCTGCAAAACGCACACACACACAGCACCCTGCAAAATGCACACACACACATAAAACCCTGCAAAACGCACACACATAAAACCCTGCAAAATGCACACACACACAAAACCCTGCAAAACACACACACACGTAAAACCCTGCAAAACACACACACACACACACACGCAAAACCCTGCAAAAAACACATACACACAAAACCTTGCAAAATACACACACACACAAAACCCTGCAAAACGCACACACATAAAATCCAGCAAAACACACACATGGGCACAAAACCCTGCAAACCGCACACACACGTAAAACCCTGCAACATGCACACGCACACAAAACCCTGCAACACACACATACACACAAAACCCTGCAAAACACACACACATAAGCCCCTGCAAAACGCACACACGCACAAAACTCTGCAAAACGCACACACAAAGACACACACACAAAACCCTGCAAAACACACACAAAACCCTGCAAAACACACACACATAATACTCTGCAAAACGCACACACACACAAAACACTGCAAAACACACACATACGCAAGACCCTGCAAAACGCACACACACAGCACCCTGCAAAATGCACACACACACATAAAACCCTGCAAAACGCACACACATAAAACCCTGCAAAATGCACACACACACACAAAACCCTGCAAAACACACACTCACATAAAACCCTGCAAAACACACACACACACACACACACACGCAAAACCCTGCAAAACACACACACACACAAAACCTTGCAAAATCCACACACACAAAACCCTGCAAAACAAACACACACACAAAACCCTGCAAAACGCGCACACACACAAAACCATGCAAAACGCGCACACACACCAAACCCTGCAACACACACATACACACAGAACCCTGCAAAACACACACACTCGCACACACACAAAATCCTGCAAAACACAAACACTCACAAAACCCTGCAAAACACAAACACACACACAAAACCCTGCAAAACACAAACATACACACAAAACCCTGCAAAACACACACACACACAAAACCTTGCAAAACACACACACATAAAGCCCTGTAAAACGCGCACACGCACAAAACCCTGCAAAGCGTGCACACATAAAACCCTGCAAAAAACACACACACATAAAACGCTGCAAAACGCACACACACACAGCACCCTGCAAAATGCACACACACACATAAAACCCTGCCAAACGCACACACACATAAAACCCTGCAAAATGCACACACACACACAAAACCCTGCAACACACACACACACATAAAACCCTGCAAAACACACACACACACACACACACAAATCCCTGCAAAAGACAAACATACACACAAAACCCTGCAAAACACACACACACACACAAAACCTTGCAAAATACACACACACACAAAACCCTGCCAAACCCACACACACAAAACCCTGCAAAATAAACACACACACAAAACCCTGCAAAACACACACACACGCACACACACAAAATCCTGCAAAACACAAACACACACAAAACCCTGCAAAACACAAACACACACACAAAACCCTGCAAAACACAAACACACACAAAACCCTGCTAAACAGAAACACACAAAACCCTGCAAAACACACACACACACAAAACCTTGCAAAATACACACACACACAAAACCCTGCAAAACCCACACACACAAAACCCTGCAAAACACAAACACACACAAAACCCTGCTAAACAGAAACACACAAAACCCTGCAAAACGCACACACATAAACCCCTGCAAAACGCACAGACGCACAAATCTCTGCAAAACGCACACACAAAGACACATACACACAAAACCCTGCAAAACACACACACATAAACCCCTGCAAAACGCAGACACTCACACAACACTGCAAAACCCACACATACGCAAAACCCTGCAAAACGCACACACACACAGCACCCTGCAAAATGCACACACACACATAAAACCCTGCAGAACGCACACACACATAAAACCCTGCAAAACACACACACACACACACAAAACCCTGCAAAACACAAACGTACACACAAAACCCTTCAAAACACACACAAACACAAAACCTTACAAAATACACACACACACAAAACCCTGCAAAACATACACACGCGCACACACAGAAAATCCTGCAAAACACAAACACACACAAAACCCTGCAAAACACAAACACACACACAAAACCCTGCAAAACACAAACACACAAAATCCTGCAAAACGCACACACACACAAAACCGTGCAAAACACAAACACACACACAAAACCCTGCAAAACACACACACACACAAAACCGTGCAAAACACAAACACACACACAAAACCCTGCAAAACACACACAGACACAAAACCCTGCAAAACACACACAGACACACAAAACCCTGCAAAACACACACACACACAAAACCCTGCAAAACACACACACACAACCCTGCAAAACACACACACAAAACCCTGCAAAACACACACACACAAAACCCTGCATAACACAAACACACACATAATACCCTGCAAAACACACACACACACACACAAAAAACCCTGCAAAACACACACATACAAAACCCTGCAAAACACACGCACATAAAACCCTGCAAAACGCACACACATAAAACCCTGCAAAACGCGCACACACACAAAACCCTGCAACACACACATACACACAAAACCCTGCAAAACACACACACATAAACCACTGCAAAATGCACACACGCACAAAACTCTGCAAAACGCACACACAAAGACACACACACACAAAATCCTGCAAAACACACACAAAACCCGGCAAAACACACACACACATAATACCCTGCAAAACGCACACACACACATAAAACCCTGCAAAACGCTCACACACACAATATCCTGCAAAACACACACGCGCACAAAACCCTGCAAACCGCACACACATAAAACCTGCAAAACGCACACACATAAAATCCAGCAAAACACACACATGCGCATAAAACCCTGCAAACCGCACACACACATAAAACCCTGCAAAACGCACACACACACAAAACCCTGCAAAACGCACACACACATAAAACCCTGCAAAACGCACACACACACAAAACCCTGCAAAACACACACACACAAAACCCTGCAAAACGCACACACACATAAAACCCAGCAAAGCGCACAGACACATAAAACCCTGCAAAACACACACACATTCAAATCCCTGCAAATCACACACACACAAAACACTGCAAAACGCAAACACACAGCACCCTTGAAAAATGCACACACACATAAAACCCTACAAAACGCGCACACACACAAAACCCTGCAAAACACACACACACAAAACCCTGCATAACACAAACACACACATAATACCCTGCAAAACACACACACACACACACAAATAACCCTGCAAAACACACACATACAAAACCCTGCAAAACACACGCACATAAAACCCTGCAAAACGCACACACATAAAACCCTGCAAAACACACACACATTCAAATCCCTGCAAATCACACACACACAAAACACTGCAAAACGCAAACACACAGCACCCTTGAAAAATGCACACACACATAAAACCCTACAAAACGCGCACACACACAAAACCCTGCAAAACACACACACACAAAACCCTGCATAACACAAACACACACATAATACCCTGCAAAACACACACACACACACACAAAAAACCCTGCAAAACACACACATACAAAACCCTGCAAAACACACGCACATAAAACCCTGCAAAACGCACACACATAAAACCCTGCAAAACGCGCACACACACAAAACCCTGCAACACACACATACACACAAAACCCTGCAAAACACACACACATAAACCACTGCAAAACGCACACACGCACAAAACTCTGCAAAACGCACACACAAAGACACACACACACAAAACCCTGCAAAACACACACAAAACCCGGCAAAACACACACACACATAATACCCTGCAAAACGCACACACACACATAAAACCCTGCAAAATGCTCACACACACAATATCCTGCAAAACACACACGCACACAAAACCCTGCAAACCGCACACACATAAAACCTGCAAAACGCACACACATAAAATCCAGCAAAACACACACATGCGCATAAAACCCTGCAAACCGCACACACACATAAAACCCTGCAAAACGCGCACACACACACAAAACCCTGCAAAACGCACACACACATAAAACCCTGCAAAACGCACACACACACAAAACCCTGCAAAACACACACACACGAAACCCTGCAAAACGCACACACACATAAAACCCTGCAAAACACACACACATTCAAATCCCTGCAAATCACACACACACAAAACACTGCAAAACGCAAACACACAGCACCCTTGAAAAATGCACACACACACAAAACCCTACAAAACGCACACACACATAATACCCTGCAAAACGCACACACACACACAAAACCCTGCAAAACGCACATGCATAAAATCCAGCAAAACACACACATGGGCACAAAACTCTGCAAACCGCACACACACGTAAAACCCTGCAAAACGCACACACACACAAAACCCTGTGAAACGCACACACTCATAAAACCCAGCAAAACGCACACACATTCAAAACCTTGCAAATCACACACACAAAACACTGCAAAACGCAAACACACAGCACCCTGAAAAGTGCACACACACACAAAACCCTGCAAAACGCACACACATAAAACCCTGCAAAACGCACACACACACACAAAACCCTGCAAAACACACACAGACACAAAACCCTGCAAAACACACACAGACACACAAAACCCTGCAAAACACACACACACACAAAACCCTGCAAAACACACACACACAACCCTGCAAAACACAAACACACACATAATACCCTGCAAAACACACACACACACACACAAAAAACCCTGCAAAACACACACATACAAAACCCTGCAAAACACACGCACATAAAACCCTGCAAAACGCACACACATAAAACCCTGCAAAACGCGCACACACACAAAACCCTGCAACACACACATACACACAAAACCCTGCAAAACACACACACATAAACCACTGCAAAACGCACACACGCACAAAACTCTGCAAAACGCACACACAAAGACACACACACACAAAACCCTGCAAAACACACACAAAACCCGGCAAAACACACACACACATAATACCCTGCAAAACGCACACACACACATAAAACCCTGCAAAACGCTCACACACACAATATCCTGCAAAACACACACGCGCACAAAACCCTGCAAACCGCACACACATAAAACCTGCAAAACGCACACACATAAAATCCAGCAAAACACACACATGCGCATAAAACCCTGCAAACCGCACACACATAAAACCCTGCAAAACGCACACACACACAAAACCCTGCAAAACGCACACACACATAAAACCCTGCAAAACGCACACACACACAAAACCCTGCAAAACACACACACACAAAACCCTGCAAAACGCACACACACATAAAACCCAGCAAAGCGCACAGACACATAAAACCCTGCAAAACACACACACATTCAAATCCCTGCAAATCACACACACACAAAACACTGCAAAACGCAAACACACAGCACCCTTGAAAAATGCACACACACACAAAACCCTACAAAACGCACACACACATAATACCCTGCAAAACGCACACACACACACAAAACCCTGCAAAACGCACACGCATAAAATCCAGCAAAACACACACATGGGCACAAAACTCTGCAAACCGCACACACACGTAAAACCCTGCAAAACGCACACACACACAAAACCCTGTGAAACGCACACACTCATAAAACCCAGCAAAACGCACACACATTCAAAACCTTGCAAATCACACACACACAAAACACTGCAAAACGCAAGCACACAGCACCCTGAAAAGTGCACACACACACAAAACCCTGCAAAACGCACACACATAAAACCCTGCAAAACGCACACACACACAAAACCCTGCAAAACGCACACGCATAAAATCCAGCAAAACACACACATGGGCACAAAACTCTGCAAACCGCGCACACACGTAAAACCCAGCAAAACGCACACACATTCAAAACCTTGCAAAACACACACACACAAAACACTGCAAAACGCAAACACACAGCACCCTGAAAAGTGCACACACACACGTAAAACCCTGCAAAACGCACACACACACAAAACCCTGTGAAACGCACACACTCATAAAACCCAGCAAAACGCACACACATTCAAAACCTTGCAAATCACACACACACAAAATACTGCAAAACGCAAACACACAGCACCCTGAAAAGTGCACACACACACAAAACCCTGCAAAACGCACACACAAAACCCTGCAAAACACACACACATTCAAAACCCTGCAAAACTCACACACACGTAAAACCCTGCAAAACACACACACACACAAAACCCTGCAAAACACACACACACAAAACCCTGCAAAACACACACACACACAAAACCCTGCAAAACACACACACACAAAACCCTGCAAAACACACACACACATAAAACGCTGCAAAACACACACACATAATACCCTACAAAACGCACACACACATAAAACCCTGCAAAAAACACACACACATAAAACCCTGCAAAACACACACACAAAACCCTGCAAAATGCACAGACACACACAAAACCCTGCAAAACGCACAGACACACAAAACCCTGCAAAACGCACACACACATAAAACCCTGCAAAATACACACACGCACACTTATGAAACCCTAAAAAATGCACTCAAATAAAATCCGGAAAAAAAGACACACACACACGCTCTCTCTCTCTCTCACACACACACACACATATGCAAAACCCTGCAAAACGCACACACACACATCACCCTGCAAAATGCACACACACACATAAAACCCTGCAAAACACACACACACATAAAACCCTGCAAAACGCACACACACATAAAACCCTGCAAAATGCACACACACAAAACCCTGCAAAACACACACACACACACAACACTGCAAAACGCACACACACACAAAACCCTGCAAATCACACACACACAAAACACTGCAAAACACACACACACACAAAACCCTGCAAAATGCACACTTACAAAACCCTGCAAAACGCACACACATAAAACTATGCAAGACGAACACACACAAACCCCTGCAAAACGCACACACAAAACCCTGCAAAACACACACACATTCTAAAACCCTGCAAAACTCACACACACATAAAACCCTGCAAAACACACACACACACACACAAAACCCTGCAAAACACACACAGACAAAACCCTGCAAAACACACACACATAAAAGCCTGCAAAACAGACAAACACATTAAACCCTGCAAAACGCACACACACAAAACCCTGCAAAACGCACACACACAAAACCCTGCAAAACACACACACATTCAAATCCCTGCAAATCACACACACACAAAACACTGCAAAACGCAAACACACAGCACCCTTGAAAAATGCACACACACACAAAACCCTACAAAACGCACACACACATAATACCCTGCAAAACGCACACACACACACAAAACCCTGCAAAACGCACATGCATAAAATCCAGCAAAACACACACATGGGCACAAAACTCTGCAAACCGCACACACACGTAAAACCCTGCAAAACGCACACACACACAAAACCCTGTGAAACGCACACACTCATAAAACCCAGCAAAACGCACACACATTCAAAACCTTGCAAATCACACACACAAAACACTGCAAAACGCAAACACACAGCACCCTGAAAAGTGCACACACAAACAAAACCCTGCAAAACGCACACACATAAAACCCTGCAAAACGCACACACACACACAAAACCCTGCAAAACACACACAGACACAAAACCCTGCAAAACACACACAGACACACAAAACCCTGCAAAACACACACACACACAAAACCCTGCAAAACACACACACACAACCCTGCAAAACACAAACACACACATAATACCCTGCAAAACACACACACACACACAAAAAAAACCCTGCAAAACACACACATACAAAACCCTGTAAAACACACGCACATAAAACCCTGCAAAACGCACACACATAAAACCCTGCAAAACGCGCACACACACAAAACCCTGCAACACACACATACACACAAAACCCTGCAAAACACACACACATAAACCACTGCAAAACGCACACACGCACAAAACTCTGCAAAACGCACACACAAAGACACACACACACAAAACCCTGCAAAACACACACAAAACCCGGCAAAACACACACACACATAATACCCTGCAAAACGCACACAAACACATAAAACCCTGCAAAACGCTCACACACACAATATCCTGCAAAACACACACGCGCACAAAACCCTGCAAACCGCACACACATAAAACCTGCAAAACGCACACACATAAAATCCAGCAAAACACACACATGCGCATAAAACCCTGCAAACCGCACACACACATAAAACCCTGCAAAACGCACACACACACAAAACCCTGCAAAACGCACACACACATAAAACCCTGCAAAACGCACACACACACAAAACCCTGCAAAACACACACACACAAAACCCTGCAAAACGCACACACACATAAAACCCAGCAAAGCGCACAGACACATAAAACCCTGCAAAACACACACACATTCAAATCCCTGCAAATCACACACACACAAAACACTGCAAAACGCAAACACACAGCACCCTTGAAAAATGCACACACACACAAAACCCTACAAAACGCACACACACATAATACCCTGCAAAACGCACACACACACACAAAACCCTGCAAAACGCACACGCATAAAATCCAGCAAAACACACACATGGGCACAAAACTCTGCAAACCGCACACACACGTAAAACCCTGCAAAACGCACACACACACAAAACCCTGTGAAACGCACACACTCATAAAACCCAGCAAAACGCACACACATTCAAAACCTTGCAAATCACACACACACAAAACACTGCAAAACGCAAGCACACAGCACCCTGAAAAGTGCACACACACACAAAACCCTGCAAAACGCACACACATAAAACCCTGCAAAACACACACACACACAAAACCCTGCAAAACGCACACGCATAAAATCCAGCAAAACACACACATGGGCACAAAACTCTGCAAACCGCGCACACACGTAAAACCCAGCAAAACGCACACACATTCAAAACCTTGCAAATCACACACACACAAAACACTGCAAAACGCAAACACACAGCACCCTGAAAAGTGCACACACACACGTAAAACCCTGCAAAACGCACACACACACAAAACCCTGTGAAACGCACACACTCATAAAACCCAGCAAAACGCACACACATTCAAAACCTTGCAAATCACACACACACAAAATACTGCAAAACGCAAACACACAGCACCCTGAAAAGTGCACACACACACAAAACTCTGCAAAACGCACACACAAAACCCTGCAAAACACACACACATTCAAAACCCTGCAAAACTCACACACACGTAAAACCCTGCAAAACACACACACACACAAAACCCTGCAAAACACACACACACAAAACCCTGCAAAACACACACACACACAAAACCCTGCAAAACACACACACACAAAGCCCTGCAAAACACACACACACATAAAACGCTGCAAAACACACACACATAATACCCTACAAAACGCACACACACATAAAACCCTGCAAAAAACACACACACATAAAACCCTGCAAAACACACACACAAAACCCTGCAAAATGCACAGACACACACAAAACCCTGCAAAACGCACAGACACACAAAACCCTGCAAAACACACACACACATAAAACCCTGCAAAATACACACACGCACACTTATGAAACCCTAAAAAATGCACTCAAATAAAATCCGGAAAAAAAGACACACACACGCTCTCTCTCTCTCTCACACACACACACACATATGCAAAACCCTGCAAAACGCACACACACACATCACCCTGCAAAATGCACACACACACATAAAACCCTGCAAAACACACACACACATAAAACCCTGCAAAACGCACACACACATAAAACCCTGCAAAATGCACACACACAAAACCCTGCAAAATACACACACACACACAACACTGCAAAACGCACACACACACAAAACCCTGCAAATCACACACACACAAAACACTGCAAAACACACACACACACAAAACCCTGCAAAATGCACACTTACAAAACCCTGCAAAACGCACACACATAAAACTATGCAAGACGAACACACACAAACCCCTGCAAAACGCACACACAAAACCCTGCAAAACACACACACATTCTAAAACCCTGCAAAACTCACACACACATAAAACCCTGCAAAACACACACACACACACAAAACCCTGCAAAACACACACAGACAAAACCCTGCAAAACACACACACATAAAAGCCTGCAAAACAGACAAACACATTAAACCCTGCAAAACGCACACACACAAAACCCTGCAAAACGCACACACACAAAACCCTGCAAAACATACACAGACACAAAACCCTGCAAAACGCACAGACACATAAAACCCTGCAAAATGCACACACACACAAAACCCTGCAAAATACACACACGCACACTTATGAAACCCTACAAAACGCACTCATATAAAATCCGGAAAAAAAGACACACACGCACACTCTCTCTCTCTCTCTTACACACACACACATATATAAAACCCTGCAAAACGCACACACACACAAAACACTGCAAAACACACACATACGCAAAACCCTGCAAAACGCACACACACAGCACCCTGCAAAATGCACACACACACATAAAACCCTGCAAAACGCACACACACATAAAACCCTGCAAAATGCACACACACAAAACCCTGCAAAACACACACACACACAATACTGCAAAACGCACACACACACAAAACCCTGCAAATCACACACACACAAAACACTGCAAAACACACAGACACACAAAACCCTGCAAAATGCACACTTACAAAACCCTGCAAAACGCACACACACATAAAACTCTGCAAGACGAACACACACAAACCCCTGCAAAACGCACACACAAAACCCTGCAAAACACACACACATTCTAAAACCCTGCAAAACTCACACACACATAAAACCCTGCAAAACACACACACACACACACAAAACCCTGCAAAACACACACAAACAAAACCCTGCAAAACACACACACACACACACAAAACCCTGCAAAATACACACACACACTTATGAAACCCTACAAAACGCACTCATATAAAATCCGGAAAAAAAGACACACACACACTCTCTCTCTCACACACACACACATATATAAAACCCAGCAAAACGCACACACACACAAAACACTGCAAAACACACACATACGCAAAACTCTGCAAAACGCACACACACATAGCACCCTGCAAAATGCACGCACACACATAAAACCCTGCAAAATGCACACACACATAAAACCCTGCAAAACACACACACACACAATACTGCAAAACGCACACACACACAAAACCCTGCAAATCACACACACACAAAACACTGCAAAACACACACACAAAACCCTGCAAAACACACTCACACACAAAACCCTGCAAATCACACACACACAAAACACTGCAAAACACACACACACACAAAACCCTGCAAAATGCACACATACAAAACCCTGCAAAACGCACACACACATAAAACTCTGCAAAACGAACACACACAAACCCCTGCAAAACGCACACACAAAACCCTGCAAAACACACACACATTCTAAAACCCTGCAAAACACACACACACACACACAAAACCCTGCAAAACGCACACACAAAACCCTGCAAAACGCACACACACACAAAACCCTGCAAAACGCACACACACACAAAACCCTGCAAAATGCACACACACACAAAACCCTGCAAAATACACACACACACTTATGAAACCCTACAAAACGCACTCATATAAAATCCGGAAAAAAAGACACACACACACTCTCTCTCTCACACACACACACATATATAAAACCCAGCAAAACGCACACACACACACAAAACACTGCAAAACACACACATACGCAAAACTCTGCAAAACGCACACACACATAGCACCCTGCAAAATGCACGCACACACATAAAACCCTGCAAAATGCACACACACATAAAACCCTGCAAAACACACACACACAGACACAAAACACTGCAAAACGCACACACACAAAACCCTGCATAACACAAACACACACATAATACCCTGCAAAACGCACACACACACATAAAACCCTGCAAAACGCTCACACACATAAAACCTGCAAAACGCACACACATAAAATCCAGCAAAACACACACATGCGCACAAAACCCTGCAAACCGCACACACAAAACCCTGCAAAACGCACACACATAAAATCCAGCAAAACGCACACACACAAAACCCTGCAAAACGCACACACAGAAAACCTTGCAAAACGCACACACACAAAACCCTGCAAAACGCACAGACACATAAAACCTTGCAAAACGCACACACACATAAAACCCAGCAAAGTGCACAGACACATAAAACCCTGCAAAACACACAGACACATTCAAAACCCTGCAAATCACACACACACAAAACCCTGCAAAACACACACACATTCAAAACCCTGCAAAACTCACACACACGTAAAACCCTGCAAAACTCACACACACATAAAAGCCTGCAAAACACACAAACATAAAACCCGGCAAAATGCACACACACACATAAAACCCTGCAAAACGCTCACACACATAAAACCCTGCAAAAAACACACACACATAAAACCCTGCAAAACGCACACACACAAAATCCTGCAAATCACACACACGCACGCTTATGAAACCCTACAAAACGCACTCATATAAAATCCGGAAAAAAAGACACACACACACTCTCTCTTTCTCACACACACACACACACATTCAAAACCGTGCAAAACAAACACACACGTAAAACCCTGCAAAACACACACACACACAAAATCCTGCAAAATGCACAGACACACACAAAACCCTGCAAAACGCACACACACATAAAACCCTGCAAAATACACACACGCACACTTATGAAACCCTAAAAAATGCACTCAAATAAAATCCGGAAAAAAAGACACACACACGCTCTCTCTCTCTCACACACACACACACATATATAAAACCCTGCAAAACGCACACACACACAAAACACTGCAAAACACACACATACGCAAAACCCTGCAAAACGCACACACACACAGCACCCTGCAAAATGCACACACACACATAAAACCCTGCAAAACACACACACAGATAAAACCCTGCAAAATGCACACACACACAAAACCCTGCAAAACACACACACACACACAACACTGCAAAACGCACACACACACAAAACCCTGCAAATCACACACACACAAAACACTGCAAAACACAGACACACAAAACCCTGCAAAATGCACACTTACAAAACCCTGCAAAACGCACACACACATAAAACTCTGCAAGATGAACACACACAAACCCGTGCAAAACGCACACACAAAACCCTGCAAAACACACACACATTCTAAAACCCTGCAAAACTCACACACACATAAAACCCTGCAAAACACACACACACACACAAAACCCTGCAAAATGCACACACACACATAAAACCCTGCAAAACGCACACACACATAAAACCCTGCAAAATGCACACACACACACAAAACCCTGCAAAACACACACACACACAATACTGCAAAACGCACACACACGCAAAACCCTGCAAATCACACACACACAAAACACTGCAAAACACACACACAAAACCCTGCAAAACACACACACACACAAAACCCTGCAAATCACACACACACAAAACACTGCAAAACACACACACACACAAAACCCTGCAAAATGCACACATACAAAACCCTGCAAAACGCACACACACATAAAACTCTGCAAAACGAACACACACAAACCCCTGCAAAACGCACACACAAAACCCTGCAAAACACACACACATTCTAAAACCCTGCAAAACACACACACACACACACAAAACCCTGCAAAACGCACACACAAAACCCTGCAAAACGCACACACACACAAAACCCTGCAAAACGCACACACACACAAAACCCTGCAAAATGCACACACACACAAAACCCTGCAAAATACACACACACACTTATGAAACCCTACAAAACGCACTCATATAAAATCCGGAAAAAAAGACACACACACACTCTCTCTCTCACACACACACACATATATAAAACCCAGCAAAACGCACACACACACACAAAACACTGCAAAACACACACATACGCAAAACTCTGCAAAACGCACACACACATAGCACCCTGCAAAATGCACGCACACACATAAAACCCTGCAAAATGCACACACACATAAAACCCTGCAAAACACACACACACAGACACAAAACACTGCAAAACGCACACACACAAAACCCTGCATAACACAAACACACACATAATACCCTGCAAAACGCACACACACACATAAAACCCTGCAAAACGCTCACACACATAAAACCTGCAAAACGCACACACATAAAATCCAGCAAAACACACACATGCGCACAAAACCCTGCAAACCGCACACACAAAACCCTGCAAAACGCACACACATAAAATCCAGCAAAACGCACACACACAAAACCCTGCAAAACGCACACACAGAAAACCTTGCAAAACGCACACACACAAAACCCTGCAAAACGCACAGACACATAAAACCTTGCAAAACGCACACACACATAAAACCCAGCAAAGTGCACAGACACATAAAACCCTGCAAAACACACAGACACATTCAAAACCCTGCAAATCACACACACACAAAACCCTGCAAAACACACACACATTCAAAACCCTGCAAAACTCACACACACGTAAAACCCTGCAAAACTCACACACACATAAAAGCCTGCAAAACACACAAACATAAAACCCGGCAAAACGCACACACACACATAAAACCCTGCAAAACGCTCACACACATAAAACCCTGCAAAAAACACACACACATAAAACCCTGCAAAACGCACACACACAAAATCCTGCAAATCACACACACGCACGCTTATGAAACCCTACAAAACGCACTCATATAAAATCCGGAAAAAAAGACACACACACACTCTCTCTTTCTCACACACACACACACACATTCAAAACCGTGCAAAACAAACACACACGTAAAACCCTGCAAAACACACACACACACAAAATCCTGCAAAATGCACAGACACACACAAAACCCTGCAAAACGCACACACACATAAAACCCTGCAAAATACACACACGCACACTTATGAAACCCTAAAAAATGCACTCAAATAAAATCCGGAAAAAAAGACACACACACGCTCTCTCTCTCTCACACACACACACACATATATAAAACCCTGCAAAACGCACACACACACAAAACACTGCAAAACACACACATACGCAAAACCCTGCAAAACGCACACACACACAGCACCCTGCAAAATGCACACACACACATAAAACCCTGCAAAACACACACACAGATAAAACCCTGCAAAATGCACACACACACAAAACCCTGCAAAACACACACACACACACAACACTGCAAAACGCACACACACACAAAACCCTGCAAATCACACACACACAAAACACTGCAAAACACAGACACACAAAACCCTGCAAAATGCACACTTACAAAACCCTGCAAAACGCACACACACATAAAACTCTGCAAGATGAACACACACAAACCCGTGCAAAACGCACACACAAAACCCTGCAAAACACACACACATTCTAAAACCCTGCAAAACTCACACACACATAAAACCCTGCAAAACACACACACACACACAAAACCCTGCAAAATGCACACACACACATAAAACCCTGCAAAACGCACACACACATAAAACCCTGCAAAATGCACACACACACACAAAACCCTGCAAAACACACACACACACAATACTGCAAAACGCACACACACGCAAAACCCTGCAAATCACACACACACAAAACACTGCAAAACACACACACAAAACCCTGCAAAACACACACACACACAAAACCCTGCAAATCACACACACACAAAACACTGCAAAACACACACACACAAAACCCTGCAAAATGCACACATACAAAACCCTGCAAAACGCACACACACATAAAACTCTGCAAAACGAACACACACAAACCCCTGCAAAACGCACACACAAAACCCTGCAAAACACACACACATTCTAAAACCCTGCAAAACTCACACACATAAAACCCTGCAAAACACACACACACACACACAAAACCCTGCAAAACACACACAAAACCCTGCAAAACACACACACACATAAAAGCTTGCCAAACACACAAACACATTAAACCCTGCAAAACGCACACACACAAAACCCTGCAAAACGCACACACAAAACCCTGCAAAACGCACACACACACAAAACCCTACAAAACGCACACACACACAAAACCCTGCAAAATGCACACACACACAAAACCCTGCAAAATGCACACACACACAAAACCCTGCAAAATACACACACACACTTATGAAACCCTACAAAACGCACTCATATAAAATCCAGAAAAAAAGACACACACACACTCTCTCTCTCTCACACACACACACACAAATATATAAAACCCAGCAAAACGCACACACACACAAAACACTGCAAAACACACACATACGCAAAACTCTGCAAAACGCACACACACATAGCACCCTGCAAAATGCACGTACACACATAAAACCCTGCAAAACACACACACACAAAACCCTGCAAAACACACACACACACAAAACCCTGCAAAACACACACACACAAAACCCTGCAAAACACACACACACATAAAAGCCTGCAAAACACACAAACATAAAACCCTGCAAAACGCACACACACAAAACCCTGCAAAACGCACACACACAAAACCCTGCAAAACGCACACAGACAACAAAACCCTGCAAAATGCACAGACACACAAAACCCTGCAAAACGCACAGACATACAAAACCCTGCAAAACACACACACACACAAAACCCTGCAAAACAGACACACACACAAAACCTTGCAAATCACACACACAGAAAACCCTGCAAAACACACACACATAAAAACCTGCAAAACACACACACAAAACCCTGCAAAACGCACACACACACAAAACCCTGCAAAACGCACACACACAAAACCCTGCAAAACACACACACACATAAAAACCTGCAAAACACACACACAAATCCCTGCAAAACACACACACACATAAAACCCTGCAAAACACACACACACAAATCCCTGCAAAACACACACACACAAAACCCTGCGAAACACACACACATTCAAAACCCTGCAAAACTCACACACACGTAAAACCCTGCAAAACACACACACACACAAAACCCTGCAAAACACACACACACAAAACCCTGCAAAACACACACACACATAAAACCCTGCAAAACGCTCACACACAAAAAACCCTGCAAAAAACACACACACATAAAACCCTGCAAATCGCACACACACACAAAACCCTGCAAAACGCACACACACACAAAACCCTCCAAAACGCACAGTCACACACAAAAGCCTGCAAAATACACACACACACACACTTATGAAACCCTACAAAACGCACTCATATAAAATCCAGGAAAAAAGACACACACACACTCTCTCTCTCTCACACACACACATATATAAAACCCTGCAAAACGCACACACACACAAAACACTGCAAAACACATACATGCGCAAAACCCTGCAAAACGCAAACACACACAAAACACACACAAACGCAAAACCCTGCAAAACGCACACACACACAAAACACACACATACGCAAAACCCTGCAAAACGCGCGCACACACAAAACACTGCAAAACACACACATACGCAAAACCCTGCAAAACGCACACACACAGCACCCTGCAAAATGCACACACACACATAAAACCCTGCAAAACGCACACACACATAAAACCCTGCAAAACACACACACACACAAAACCCTGCAAAACACACACACACGAAACCCTGCAAAACGCACACACACACAAACCCTGCAAAACACACACACACATAAAAACCTGCAAAACACACACACAAAACCCTGCAAAACGCACACACACACAAACCCTGCAAGGCGCACACACACATAAAATCCTGCAAAACGCACACACCCAAACCCCTGCAAAACGCACACACAAAACCCTGCAAAACACTTACACATTCAAAACCCTGCAAAACTCACACACACACAAAACCCTGCAAATCACACACACAGAAAACCCTGCAAAACGCACACACACACAAAACCCTGCAAAACGCACACACACAAACCCTGCAAAACACACACACACATAAAAACCTGCAAAACACACACACAAATCCCTGCAAAACACACACACACATAAAACCCTGCAAAACACACACACACAAATCCCTGCAAAACACACACACACAAAACCCTGCGAAACACACACACATTCAAAACCCTGCAAAACTCACACACACGTAAAACCCTGCAAAACACACACACACACAAAACCCTGCAAAACACACACACACAAAACCCTGCAAAACACACACACACATAAAACCTTGCAAAACACACACATACATAATACCCTGCAAAACGCGCACACACATAAAACCCTGCAAAACGCTCACACACAAAAAACCCTGCAAAAAACACACACACATAAAACCCTGCAAATCGCACACACACACAAAACCCTGCAAAACGCACAGACACACAAAACACTCCAAAACGCACAGACACACACAAAAGCCTGCAAAATACACACACACACACACACACTTATGAAACCCTACAAAACGCACTCATATAAAATCCAGGAAAAAAGACACACACACACTCTCTCTCTCTCACACACACACACATATATAAAACCCTGCAAAACGCACACACACACAAAACACTGCAAAACACATACATGCGCAAAACCCTGCAAAACGCAAACACACACAAAACACACACATACGCAAAACCCTGCAAAACGCACACACACACAAAACACACACATACGCAAAACCCTGCAAAACGCGCGCACACACAAAACACTGCAAAACACACACATACGCAAAACCCTGCAAAACGCACACACACAGCACCCTGCAAAGTGTACACACACACATAAAACCCTGCAAAACGCACACACACACAAAACCCTGCAAAACGCACACACACACATACCCTGCAAGGCGCGCACACACATAAAATCCTGCAAAACGCACACACCCAAACCCCTGCAAAACGCACACACAAAACCCTGCAAAACACTTACACATTCAAAACCCTGCAAAACTCACACACACACAAAACCCTGCAAAACACACACACACAAATCCCTGCAAAACACACACACACATAAAAGCCTGCAAAACACACAAACACATAAAACCCTGCAAAACGCACACACACACAAAACCCTGCAAAACACACACACACATAAAACCGTGCAAAACACACACATACATAATACCCTGCAAAACGCACACACACACATAAAACCCTGCAAAACGCTCACACACATAAAACCTAGCAAAACACACACACACACACACAAAACCCTGCAAAACGCACACACACACAAACCCTGCAAAACACACACACACATAAAAACCTGCAAAACACACACACAAAACCCTGCAAAATGCACACACACACAAAACCCTGCAAGGCGCACACACACACAAACCCTGCAAAACACACACACACACATAAAAACCTGCAAAACACACACACAAAACCCTGCAAAACGCACACACACAAAACCCTGCAAGGCGCACACACACATAAAATCCTGCAAAACGCACACACCCAAACCCCTGCAAATAGCACACACAAAACCCTGCAAAACACATACACATTCAAAACCCTGCAAAACTCACACACACACAAAACCCTGCAAAACACACACACACAAATCCCTGCAAAACGCACACACACACAAAACCCTGCAAAACGCACACACACAAAACCCTGCAAAACACACACACACACAAAACCCTGCAAAACACACACACACACAAAACCCTGCAAAACGCACACACACACAAACCCTGCAAAACACACACACACAAAAACCTGCAAACCTCACACACAAAACCCTGCAAAACGCACACACACAAAACCCTGCAAGGCGCACACACATAAAATCCTGCAAAACGCACACACACATAAAATCCTGCAAAACGCACACACACACAAACCCCTGCAAAACGCACACACAAAACCCTGCAAAACACACACACATTCAAAACCCTGCAAAACTCACACACATAAAACCCTGCAAAATACACACACACACAAAACCCTGCAAAACACACACACACAAAACCCTGCAAAACACACACACATTCAAAACCCTGCAAAACTCACACACATAAAAGCCTGCAAAACACACAAACACATAAAACCCTGCAAAACACACACACACACAAAACCCTGCAAAACACACACATACATAATACCCTGCAAAACGCACACACACACATAAACCCTGCAAAACGCTCACACACATAAAACCCTGCAAAAAACACACACACATAAAACCCTGCAAAACACACACACACACAAAACCCTGCAAAACACACACACACACAAAACCCTGCAAAACGCACACACACACTCAAAACCCTGCAAAATGCACACACACACACAAAACCCTGCAAAATACTCACACGCACACTTATGAAACCCTACAAAACGCACTCATATAAAATCCGGAAAAAAAGACGCACACACACTCTCTCTCTCTCACACACACACACACATATATAAAACCCTGCAAAACGCACACACACACAAAACACTGCAAAACACACACATGCGCAAAACCCTGCAAAACGCACACACACACAAAACACACATACGCAAAACCCTGCAAAACGCACACACGCACAAAACACACACATACGCAAAACCCTGCAAGACGCGCAAGCACACAAAACACTGCAAAACACACACATACGCAAAACCCTGCAAAACGCACACACACACAGCACCCTGCAAAATGCACACACACACATAAAACCCTGCAAAACGCACACACACATAAAACCCTGCAAAACACACACACACACAAAACCCTGCAAAACACACACACACACAAAACCCTGCAAAATGCACACAGAAAACCCTGCAAAACACACACACACATAAAACCCTGCAAAACGCACACACACAAAACCCTGCAAAACGCTCACACACACAAAACCCTGCAAAACACACACACACACAAGACCCTGCAAAACACACACACACATAAAAGGCTGCAAAACACACACACACACACACACAAACCCTTGCAAAACACACACAAAACCCTGCAAAACGCGCACACTCACAGCACCCTGCAAAAGGCACACACACATAAAACCCTGCAAAACACACACACACACCAAACCCTGCAGAATACACACACACACATAACCCTGCAAAACACACACACACAAAACCCTGCAAAACGCACACACACACAAACCCTGCAAAACGCATACACACAAATCCCTGCAAAACGCACACACACACTCAAAACCCTGCAAAACGCACACACACACTCAAAACCCTGCAAAACGCGCACACACACACAAAACCCTGCAAAATACTCACACGCACACTTATGAAACCCTACAAAACGCACTCATATAAAATCCGGAAAAAAAGACACACACACACTCTCTCACACACACACACACACACACACACATATAAATCCCTGCACACCATACACACGCACACACACACAAACACACTCTCTCACAGAAGGGTCGAATATTGCTCACACTCTTTATATACTCTGGAATGGGTGTGCTTGATGCTGAGTATAGGGATTAAGTTGGGAGCTGATCTTTCCCCAGTATTGACTACCAAAATCCAGAGACTGCTTTGAGCAGCAGCCCATTCTGGGATGGTGAGTAGGGCTGCAACTCCACCAAGGGAACTAATCTTCCTTGTGATTCCATCATTGCAGCATTAAATTTCAGGGGACTGTTGGAACAATGTACAGCTGACATTGCTGTAAGTGGAGTGAGTTGATTTTCAGTTCAGAGAATAAGGTGGAGAGAGGACATGATCTAGACCTTTAAAATGCTGAAAGGAATACTGTTGATAATATTAAATGTAAGTAGAATATCGAGCAGGAAGTGTGAATGCAGAGCTAGTGAAGTATCACATCACATCTCAGCACTTCACACACAGTAAATAGTGCACTGTTTATTATTGAGGGAAACAGATCCCTATTCTGTAATAACAGCCATGAATGATCATTTATTATGAAAGACTTGCATTGATACGGCACTTATCACCAGCCCAGGGGGTCCCAAAGCACTTTACAATCAATTAAGTACTCTTGAAGTGTAGTTGCTTCATAGACACATATGTAATGACTGTCACAATGTAACAGCCAATTTGTGCACAGCAAGCTCCAACAAACAGCAAGCTGAGAATTGACAAGGGAATTGGTTTGTGTGATGTTGATTTAGGGATAAATATTGGCCATGATACCGGAGAACTCTCTTGATTTTCACCAAAAAAGGTGGCATGGAATCTTTTGCATCAACCCAAGAGGCCAAGAGGGTAGTTTAATGTCCCTTTTGAGAGACTGCACCCGGGACAGTGCAGCAGTCCCTCAGTACTGCACTGGACGTGTCAGCCTGGAGTGTGGGCTCGAAGACCTGGAGTGGGAGTTGAGTCCATGACGTTCTGGGGAGAGTGTTACCCACAGCAGACACCTTGTTCAGTGGTGTGCCACTTTTTTTAAACGAGTTAACAACTGTGTTAAAATAGAGCAGAAAGGAATTTGGTAGAGCAGCTGAAAGCCTGGTGTCTTAACGATAAGGATTGGTGTTGAGTTTTGCTACAGTATTCCTCTCTCGCTTCCACTACTCAGGAGTTTCCTGTTCCCTTTGACATTCTATTGGTTTGTCTCTCTGGCCTCTGGCCCTGTGCTTCCCCTTGGAATGAAGTGGAACTGGTTTTGTCTGTAAACTGACCTGACATAGGGTAGGTCCTGTGCTGTCTGGTTGTCCAGGATGGCTTGTTCTTCCGTTCTAAGGGATGTATTGATTAATAATGCCAATAGAATGGTTCAGTGTATCCAAAGCAGCCTTTCTAGGACAAATCTCAGACTATCCAAAGTTGCTGTATGGCGACATGTTTTACCCCACATGTTAGTTTAGCAAACGGCTTGCACACAATTTAGATAAAAGTACTCCAACTGGAACATTGTGTTCAGTTCTGGGTGCCACACTTTAAGGAGGTTGTGAAGGCGTGGGAGAAAGTGCAGAAAACATTCACGAGAATGGTTCCAGGGATGAGGAACTTCAGTTAAGTGGATAAATTGGAAAAATTGGGACTGTTTTTCTTGAAGGAGAGAAGGTTGAGAGGAGATTTGATAGCAGTGTTCAAAATCATGAGGGACCTGGACAGAGTAGATAGAGAGAAACTCTTCCCACTTGTGAAAGGATCGAGAACGAGAGGGCACAGATTTAAAGTAATTGGCAAAAAGAGCAATGGAGTCATGAGGAAAAACTTATTCACACAGCGAGTGGTTAAGATCTAGAATCCATTGCCTGTGGGTGTGGTGGAGGCAGGTTCAATCAAGGCATCCAAGAGGGAATTGGATTATTATCTGAAAAGGAAGAATGTGCAGGGTTACAGGGAGAAGATGGGGCAGTGGCACTAGGTGGATCGTTCATTCAGAGAGCCAACAGACACATTCTGTGATATTTCATATTACTGGACATTTACTGTCACTCATTACCCAAGGAAATAAAGCAGCCTCATTGTTCAAAAAACACTTGCACCCTCTGTCTTTCATCTTAGCATATTACATTCACAAAGGTTAAAGTTCACAAGCACAAGCATGGACTGCAGCGGTTCAAGAAGGCAGCTCACCACCACCTTCTCAAGGGCAACTAGGGATGGGCAATAAATGCTGGCCTAGCCAGCGAAGCCCACATCCCATGAATGAATTAAAAAAAACACATTGTGGTGATATGAGTATTGTGATCACATGACCACTGATGCCGTTTTTCTTAATTTACTAATCAGAAATGCAATGATCCAGATGTGGATTCTCAATTAGCCACATGTGGCTAACTTCGTGGACCCCGCTGGTTTAAAGGGCTCTGTTGATTCAGTGCTGTATTATTCCACCACAGCCCATCAATTCAATGTGACATTGCTGCTAGGCTGTCAAAGCAAAACGCTGGTGGGCATTGGGAGTCACAGCAGCTGCTTTGAAAATTAAGTATGTATTTTGTTTACAAATGATTTGCTCCATATTTTTCAAATCAATTCTGTTTCATCTTGAAGGGTGCTGCATTGTCACACGTTTTAATGAGTTAAGAGGTTCTGGTTCTAGAAATAATTGCATTTTGTCACATCAATTCTGCTGCTGCAACAGAGAACACAGAGAGAAAAGGGTGGAATTCAGGCGGTTTATATATAACAGCGAGAGAGCGATCAAAAATTTGCTTATTTTCTTTTTTTTTAACCAACAACCGCACAGAAAGCTTGAAGTTCACACACATACTCCATGTGAAATGAGTATTAAGATTACGTGACCAGTAATGGTGTCTATTATAATCAGAAATCCATTTAGTACATTTGGATTTTCAATTGCTTACATGTGGATAATGTGTTGAACAAAACTGATCTGGTCAAAAGAGACATGGATGGACATGTTAGTGCCTCTCTACTCATTATAAATTAGCAAGATAGTAGGGAAAATTCTTTATTCATTCTCGTGCAAAAATGAATTTGTTCTTTACAATATTTTTGACTAACCAGAGGGAGTATTCACCCTCCTCCACAGTTGTTTAACATTTGGTAAAATGCTTAGAAGCTTCAACCTGTTATCAGTTTATGGCTAGTATTTAAACCTGGGAACTTTGTATTTTTTCTTTAAACCATTTTACCACCGCCCCCACCCCCACCCGCCAAGTGGAAACTACTAATAAGCAGTGTGGGTGTGAATACGTGCAGGTGTGTGTATGTATGTGAGAGTACGTGTGTGTGTGTGCGTGAGTATGTGAGAATACGTGCGTGCGTGTGAGAGTACGTGTGTGAGTGCATGCGAGTGCGTGTGTGCGTGCGTGTGAGTGTGTGCAAGTGCGTGTGAGTGAGTGCGTGCGTGTGAGTACACACGTGTGAGTGAATACGCACCTGGGCGTGTGAGTGCGCGTGAGTATTTGTAGGTGTGTGTATAGGTGGCAGTATTAAGCTGGCTTCCCCTCTAGTCACTCACTCCTTCTAGGTCCCTTTTTGTTGATCCAAGGCTGGTCTAAGCTTTGAACTGTGCCTGTTTCATCCCCCCACTGCCCTCCCCCAATCAAGACTGATCTATGCCCCTCTCCCACCTCCCCGATTGAGATTGATCTGTGCTCCTCTACTGATCGAGACTGATCTGTGCCCCTCCCCTTCCCCAATCGAGACTGATCCATGTCCCACCCCCTCCCCCAATCGAGACTGATCTGTGCCCCACCCCCTCCCCCAATTGAGACTGATCCATGTCCCACCCCCTCCCCCAATCGAGACCGATCTGTGCCCCTCCCCTTCCCCTGATTGACTGATCTGTGCCCTTCCCCCAGCCAAGACTGATCCATGCCCCTCCCCCATCAAGGCTGATCTGTGCCCCACCCCATCGAGACAGATCCGTGCCTCCCGTCTCCCCCATCAAGACTGATCTGTGCCCCTCCCCCATCGAGACTGCTCTGTGCCCCTCCCCCATCGAGACTGGTCCGTGCCCCTCCCCCATCGAGACTGCTCCGTGCCCCTCCCCCATCGAGACTGGTCCGTGCCCCTCCCCCATCGAGACTGATCCGTGCCCCTCCCCCATCGAGACTGGTCCGTGCCCCTCCCCCATCAAGACTGATCTGTGCCCCTCCCCCATCGAGACTGGTCCGTGCTCCTTCCCTATCAAGACCGATCCGTGCCCCTCCCCCATCGAGACTGATCCGTGCCCCCCTCCTCCCCCATCGAGACTGGTCTGTGCCCCTCCCCCATCGAGACTGGTCCGTGCTCCTTCCCTATCAAGACCGATCCGTGCCCCTCCCCCATCGAGACTGATCCGTGCCCCCCTCCTCCCCCATCGAGACTGGTCCGTGCCTCTCCCCCATCGAGACTGGTCCGTGCCCCTCCCCCATCGAGACTGGTCCGTGCCCCTCCCCCATCGAGACTGGTCCGTGCCCCTCCCCCATCAAGACCGATCTGTGCCCCTCCCCCATCGAGACTGATCCGTGCCCCTCCCCCATCGAGACTGATCCGTGCCCCCCTCCTCCCCCATCGAGACTGGTCCGTGCCCCTACCCCATTGAGATCAATCCGTGCCCCTCCCCCATCGAGACTGATCCGTGTCCCTCCCCCATCGAGACTGGTCCATGCCCCCCTCCTCCCCCATCGAGACTGGTCCGTGCCCCTCCCCCATCAAGACCGATCTGTGCCCCTCCCCCATCGAGACTGGTCCGTGCCCCTACCCCATTGAGATCAATCCGTGCCCCTCCCCCATCGAGACTGATCCGTGTCCCTCCCCCATCGAGACTGGTCCATGCCCCCCTCCTCCCCCATCGAGACTGGTCCATGCCCCCCTCCTCCCCCATCGAGACTGGTCCGTGCCCCCCTCCTCCCCCATCGAGACTGATCCGTGCCCCTCCCCCATCGAGACTGGTCCGTGCTCCTTCCCTATCAAGACCGATCCGTGCCCCTCCCCCATCAAGACCGATCTGTGCCCCTCCCCCATCGAGACTGGTCCGTGCCCCTACCCCATTGAGATCAATCCGTGCCCCTCCCCCATCGAGACTGATCCATGCCCCTCCCCCATCGAGACTGATCCGTGCCCCTCCCCCATCGACTGGTCCGTGCCCCTCCCCCATCGAGACTGATCCGTGCCCCTCCCCCATCGAGACTGGTCCGTGCCCCTCCCCTATTGAGACTGATCCATGCCCCTCCCCCATCGAGACTGGTCCGTGCCCCTCCCCTATCGAGATCGATCCGTGCCAGTTAAAATTTGCCTGATGAAGCGTGTTGGGACAGTTTACTACGTTAAAGGCGCTGTATAAATGTTAGTTATTGGTTTTGTTGTTGTTGCAGTACGCCACTACGGAACCATTGATATGTGAACTTGGAAAATTTCTCAATATTCCCATCTATCCAGTGCACAGCCCTTTGCTTTTGTCCATCGGCCTCTATAACCTGACCAAGACAAGGGACCCCCAAAGATTGAAGGAATCGTGAAAGTAAATCAAGTGATAAGGAATTGTGCGGGGAATATTTGGGGAGCTGTAAGGAATGTTGCTGTGTGCTTTACTAAACGATCCATTCCTCCGCAGGTCTGCCCCTCAAACTCCTTGAACATGTCCACAGATCAGCTCTGTAAGTTTGTTTTCCCTTTCTCTTAAACCGAGTGTCAGAACCTTTGACTCGCGCTCAGTTGGAGCTCATTTTTCCTCCTTGTGTTTTTTTTTGAACTCCTCGTTTCGAGACCAACAATCTCGAGACCAACAGCCCCGTCCCCAGGCACCACCAGCTCCCGCATGGGTGATGTTTCGCAGGTGATGCAAGTCAGCCCAGTGTTGTAGATCAAGAAATAAGCTGGTCACATGTAGCCTGCTGATTGGTTTACGTGACTGAGCTTTGATTGGATGATTCGCTCCCCATTGTGGGGAATTGGGCTCAGCAGGAGCCTCGAGTTTGTGTTTCATTTATTCTCGGGGTGTGGGCGTCGCTGGCAAGGTCGCCATTTGTTGCCCATCCCTAGCTGTGGTTGGAGAGACGGAGGGGAGGGAAAAGGAAGGTTTTTGGGGAGAGTTTGGAGGGGAAAGGAATGGAGGAGGCAGTTGAAGGGAAGCAGGATGGAGGAGACTGTTGAATGAGAGGTGGTTGAAGAGAAGGAGGATGAGGGGCAGGAGAGTGGAGGGGAGGAGATATTGGAAAGGAAGAGGATAAAGTGGAGGGGAGGAGGAGCCTGGAAATGAAAAGGTTGAAATCACAAGTACATTAGTGATGAATGGCCCAATGTCACGCTAAGTGGGTGAGCATGTTAAATTGACAGAAAGAGGAACTTCACAGGGATGCATTAGCACTCTGGCTGCTAAAATTGCAGGGATCGGCTTTTCATGCAACTTACTGCACATGTGCTGCTTAAGTTGCTGTTGCTGTGCAATTTGTCCCTTTAAGGGTTCCTGCCTGATGTCGGATATTGCAAGGGAACTGGAAAATAAGAACAAGGAAGCCTGGTCAAAGAGGGAGGTTTTAAGAAGTGTCCGGCCACATGTGCACCCTCGATGTTAACCACTCCACTGTTGGTGACCATGCCTTTGATTGCCTCAGCCCCAAGCTCTGGAATTCCCTTCCTCCACCTCTCTCTCCTCCTTTAAGATGCTCCTTAAAACCTATCCCTTTGACCAGGCTTTTGGCCACCTATCCTACTATCTCCTTGTATGGCTGAGTATCCAGTTTTCTTTGATTTGTTGCTGTGAAACGCCTTGGAACATGCTTACTGCGTTAAAGGCACTATGTAAATGCACATTGTTGTTGTTCTAGGGTGTGCGGACTGTGGTAAATGCCTGCCTGGGGAGTGCAGGATACATGGGCCATTAATCAAGGTGAAGGACAGGACCATTCCCAGCCGTGCCAGGCTGACTCTACCACACTACCTTGCCCTCCGAGTATTGGAGATGCCAGCTGTCAGCAAGCAGAGTAAGTAGCCTATGCAGTGACTGGGTCACAAGTACCTCATGTTCTAAAGGTATCTCTTATAGGTTGAGGTGAATGAATAGAAACCAGAGAACAAGGAGTAGACATAACTGCACTCAGAGAAGATACAGCAGAAACGGTTACCACATGAAGAATAAAGAAAGGATATAGAGGCAATTCAATGTAGAAACATCTGGGAGTTGCCATCAACTAGAAACTTAACTGGACCAGCCACATAAATATTGTGGCCAATAGAACAAGTCGGAGACTGGGAATTCTGTGGTGAGTAACTCGCTTCCCGACTGCCCAGAGCCTGTCCACTGTCTACAAAGCACAAGTCAATCTGATGGAATACTCTCCACTTGCCTGAATAAGTCCAGCTCCCAACAACACTAAAGCAGCTGGACACCATCTAGGACAAGGCAACCCACTTGATTGGCACCCCATTCACCGCCTTTAACATTCATTCCCTCCACCACCAGCGCACAGTGGCAGCAGTGTGTACCATCTACAAGATGCACAGAAACAACTTGCCTTCGACAGCACCTTCCAAATCTGCGACCTCTACCACCTAGAAGGACAAGAACAGCAAACACATGGGAACACCACCACCTGGAAGCTCCCCTCCAAGTCACTCACCATCCTGACTTGGAAATATATCACCGTTCCTTCACTGTCACTGGGTCAATATCCTGGAACTCCCTCTCTAACAGCACTGTGGGTGTACCTACACCACATGGACTGCAGCGGTTCAAGAAGGCAGCTCACCACCACCTTCTCAAGGGCAATTAGGGATGGGTGACACCCATATTCCATGAACAAGTTTTTTTTGAAAAAAGGATATTGAAAGCACAATATTGAGAGAGGGAAAAACAGAATCCAACTTAAGGACACAAAGAGGGAACCATAATTTTATGTGGGAGAACCTACTGAGACATACAGGAGGGATGGGCTTGAGGGCTGGCAATAGAGATGCAGGTGAATTGTACACTTTTAATATAGAGGTATTTGTGTGGCTAGGAGTATAATAAATGGAAGAGAGGCATTGGTACACAGGCTAGTTTACAGAGACTTTTAGACACTTTCTACCACCACCAGCCAACAGGAGAACAATTCAGTGACGTTTCCGGTATGGGATGGATCAGTACATGTATCTGTTGCAGCACACATTATACTATAACACATTCCTGAACCACATTCTGCACTTTAATTCCACGCTGTTACTCAGTTACTGACCGACCATCCATCGTTGAAACTTGCGCGAGACTTGATTAGGCCACACTGAGCACAGTTCAGGTCTCCACATTATAAAAGGTTTGTAGAAAAGGCTGTGTTTGCTGCCAACGCCATGCGTGCGTAGTTGTCGTGTTTTACTCCGTGACGTCTTAGCGAGTGATGGAGCAGCAGCGCCCAGAAACACAGATGCTTATCAAACAATTATTAAAGACATATTCCCATGTATTTTGAAAGATATTTCAAGCAAATACAGACGCTGTAAGAAAACACCAGTCAAGACCCCGTCTCCAAACCAGTAAATAAAACCCAACATTGAGCCCAACAACGTTCGCCCCACAGCTCCTCAGATATGAGGAGGCCACTGATGGACGCATTGAAGGCCATTGTGCCGAGCACCGATTCGGTGGTCTAAGCTTCTCACGATCTTATTCTGGGCCTCGGTTGGTAACAACGTTGTCCTCGTTCAGCAGGGTCCGAACCACTACAACCGCACATGATTCATTGAGTCCCGTGCCTGCAGCTCTGATTGGCTTACATACCCTTTAAACTGACATACATCCTTACTATTGGCTGATGTGGACATCAATCATGCCCAGGTGCCCACCCCCTTCGTGCTATCAAGTCAGGTTGCGCGGCCGCCACCCTGTGACAGATTTTTGCTGGCACTGCATCTCCTGCCAATGACGTCATTGGTTTTCCACACATACACAGAAAGATATTGGCAGGAGACAGTGTATAGAAATACTAGAGAAGGTACAGAAAAGATTTACCAGAATGATACCAGATCTGAGAGGTTATACCCATCAGGAAAGTCTGTACAGCCTGGGGCTCCTGATCTGATACAGGTCTTTAAAATTATGAAAGGATTTGAAAGGGTGGATGTAGAGAAGTTGTTTCCACTTGTGGGGGGTGGAGGTGGGGGCGGGGAGCAGAGTGGAGACATACGCAGGAGAAAGGAATAGAGATTATGCTGATAGGGGTCCATGACGTACAGTAGAAAGAGGCTTTTGTGGAGCAGAAACCCTGACATGGACCAGTCAGGCCGAATGGCCTGTTTTTGTGTTGTAAATTCTGTGTTAATTTGATGCCCTCTTACAGTCTTAGGAGTATTCGCCAAGAAGGTGATTCAGAAGCGGACACAGTTTGGACCGTTCGTGGGCCAACTTTCAACCAGGCTCACCAACAGTGATGACAGCAGGATTGTGTTACAGGTATGGATTGACAAGTACAGGTGTTTAGCCTCCCTTGCAATGAGATTGCAGTAACATAAGAAGTAAACCTGCTCCGCCATTGAGGAAGATCAAGACTGATCTTCTACTTCAACTCCGCTTTCCGACACTATCCCCAATTTCCTTGGTGCCTAAAAATCTGTTGATCTCAGCCGTGAATATACTCAACAACTGAGCTTCCAGAGTGCTCTGGGATGGAGAATTCCAAAGAATCACAACCCTCTGAGTGAAGATATCTCACCTCATCTCCGCCCTAAATGGTTGACTGTTTATCCTGAAATTGTCACCTCTTGTACTAGGCTGTCCAGGCAGGGGAAACAACCTCTCAGTATTTGCCCTATCAAACCCTCCCAAGAATTTTATATGTTTGATTCGTTCTTCTAAACTCCAGAGAATATCCATCCATTCTACTCGATCTCCCCTCACAGAACACCCCTCATTCTAGGAATCAATTAAATGCACCTTCATTGACAACACAACCTCTCCCTAGAGCAGGATTTTCTTCATTGTGTCTTAGGGACAGTTGTATTTAATGACGTGTGTCTGGGTAGTGGAGCTCAAACCCCAGGAGTCGATTGAGAAGCAACGGGATCTACAGTGAGAGGCTGTATGCTCTTTCTGGGTGAATCGGTTAGGATGGGATCGAGTGACCTTCCCCGCCCTCCTCTCTATCCTGATTTGGTTTATGAATGTGAATGTACTGCCTGAGAGGGTGGTGGAATCTGATTCAGTAGGAACTCTTCAAAAACAATTGGACATATACTCCAGAGTTATGGGGAAACAGCTGGAGCGTGGGACTATATTGGACCAAGTCAGCACAGGCATGTTGGGTCAAATGGTCACCTCTGTACTGAGATATTCTGTAAGGGTACACTACACTCTCAAAAAGTATATATCCTCTGGGTAAGGGAGCATAGTTTCCAGGTGTGTGCCTGTTCTCTTAATTCTCTGTGCTGTTGTAGACAGAGCTAAATTCATATTTCCCAGAACCTATAAATGCACGTAGCAAGAAAAGCAGCAACATGGGGAGGTGGTGGTGTAGTGGCATTGTCGCTGGACTGGTAATCCAGACACCCGGGGTAATGCTCTGGGGAACGAAAACAGAAAATGCAAGTCTAACAGCACCTGGAGAGATAAACAGAGTTAACGTTTCAAGTCCGTATGACTCTTCTTCAGAGCCCCCCCCTGGGGACCTGGGTTCCAGTCCCACCAAGGCAGATGGTGGAATTTGAATTCGATAAAGATCTGGAATTAAAAAGTCTAATGATGACCATGAAACCTCGATTGTCGTGAAAACCCATCTGGTTCACCAATGTCCTTTAGGGAAGGAAATCTACCATCCTTACCTGGTCTGGCCTACATGTGACTCCAGACCCACTGCAATATGTTTGACTCTTAAAAATGCCCTCTGAACAAGGGAAATTAGGGGTGGGCAATAAATGCTGGCCTAGCCAGTGACGCCCACACCCCACGAACGAATTAAAAAAACATTCCTTCATCTGCAGTTCTCTCCTTCCCTTCTTCAGCAGCCACTGCTATATTGTTGAACCTGACTCACCAAGTCACCTGACTCACTCAGGAGCTTACCAAGTGCAGTGTAGAACTGCCACCAATATTTGGTTCTGTCTACCAGACACCATTCTTTTGTTCTGTTTATGCTTAGAATATGATGGTGAACCTTCTTTCAGCACCACTGATGTACATTTGGTAAAGGTGTTCCCACAGTGTTGTTAGGGAGGGAGTTCCAGGATTTTGACCCAGCGACAGTGAAGTTCCAAGTCAGGCTGGTATGTGGGGAACTTGCAAGTGGTGCTGTTCCCCTGCTGTCCTTCTAGGTGGTAGTGGTCACAGGTTTTGAAGGTGCTGTCAGAGGAGCCTTGGTGAGTTGCTGCAGTGCATCTTGTAGATGGTACACACTATTGCCACTCTGGTTGGTGGTGGAGGGAGCGGTGGTGAGTGGGGTGCTGATCAAACAGGCTGCTTTTGTCCAGATGATGTTGAGCCTTTTGAGTGTTGGAGCTACACTGATCTAGGCAAGTGGAGAGTATTCCATCACACTCCTGACTTCTGCCTTGTAATTGTACAGCCACGTCTTCAGGTATCCTTCAGGCAGTGTTACGTAACTGAATATTGGCATCAATTGGCACAGGGTGGTAGGGCAAGGGCTTGTAGTAGAAACCCTTGTTGGCACTAATGCTCTGCACTATTGACTATATAAGGAGGCGCCAACAGTGCGTGTGTATTTCACCCAGGAAACATTGCTTCACACAAATGGGGGTGGAAATCTCAAACTTTTCCTCCCAAAAGCTGTTGAAATTGGGGGTCAAACAAAAATTTCAAGGTTGAGACTGTTCGAGTTTTATTGAGCAAGGATATAAAGGGAAATGGAATCACAGCGAGTAATAAAGATATAGACCAGCCATCATCTAACTGAATTGTGGAACATGCTCTAGAGTTGTATGGTCTCCCCCTGTTCCTCTGTTTATGCCATTGGCGAGGAGTTTAGGGTGTGCTTGAGGGAGACCTGTTGTATACTTTGTTCCATTGGTACACTGTCTGTCTCCCCAGGTTTTAAAGGATGGGGTAAAATATTTCCTAAACACTCCGGATGAAGAATCAGGTAACTGGATGATGTTTGTGCGTCCTGCGAGGAATCTGGAGGAGCAAACCCTTGTTGCATACCAGCACCGGGGAGAAGTGTACTTCACAACAGTAAAGGTAGGGGCTGTAGATCTTATCAGAGCCTGGACCCAATGGAGGTGGGGAGGTGTCACGGTGTAGACAAGTGACATCTAACAGGGAGGTGACACCCACAGGAAAGGTGTCAGCCAATGGGGAAATGTCACCTGATGGGTGGTATCATCCAGCGGGTTCTGCCACAGAGGGGAGGTACACAGGTGTGTGATGTGACATCATGGTTAGGTGTTAACTATGTAAATGCTAAATGGAATGGTATCTTCTGCAGAGCATCCAACCGCATATGGAACTGAAAGTCTGGTATGCGGCAGATTACGCCAAATTCATGGAAGCTCCATCGGTGCTTATCAAACAGGAGCCTGGGCTCTACACATCTCCTGCTGTAAGTCTCATTTTGTCACTCAGGGATTGGCTTGTTTGGGTTAAATCACATTGCCTGATTTTCCAGTAGCTATTCCAATAGCTCAGAGCTAGAGAATCTATCTCTTTGCCAAACAAATTTGGAAGATCTCAAGTTCAGTTCTCTGCCTATGGCAACTTATTTGCCTGTTCCAGTGCTTGAGATGAATGGTTAAAAGTCACTGGTAACTATTCAAAGGATGCAGCAGCAATTTCCTCAGTGTCCTGGCCAATATTCCTCCCTCAATCTGTACCATCTCTTTCATCTCCTTGCTGCCTCTGAGGCTTTGTTGTGGAGGAAATGGGCAGGTTTGATTGTCCACATACGAATTCCTGTTGTTACTGCCCTTCAGAACACCTCCATTAACCATGAAGAGCTTGGAGACTTTTCTTAGAGATGTGTCAAGACTTGACAGAAATGGAAGCACTTGATCTAAGTGACTTGTGTTTGGGATGGGGAGCCAGAACTGACACAGATCTAAAAGAGGATGGCACGTAGTTTCTCAAGAGTTCCTTCCATTTGTTTCTAAGGCTTTTTCTCTTCTTCTTCGAAAGGATCAGAGATTCATCAGGTGGATATCAGGAAATCAGAAAACAGGGGGAATCTTTTTCCAGTGGCAGGAGGGTCGGTAACCAAAGGAAATAGATATAGAGGATACAGATATATATATATATATATATATATCCTATATTACTATATATATCTATATAGATAGGTATATAGGATAATTGGCAACAAAAACCAGAGAATGAGATGAGGAGGGTCTTTTTCTCTCTACACAGTGAGTTGTTGTGATCTGCCTGAGAGGACGATGGAAGCAGATTCATTAGTAACTTTCAAAGGGGAATTAGATCAATACTGATGGAGAGAGGATTGCAGGGCTCCAGGGAAAGCACAGAGGGGTGAAACTATTTAATTGGATCGTTCAAAGAGCCGGTTTAAGCACAGCGACCCTCATTCTGTGCTGTTTGATTCTATGATTCTAAATTAAAGCGCAGTTTCTTCTTTCTTTTGCAGGTGGAGACTGCCAACCGGTGGAAATGCTCCAGTTGCTGTAATGTCTTCAGCAACTTCAGTTTGCTGGAATCGCATCCCTGCAGCCAGTTGAGTCAGGGAATGGTCCGAGGGAGAGTGCGCGGACTGGCCATGACTGGGCGCCTGGGGACCGAGCATGCTTCCACCTGCTTGAAGACAGACACTCCTGTCCCTGATGGTCAGTTTGACCAGACGGCGAGCCTGAGGATCCTGCAGCGAGACAGTCAGGCCGTGGGCACAGGGATGGAGGGAGAAGAGACAAAACCACGGAAGACATTCCCCTGTCCACTGTGTGAGAAGATCTTCTTCACTGCGGACAAACTAACAGCGCACTCCTATTCACACACTGGAGAACGTCCGTATATCTGCTCCCAACATGACTGTGCCAAAGCGTTTATCTCCAAATATAAACTGATAAGGTAAAGGGCTAGGCTCTGGAAATTCCCCTTCTAAATCCCTCCATCACTTCACCCATCTCTTTGACCAAGCTTTTGGTCACCCCTCCTTAGATCTCCGTTTTTGGTTCTGTCACTGCCTCAGGGCAAATGTGTACATTAAAGGTGCCATAGAAACATTGGAGTTACTGGATGAAATAAGACCACAGACCACCTGGGTCTCCTTCCACCACCTTCACCTGAGACAACAATAATGGAGCTATTGACTCATCACAATAACCTGTCTCTATCAACTGAGTCTATAACAGATCCAGACATGAGGTGAGGAAAACCCCCAGTGCTGGAAAGCTTTGGGAACCACAGAAAGTAAGGACAATCTTGCAATTATTTAGCACTTTTCATACCTTCATAATGTCCCAAATGACAGACATTGAAGCACTTTTTTTTATTTATTCATGGGATGTGGCATCACTGGCTAGGCCAGCATTTATTGCCCATCTCCAATTGCCCTTAAGAGTCAACCACATTGCTGTGGGTCTGGAGTCACATGTAGGCCAGACCAGATAAGGGCGGCAGATTTCCTTCCCTAAAGGACATGAGTGAACCAAATGGGTTTTTACAACAATGGTTTCATGGTCAGCATTAGACTTTTAATTCCAGATTTTTATTGAATTCAAATTCCACCATCTGCCGTGGTGGATTCGAACTCAGGTCCCCAGAGCATTACCCTGGGTCTCTGAATTACCAGTCCAGTGACAACACCACTTATGCCACCGCCTCCCCTTTTGCACCCAGTTGCTCACAAGGTGTCACAAGGGGCAGTGTGATAATGAACAAATAATTTGTGTTAATAATGTCCGTTGTAGGATAAATAATGGCCAGGGCATTTCTGATAAAGGGTTAGACTTTAATTGTGAATTCAGCCTTTTGATCAGGTAAGTTGCTTTAATTGATACCAATTTGGTAACAAAAAAGCAACCAAGAGACACCAGTAGGTGTATGTTCTGGGCTAATTTAACAGTTCCAAACCGTGGAACTCCTCAGCCTTCTCTTCCTGTGATCTACAGGCTTTTGAGACCTCATCTTCAGTCTTAGTCTGTTCAATCTTGATTGTATCACAAGACAGATTAATACAATGGGGAAGACTATATGGCTCATTTTAGCCTACAGTCTCCCATTATGCATACATAAACTGATTCCTGGGTTAAGGGAGCTCTCCTATGAGGAGAGATTGAGTAGAGCTGGCCTTTATCCTCAGTAGTGATCTCATTGAAACGTATAAGATTCTTAGAGGGTTTGACAGGGTAGGTGATGAGAGGCTGTTTTTCTCCCTAGTTGTAGATTCTACAACTAGGGATCATAGTCTGAGAACAAGAGGTGGGCCATTTAGGGCTAAGATGTAGAGAAATGTCTCCCAATCCCACTGTCACTATCTGATCCTGGACAGCGGCCACAAACTCAAGAGAAGTGAGGTGAAGACAATCAGGGCTATAGTGTTATTCCCAATCTTCAGCAAGCATGGCTCCTCACTGGCAGCACAGGATTCGAAAATTTCTCCTACAGGGTTCTTCATGATAGACCTTGGTCCTTAATAGTAAAAACTAAAGTTAGCAGAGTAAACATCTTCTTTAACGGGGGATCTGAGAGCTTGTTGCCCCTGCTAATCTTCTGAATGTCATTGTTCCTTCAGACACATGGCTACCCACTGTCCTCAGAAGTCTCACCGGTGTTCATATTGTGAGAAGATGTTCCACAGGAAGGATCACCTTAAGAACCATCTTCAGACCCATGACCCAAACAAGACCCTGCTCAGGTGTGAAGAGTGTGGCAAGAGGTACAACACAAAACTGGGCTACAGGCGGCACCTGGCGTTGCACTCGGCTGCCAGCGGTGACCTGACGTGCGGAGTGTGCGCCCACGAGTTTGGGCGGACTGACCAGCTGCTGGAGCACCTGAAGGGCCATGCAGGTAGGCTGGCCAACAGCGCCAGGGAGAAACGGCACGCGTGCGATCGCTGCGAGCGGCGCTTCTACACCCGCAAGGACGTCAGGCGGCACACAGTGGTCCACACGGGGCGCAAAGACTTCCTCTGCCAATTCTGTGCCCAGCGCTTTGGCCGGAAGGATCACTTGACGCGGCACACCAAAAAAAGCCATGCTCGGGAGCTGCCGAGAGGGAATTTGGTGGCTCACGGGATGGTCGAGCCATTGAATGGCGGCTCCCCCATCTCTCTGAAGGAGGAGGTTGGCACCTTATGGCCTGATCCTCTGGGTGAGCCGGTGCAGAAGGACAATGCAAGCGTGAGACCTGAACTCTACACCCACCCATTGCCATCTGGCCATCACCCAAGAAGGCCTCACCACATGGTACCCAGCTCACTGGCAACAAGGTTGGGTTGCATAGAGACACCAGCCCCGATTCTTTCTCCTCCCACACCACCTCCTACAAGCCGATGTATGCAACCCTCCCAATACCAGCTCAATACTACTTCATATAACCCCTTGCCCAGCAAAGACCAGTCTCTAAAGGTTGGCACGAGGGGCTACAACTTGGAATTGTCGGGAGATATACCAGGGCTTCAATCCCAATCGGCAGCTGGTAAGGAAAGCTCGGATATCGGATTGGAAACTTTGAGTGTTTCCTTGGACAACACAGGCTGTACCAGCACCATGCATAAAGATGCCAAGCCCTTGAACATGAGTTCCATGGACATCTCCCATTTGCTTGGACTCTTGCCCACACCTCCTGGTGCCAGCCAACCTCCAGATGGTGATGTGGGGCTGCCGTATGGCCAAAGGGAGGCTGGGCAGAGAATGGCTCCCCTCGAGGGGCAGCAGCCGGACGGGGGGCCTTCGGTGGCCAGTTTGAGCTTGACCCAGCTTCATCGGGTCTCGACAGCCTTTCCCTCCACCGTCGCACCTACTCCACTGCCCCGCTTTCACCAAGTGTTTCAATAACCAGCTGCTGCCTTCACTCTATCAGGGAGCCCCGGGTAACAGTCACAGAGGATCGGGAACATGGAGAGTCAAATCTGAAAAATTCAAGAGTCAAATACGTTGGATTCTTACATTTTCTTTAAAATATATATTTTTACAAATATAAATTGTTTTCTATTACTGCCAGGCCATTAAATCTGCAACATCTGTCGATAAAAGCACTTCAAACATTACCATTTTTCAAAATATGCTATTTCTTATTTTTGAAGCCCTACTTTTTGGTAATGATCCAATTTGATATATTTGAAACTTAGGAGGATCCAGACAGAGGCAGCGCAACCTGACATGGTGATTGGAAAAGGAAGCAGTGGAGACAGTGAGTTACGATCTGGAATGTGCTGCCTGAAAGGGTGGTGGAAGCAGATTCAGTGATAACTTTCAAAAGGGAATTGGATAAAATACTTGAAGGGGAAAGATAATTTACTGGACAGTGGGTCATGAGCATGGGAGTGAGTGACCATAAGAGGTAGGAGCAGAAGTAGGCCATTCGGCCCACTGAGTCTACTCCGCCATTCAGTGAGATCATGGTTGTTCCGATAATCCTTAACTCCACTTTCCCACCACCTCCCCATAACCCTCGATTCCCTTACTGATTAAAAATCTGTCTATCTCCGCCTTGAATATGCTTAATGACCCAGCCTCTACAGCCCTCTGCGGTAAATAATTCCACAGATTGACTACCCTCTGAGAGAAGAAATTCCTCATCTCTTTTAAATGGGCGCCGCCCTACTCTTGAGATTATGTCCTGTGATCCTCGACTCTCCCACAAGGGGAAACAATCTCTCAGCATCTACCCTGTTAAGCCCCCTAAGAATCTATGTTTCAATAAGGTCGCCTCTCATTCTTCTAAACTCCAATGAGTACAGGCCCAACCTACTCAACCTCTCCTCATAAGAAAATCCCTCCATACCCAGGATCAATCTAGTGAACTTTCTCTGGACTGCCCCCAGTGCCAGTATATTTTTCCTTAGATAAGGGAACCAAAACTGTTCACAGTATTCTAGGTGTGGTCTAACTAGTGCCTCGTATAGTTTTAGCAAAACTTCCCTATTTTTATATTTCATTCCCTTTGAAATAAAGGCCAACATTCCATTTGCCTTCCCTATTACCTGCTGAACTTGTATGTTAGCTTTTTGTGATTCATGCACAAGGACCCCCAAATCCCTCTGTGCTGCAGCTTTCTGCAGACTTTCTCCATTTAAATAATATTCAGCTCCTCTATTCTTCCTGCCAAAGTGCATAACCTCACATTTTCCCACATTATATTCCATATAATAGCTTTAATAGCTCTGCCAAGGAGCCAACACAGGCACGATGGGCTGAATGACCTCCTTCTGTGCAGTCTGATCTTAATCTTAAAATTCGAGACAGTCCCATCAAGGCGTGAATCAGCAAGTACCTCTAAGCAGAAATGATAATGCAAATATGGAACACTCTTTCAACTGGAGCTTTCAAAACTGAGATTGATGGATTTTTATTCGGGAAGGACATTGACAGATGTGGAACATAGGGACTGAACAGAGGTGACGTGCCTGATCTGATTGAATGGTGGAACAGGCTTAAGGGGCTGAATGGCCTCCTCCTGTTCCTGGAACTTCCACAAATGTTGACAGCAGAGACTCTAACACAAATACAGAAACATTCCCAGTGACTCCCACGGTTAAATCCCAGTTTGTAACTCGCTCCTGGATATTACTCTATACATAAGCTATTTGGACACATCAATTAGATTTGAACATGCAACTTATTCTCAGGTTTCCATTATTCCATATGTAAAACATCTGAATCTCTCATTAGATTCCAGCCTATAAGTCACTCCCAGGGATCCGTTATCCTATATAAAAACCCGTTTAAACACCTTGATTAGATTGCAGCCTGTAACTCACTCCTGGATATCTGTTATTCTATATATAAACCCCCCTAAAATCCTCGATTAGATTGCAGCCTGTAACTCACTGCCAGGAATCTACTATTCTATATATAAAACTCCCAAACCCCCATTTAGATCTCAGCATGTAACTCACTCCTGGATATCTGTTATTCTGTATATAAACCCCAACAAACTCCTCAGATTATTGGTTAACCCACCCAGATAGCTGTTGTTCTCAGTCCTGTTCCTCTGATTGACCAGTGTTGATCCTCAAGTTATCGTCTATTTTTGCCCTAATCAATTTTCAAGCGGGGTCAGTTTTAAAACCTGAGGTTAACACAAATTCTCAGTAAGGTTTTACTTTTGTAAAGATATATATATTTTTGATGGAATTGACCATGAACATTTTCGATTAAGACTGATCACCATATAATTATTGATAGACAGTGGATTTGGTGAGGATTATTTTTTATGTTGTGGAATGAAAAATATATTTTTGGAAATGATCAACGTTTTTTTACACAATGCATTAAATCCCATGTATGATTTGGAACTGGTGGTTGATGTTGTCTCTGTGTTTTGATCTCAGCTCATTATTTTGCTGGTATGTTATTCACAATGGCAGTAATGACAGTGGTTAGCATGTAAGACTGGGATCATAGGAAGGGGCATTTTAAATCTTCGGCAGGAAATCAACTGGTGGCATCTCGGAGTCTGGGGCGGAGGTGAGTGCTGGGGATGGGGTCTGAGCCTGTGTCGTGGGGGCCTATTCTCTCCTTGAGGGGTGTGGAACAGCAAACCCTGATCTATCAGGATCCATAGGGGAAACAAATAACTTCACTTTACCCACATATGCCAATACACACACACACACACACACGCTACACCCCACGGCGCATGCACGCACACACACACACACACACACACTTCCCACCCCACACACATATACACACACTGCCCCCACCACCCTGTCGCACGTGCACACACACTTGAATACTCATTCTGGATCTTGCTGGGTGAGGCACTGGAACCAACATTTTTAAAATAGGAGTTGCAAATATCTAAGCACCAGCCACCCAATGGCCCATCATCCGCCACCCCACCCACCAGTCCATCGTCCATCCCCATCCCCCACCCCACCCACCAGTCCATCATCCATCCCCATCCCCCACCCCACCCGCCAGTCCATCGTCCATCCCCATCCCCCACCCGCCAGTCCATCGTCCATCCCCATCCCCCACCCCACCCGCCAGTCCATCCCCATCCCCCACCCGCCAGTCCATCGTCCATCCCCATCCCCCACCCGCCAGTCCATCCCCATCCCCAACCACCAGTCCATCCCCATCCCCCTCCCCACCCACCAGTCCATCGTCCATCCCCATCCCCCTCCCCACCCACCAGTCCATCCCCGTTCCCCCACCCCACCCGCCAGTCCATCCCCGCCCCCCACCCCACCCGCCAGTCCATCCCCGTCCCCCTCCCCACCCACCAGTCCATCCCCGTCCCCCACCCCACCCGCCAGTCCATCGTCCATCCCCATTCCCCCACCCCACCCGCCAGTCCATCGTCCATCCCCGTCCCCCACCCCACCCGCCAGTCCATCGCCCATCCCCACCCACCAGTCCATCCCCGTCCTCCACCCCACCCGCCAGTCCATCCCCGTCCCCCACCCGCCAGTCCATCGTCCATCCCCGTCCCCCACCCCACCCTCCAGTCCATCCCCGTCCCCCACCCCACCCGCCAGTCCATCCCCGTCCCCCACCCCACCCTCCAGTCCGTCCCCGTCCCCCACCCCACCCTCCAGTTCATCCCCGTCCCCCACCCCACCCGCCAGTCCAACCCCGTCCTCCACCCCACCTGCTAGTCCATCGTCCATCCCCGTCCCCCACCCCACCCTCCAGTCCATCCCCGTCCCCCACCCCACCCTCCAGTCCATCCCAGTCCCCCACCCCACCTGCCAGTCCATCCCCGTCCCCCACCCTACCCGCCAGTCCATCGTCCATCCCCATCCCCCACCCCTCCCACCCGCCAGTCCATCCCCGTCCCCCACCCCTCCCACCCGCCAGTCCATCGTCCATCCCCGTCCCCCACCCGCCAGTCCATCGTCCATCCTCTCCTCCCGCCCACTGCCCATTCCCTCCCCCTCCCCACTCACAGGCCCATTCATTGCCCATCCCCTCCCCCACCCCCACCCACCAGTCCACTGCCCATCCTTCTCTCCCTCCCCCAACCACTGGTCCATCGCCCCATCTCCTCACCTCCGTCCCTCTCTCCTCCACCCCCTTATCCACGAAATAAAACGCAGGGTATTAAATTGAATTTTACTGCTTTTTGATGGTGGGGAGCAGTGACAGACCAGTTGATGCTGATGACATATGAGGACGATGAGGTGCAGCTGCAATGATATTGGGACTTGCAATCCCACCACAGGACTCAGTTCTGCCGCAGGGTTACAGACAGCACTTGTAGCACCTCAGCTCTTATCTTCCCACTCTTCATACTCTGCCATTACATCCGACCGTATCGAGACCTGGGAAAGATCAGAGAAAGAGACAGTGTACCCTCTGACCAGAGCCTTATCTTATTACTGTCTGATTTTCCAGTGGGTTTGCACAGATCCACATTGGCTGTTCGGTAAAACCAATTTCCCAGGGATTCTCTGGGAGGTTTCCATTGTGATTGGCCCCCAAGTTCCAACAACTTTTCCCTGGCTTTATCTTCCTGCACTTGCAGAGACTTGTGTACTTGTTGTGGGATCTTTACATGCACTGAAGCTTGGGTTTCTCAACTAAAAGACAGTCTCTCTCTCTCTTCACCACCCTCCCTCCAACTCTCTACCCACCCCCTTCAGTGCCTCCTCAGCATCACACTGAAGCACTCGTCCACATTACAGATCCACATCCCCCGAGCTGAGGTTTGAATTCAAAACCTCGGAAGCAGGAATGCTGCCATTGTGCTGCGTTGGCACATAAACAGCCAGGGTTACAGACAGGGCATGGAATTTTTCCACAACAAGCAGCCGAGGCTGGGAATACCGAGACTTTCAAGGGAAAGCAATTGGATAAACACTTGGAGAGGAACATAGGGAGATGTGGGGCAGAGGGATCAGTGTTTGGACTGATCGAACAGAGCTAGCACAGGTATGATGCTCTGAATGGTCTCCTTATGTACTATAAACTAACATGGGGCTATCCACTCCAGGCTTTGTATTAGGTCAATAAGACACACAGTGTGTGTGGATCTAACACAACAGATGAAGTGAAAAGGAACTGTGCTCAAAATTGAACGTTGTTGTGACTGTTTTACGGGCCTCCAGTTCCGTTTAAACAGAGTGGCCAATCCGACTTTGCCCCCATTGCCTTCTTTCACCCAACTGAGCGTCTTGACCTCCCCCAGATTTATCTGCGGAGTTTGACAAGGGGCAAAATCTGCAAGGCCCCTACAGGCAAGCCCTGGGCACCCATAGAGATGACAAAGCACCAGTTTAGTTCAGTTCTGAGGCCTCAATTTGGACACCATCAAGAAATGCACCTGGTTTGCTGTGTCAATGCATTCGGGCCCCACAGTGGGGAACTAACATGAAACACAGAGTGTTACTATGTTCCAGGAAGCAGGGGCATGATCCATTTAAACGAATGGTGACGCGTAGTTGCTGCTGATCTGGAGGTCCCATAAATATGTCAACTGACCTCTTGTTGCCTGTGTTTTCCTCCTGTGCTCCCTCTCTTAGTTATGTAGGATATACAGCACAGGAACAGGCCATTCAGCCCAACCAGTCCATGCTGGTGTCTTTGCTTCACTCACGACTTCTGTTCTTCTCAATCTAATTCTATCATCGTAACCCTCTTTCCCTTCTCCTCGCATATCCTTCTCAAGCTTCCCACTCCCCGTGGTAGTGAGTTCCACATTCTCAGCACTCTCTGTAAAGAAGTTTCTTCTGACTTTCCGATTGAATTTCTTGGTGACTCTCTTGCATTAATGGCTCTAGTTTTGCTCTTCTCAACAATTGGAAACAATGTCTCTGTATCTAGCAAACCTCTTATCGGGTCACCCCTCAGCCTTCTCATTTCAAGAGAAAAGAGACCCAGTCTGTTCATCCTTTCCTGATAGGTAAAACCTCCCAATTCTGGTGTCATCCTCGTAAATCTGTTTTGCACCCTCTCTGGTGGATCTATATCCTTTTCAATAACATGGTGACCAAAACTGTATGCAGTCCTCCAAGCTTGGCCCTACCAAGGTTCGATACAAGCTTAGCATGACTTCCCTAATTTTCAATCTATCCCCTCTAGAAACAAACTTTAGTGCTTGATTTTTTTTTTTACAAACACATTAACCTGTCTTGCTACTTTTAGTGATGCCTGTATTGTACCCCTGCTCCTCTACCCCATTTAGATTCTTACCCAAGTAATACCTGACCTTAGTTTTATTACCAAAATGTAATGCCTCAACCACTTATCTACATGGAAATTCATTTTCTGATGGTTACCTACATCACCAGCCATTTTCCTTCAATGCTGACCCATTTCAGTGGAAGCTGCCTCCCACTTCATTGCTTTCATGGGATGTGGGCATCACTGGCAATGCCAGCATTTGTTGCCCATCCCTAATTGCCCTTGAACTTAGTGGCTTGCTAGGCCATTTCAGAGGACAGGTAAGAGTCGACCACATTGCTGTGGGTCTGGAGTCACATGTAGGCCAGACCAGAGAAGGATAGCAGAATTCCTTCCCTAAGGGACTGGTGAACCAGATGGGTTTTAAAACAACAATCAATGATAGTTGCATGGTAATCATTACTGTAATCAGCTGTATGTGCCAGATTTTTATTGATTGAATTTAAATTCCATGTGGTGGGATTTGAACCCATGTCCCCACATCATTATAAAAGCAAAAAACTGCGGATGCTGGAAATCCAAAACAAAAACAAAAATACCTGGAAAAACTCAGCAGGTCTGGTAGCATCTGCAGAGAGGGACACAGTTAACGTTTCGAGTCCGAATGACCCTTAAACAGAACTAAGGAAAAATAGAAAAAGGGTGAAATATAAGCTGGTTTAAGGGGGGGTGGGACAAGAAGAGCTGGATAGAGGGCCAGTGATAGGTGGAGATAACCAAAAGATGTCAAAGACAAAAGGACAAAGAGGTGTTGAAGGTGGTGATATTATCTAAGGAATGTGCTAATTAAGGGTAGAAAGCAGGACAAGCAAGGTACAGATAGCCCTAGTGGGGGTGGGGTGGGGTGAAGGGATCGAAAAAGGCTAAAAGGTAGAGATAAATTTATATAGATTTTTCGTTTCCCATCTATTTCCATTATTTTTAAATGTATTTCCATCCATTGTTTTATCTCTACCTTTTAGTCTTTTTCGATCCCTTCACCCCACCCCACCCCCACTAGGGCTATCTGTACCTTGCTTGTCCTGCTTTCTACCCTTAATTAGCAAATTCTTTAGATAATATCACCACCTTCAACACCTCTTTGTCCTTTTGTCTGTGACATCTTTTGGTTATCTCCACCTATCACTGGCCCTCTATCCAGCTCTACTTGTCCCACCCCCTCCCTTAAACCAGCTTATATTTCACCTCTCTTCTATTTTTACTTAGCTCCGTTGAAGGGTCATTCGGACTCAAAACGTTAACTGTGTCCCTCTCCGCAGATACTGCCAGACCTGCTGAGTTTTTCCAGGTATTTTTGTTTTTGTTTTCCCACATCATTAGCCTGGCCTCTGGAATACTAGCCCAGTGACATTTCCACGATGTCACTATCTTTCCTGCTTCCCACTCGGCTGGATGTGCCCCACTGACAAGCCAGAGTTCTGCAGAGCCCATTCCCCTGCCTGAAGCCAGTAATAAATAGTTGGAGGATCCCCCATTGCGTGTGTACTCACTGCTGTGTGGAAGAAGTTTTCATGCTGGCTGATTTCCGGCTGGTGGATGGATCATCGTAATCTTCAACATATTAAATATACAAAAACACATTTTACAATTCACAGAATTACAAAATTACAGAAGGGGAACAGGCCATTCAATTCAATAGATATTTATTCCTCATGCACCTCCTCCCAGCTGATCTCATCTCACCCGATCAGAATATCCTTCTATTCCTTTCTCTGTCATGTGTTTATCCAGCTTTCCCTTAAATGCATCTATATTATTTGCCTCAACCACTCCCTGGGGTAGTGAGCTCCACATTCTCACCACTCCCTGGGTAAAGAGGCTTCCCCTGAATGCCAACCCATGACCAAGATCGCCTATCCCCACCTTTGTAATATCGTCTGTCTCTATCTCGCCTCAGCTCTTCCGCTGATGACACCCTCATCTATGTCTTTGTCACCTCCAGACTTGACCATTCCATTGCACTCCTGGCTGGCCTCCCACATTCTACCCTCCGTAATCTTGAGGTCATCCAAAATGCTGCTGCCCGTGTCCTAACTCACACCACATGCCGTTCACCTGTCCCACCCACCCTCCCCCATGTTTGCCGACCTACATTGGCTCGAATTTAAAATTTTCATCCTTGTTTTCAAATCCCTCCACAGCCTCACCCCTGCCGTCTGCCCCACTATCTCTGTAATCTCCTCTACCCCTCAATCCTCCGAGATCTCTACACTCCTCATTCCTGCCCCTTGAGCATCCCCAATTTTAATCTCTCCACCACTGGTGGCCATGCCTTCAGTTGCCTCGGCCCTATAAACCTCTCTACCTCACCGTCCTCCTTTAAGAGCTTCCAGCCTCTTTGGCCCCGCTTTAGGTTACCTGCCCTAATATGTCCTTTAGTAGCTCGGTGTCACATTTTGTTTTATAATGCTGCTATGAAGTTTGATGGGACGTTTTATTAGAACCAGGTGCTGTGCATGCAAAACACATTCCAAATGAGAACATTGATCATTGATCGCTGATCATTTTTGATCGCATTTGAATGCAGAAATGATGTCAGAAAATTTTCAGATACTAGTCGTTGTTGGGTTCCTTATTGAATTTAATGGTGATGATCTTATATTTATTTAACCCTGGTTTGTTCATTTTTAAATGTTTTTGCTTTTTTTTGGGTTCTGGTCTCCCCCACAAGCAGAAACATCTTTATGCTATCAACCCCTCTTTCATTTTACAGACCTTGATCATGCTATCTCAAAAGCTTTCTCTTTCCTTTCAGAAAGAGCCTCAGGCCTGTTCAATCTTTCCAGTTAGTTCTAAGCTCTCAGTTGTGCCTGGTTATCCTGAAATTACAGCATGGGTACTCAATGCACGGCTCTTACCTCTGGTCATTCCCATGACAGCTTGGGCAGCTGAAGTCAGTTTGCCTTTTGATGGGGAACCTGCTGTCTTTGATTCAGGGACAGGGGGAGATGGTAAAGAGAAAACAATCATTAACATTTTGAGCCAGAGTTTCAACGATCTGATTGTACCGTGTATGCTCAGTTCATTAACGGGCACATTAACAAGTCAAGATTCACCTATTTCTCAGAATTCTTTAGCCGCACTCCCTCACCTCTCAACCAGGTGGTGGGTTCAAGACCCACTCCAGGGAGTTGAATGCAAAATCCAGGTTGGCACCCCACTGCAGTGGTGAGGGAGTGCTGCGCTGGAGGAAGGGGAGTGCGGAGGGAGTGCTGCACTGAAGGAGGGTAAATACTGAAGGAGTGCCGCACTTTCAGAGGGTCAATACTGAGGGAGCATGCACTGTCAGAGAGTCAGTATTGAGGGAATGCTGAACTGTTGGAGGGTCAGTTTTGAGGGTGTGTTGCATCATCTGAGGGTCAGTATTGAGGGAATGCTGCCCTGTCAGTCAGTATTGAGGGAATGCTGAACTGTTGGAGGGTCAGTTTTGAGGGTGTGTTGCATCATCTGAGGGTCAGTATTGAGGGAATGCTGCCCTGTCAGACAGTCAGTATTGCGGGAATGCTGCCCTGTTGGAGGGTCAGTACTGAGGGAGCGTGCACTATCAGAGGGTCAGTACTGAGGGAGCGCTGGCATATCTGAGGGTCAGGACTGAGGGAGTGCTGCACTGTTGGAGGGTCAGTTTTGAGGGTATGTTGCATCATCTGAGGATCAGTACTGAGGGAACGCTGCACTGTTAGATAGCCAGTACTGAGGGAGCGCTGGCATATCTGAGGGTCAGGACTGAGGGAGCGCCACACGGTCAGAGGGTCAGTACTGAGGGAGTGCTGCACTGTCAGAGGATCAGTATTCAGGGAGGGTTGCACTGTCGGAAGGGCAGTACTGAAGGAATGCTGCACTGTTAGATAGTCAGTACTGATGGAGCACTGCCATGACTGAGGGAGTGCTGCACTGTCAGAGGGGCAGTTCTGAGGGAGTGCTGCACTGTCAGAGGGGCAGTTCTGAGGGAGTGCTGCACTGTCAGAGGGGCAGTTCTGAGGGAGTGCTGCACTGTCAGAGGGGCAGTTCTGAGGGAGTGCTGCACTGTTGGAGGGTCAGTACTGAGGGAGTGTTGCACTGTTGAAGGGTCAGTATTGACGGGGTGCTGCAGCATTGGAGGCGCAGTACTGAGCAAATGCTGCACTGTCAGTGGTGTCATCTTTTGGATGAGACGTTAAACTGAGGTCACTTTTGCCCACTCAGGTGGACGTAAATAATCCTTTGAAAGAAGATCAGGGCAGTTTTCCCCAGCCTGCTGGGGCCAATATTTATCTTTCAACTAACATCACTGAAATAGATTATCTGGTCATTGAAGTCAATTATTCCCTATGGGATCTTGCTCTGCAGCAACTGGCTACCTGGTTGGTTGATCATAACAGTGATTGCATTTCAAAATTAATTCAAGCCTTGTTGAGTTTTGGGACAGGATGTGACAGGTGATATGTAAAAGCAACTTCTTCCTTTCCAGAATTGGCACCTTATAAGATACGGGAAGTTGTTTTTCTGGCCAGACATCCACTCTTTCCCTGCTCATTTTACTGAGTCCAAGTACAGTGGGTACCAGCTCCTCGCACTCATCTCACACAAGTAGCCAGTCAACTTGTACACGCTTCGACAATAAATAACAGTTGACTATTTGACCAGGAAGGGCATCACAGCCCAATCCGAGCCTGAACCCCAATCTCACATCCTGCACCTTTTGACTCTGAGCACCAGTCACTAGATAGGGTTCAGGAACAGGAGACCATTACTGCTATACCCCTTGCTGGTGATGATGGAATAGCCAGGCCAAGGGGTAGTGTCCAGCTCACACGCCGAGAATAGTTAGTGGGGGCGACGGGCTGCACGGCTACAATTTCCCACAGCTACGTATTGGAACAAAGTGGGTGGTGGGAGCCGGGGTGGGGTGGGGTGTGGTCACCTTCAGAGGGTGAGACTCAACAGGGGAGAAACACAGTCATCATATTCCCAAAATCTGTCCCTTGCGGCTATGTGGAGTGACCATACCAGGTGCAGTGACCACATCGGCTTGAGTGGCTTAGGAACATAAGAAAATGGGACTTCGGAGCAGAAGTAGGCCATTCGGCCCTTCGAGCCTGCTCTGCTCTGCCATCCAATAAGATCGTTGCTGATCTGGTTTTGGTTTCAACTTCATTTTCCTGACTGCACGCCCCCCACCACATAACCCTTGACTCCTTTGTCTATCAAAAATCCATCGAACCCAGCCTTGAATAAACTCAATGCTTTCTGGGGAAGAGAATGCCACAGACTAATGACCCTCAGAGAAATCCTCATCTCTGTCTTGAATGGGAGACCGCTAATTTTTAAATGGTGTCCCCTAGCTCTAGCAGGCTCGAGGGGCCAAATGGCCCACTGCTGCTTCTAATCCTAATTTATATATAGATTCCCCCACAAGAGGAAACATCCTCCCACTATCCACCCTGTCAAGTCCCCTCAGGGTCTTAGATGTTTCATTAAGACCACCGCAGTGGGCTTAAGCCTAAACTGTTCAACCCTTTTTCATAAGATATCCCCCCTTCATCCCAGGAATCAGTCAAGTAAACCTTCTCCGAACTACTTCTGAAGCAATTATTTCCTTTTTCAAATAAGGAGACCAAAACTATACACAGTACTCCAGATGTGGTCTCACTGAGGCCCTGTACAGCTGCAGCAACTTTTCTCAACTTTTATATCCCATTCCTCTGTAATAAACACCAACATTTAATTTACCTTCCTAATCACTTATTGCGCTTGTATACTGTACCGGATGGAGTGACCGCTTTGGACGGGGTGACTGTACCTGATGGAGTAACCGTACTGGAACAGGTGACTGTACCGAACGGGGTGATTATACCAGATGGGGTGACTGTACCGGACTGGGTTACCATTCCGGACGAGGTGACCATACCAGACAGGTGACCATACAAGACCGGGTGATCGTACCGGGTGGGATAACCATACCAACCGGGGTGACCATACTGGACTGGGTGACCATACTGGACTGGGTGACCATACTGGACTGGGTGACCATGCCAAATGGAGTGACCGTACCAAACCAGTTGACCATACAAATTGGGTGACCATACCAGATGGGGTAACCATACCGGGCTGGGTGACCGTACCAAACCAGGTGACTGTACCGGACAGGATAACTGTGCCGGACAGGGTGACCAAACTGAACCGGGTGACCGTATGGACAGGGTGACCATATGGATGGGGTGACCGTACTGAACCAGGTGTCCATACAGGCCGGGCTGATCTTACCGGACTGGGTGACCGTACTGGGTGAAATGAACTTACCGAGGGTGGTGAATATGTTGGTTGTGTTTTCCGTACAGGGGGTTGTACAGGAGGGCCTCTCGGTGGTTGGTATGAGGTGGATGACAAAGCTGGAACTCTGGCTGAGCTTGTGGGCTGCTTAGAGGCCAACTGAACTTGTGCCACTGGTGGTGGAGCTCTGGGCTGATAGGAAGACGAAGGCGGTGGGGCTTGTCTGGGCACAGTCTTGCGGTTGACGTTGGTCTTACAGAAGTTGATGTGTCGCTCTGCAGCTGTTTCGTTGAAGCGTCTATTGCAGTATGGACACTCAACGTAATCTGTGGGTAAATTACACACAGCTTAATGTCAAACACAATCACATCTTGAACAGAGCTCAACACACACACAGCCATGCTGTTACATATCAGGTAGCCGTGGTTTCATTTCCTTTGATCGTGTATTGCTTAAGTGTTCACTTAGATTGCCTTCTATATTAGTCTATCCATAGTGTCAGCTGTGGCTCAGTTGGTGGCACTCTTGCCTCTGAGTTACAAGGTTGTGATTTCAAATCCCACTCCAGATACAACCACATGGAATCTAGGCTGACACTCCAGTGCAGTACTGAGAGAGTGCTGCCCTATTGGAGGCACCATCTTTCAGACGTTAAACTGAGGTCACATCTTCCTTTTCAGGTGGATGCAAAAGATCCCATGGGCAAAATGGCCTCCTGTGTTCTAACCTTCTAAAAGCCAACTGACCCACTGTTGTCTGGGTACATTAATGCTTAAAATCGAGGGCACAAAAACAGAAAGTAATAAAAAAGACTAATGGAATGTTATTTTTTATTTGGAGGCTGGAATACAAAGAGTGGAAGTGATGCTTCAGTTATGCAGAGCCTTGGTCAGGTCCCTTCTACACCACTCCCTCGGAGTATCAAGTTCAGGAAGTATACACTCGCCTTGGAGGGAGGGCAGTGTAGCATAAGGGTGTTTGGCAGAGTAAGGGTTAATATGGGACTGGAGAACAGTAACGCCCACAGTATGATGTAGGAGTCACATGATAGTAGACTGTCTGTGGAGTAGAGTCCGGAAGAAGCCAGCATGGAGACGCCTCCCATGCATGGCAATACCTTGGATATGTACATAGTTACAGGTTACCAATATACAGCTTTTGTTCAACCATACAAGCCTCCAGGCCTCTTAGTGAGACACCAAACAAACTTTACAACATGGTGGCAGTGAAGGATGGACCCCAAAATCCCAGAGAAGCTGGAGAAGGAACCTGGAATCTCAAAGCATGAAGAAGTAAAGAAACTGAAGCCTAACCTGAGAAAACTGCATCTGAATTGAAGATGCAGTTGGAAATTGCCAGAAGGAAATTGAAGACACAGTTGGAAAGCTCCATTACAGACATGGAGGCTGAAGGACTCCACTAGACCATGTGGGGGTCCATTGCCAGACCTGATTGAAGGCAGGGTCAAGGGTGTCAGGAAGATATAATAATTTTCAAAATGTTATTGGAATTTATTGTAAAGTAGAGTAATAGTGGGGTCTGTTCTGTGTTTTTGTGTGTGTATTGGGCTTAATTGAATTAAAGGCAGCTGGTGTGAAGTTTTTAATGTATCAAAAGATAAATTAAGTTTGAAATGTTAAATAGGTAAACATGAGGGAAGTTTAGAATGTAAGGTGCAAAGGGAACATCTGCACTTTTAAATAAACCAGACTAGCTTGAATTCAAAAGAGGCAGTGAAACATTACACCTAGCCAGGAGAAGTTAAGAAACAGTGTGTTTATTTTTCCCAAAGATTACTGGTAAAATGTATTATTAGAGAGGTAAAAGTCCAAAGATATAGTGAAACAATGGGATTTTGCATTCAAATGGGGAAAATATGTATAAAGGGGAGAAGGCTTTGTGTAAAGGCAGGAATTCTAAGATCTATCAAGTGTGAAAAACCTCCAGCATCTAAGCCTCAGACTGCTGTCTGAAAGGAACTGAAGCTGAGAAAAAAATCACTTTGAATTTGACTGTCCATTGTATTGTGTGTTACTTTGCCTGGGGCTTTTAAAAACCTTTGTGTCTCACTGCTGTCTTAATGGAGGTGTAACTGGGGTTTAGATTAATTAGGGGATTTAGAAGTTATCATGGTAGTAATTTGTAGATCTGTGTATGTGTTTAAAATCATTTCTTCCATCAATAAAGGTTTAATTTAGTTTTATAAGAATCCTATAAGATGTGGTGGCCTTTTTACTGAATTCAAAGCCTGCATCTCGAAATAAGTACAAATTGCAAAAATAGTTGTGGCAGCTGCTTCAAGTTTCCCTCTGGGATTTGGGCAGCTTGGCATCTACCGTCCACTTGCCATAACAAGGGACCCATCTAGATAAAAAGGCTGAGCAAAATTCAAAGAAACAGAAAAAAGGCAGAAAAAGAATCTACTGTGCAGATGAGAATCCAGATCTGATCAGACATAGAGGCAGAGTCAAAGGACCTGGCCAAATCACAGGAAGGCTGAGCAAAATTTTGTAAAAAGGAAAAAAGGCTAAAAAATAAAATCCACTGTGGATATGAACAGAAGACCCCGAGTGAAAGCAGAGTTAGTAGACCTGGTCAAATCACAAGAAGGGTGAGCAAAAAAATAAAGTAGAAAAGTTGAAGCTACCTCTGAAAATAGGCGGCCATCAGGATCAGCACATCCAGAGTGCAACTAAAAGAAAGCTACAGCGAGGGTCCCAGCCAGAACCGGAACAGGAGGTGGCCGGGTTGAATTGAAAGGGAAAAGCTGTGAGAAAGAGCAGCCAGAATTTAAAGATGACTTTTCAGGTGATTCCTAGGCTCAAAAATCCAATAGTTGGCCCAAACGTCTTCTTTTGAGGTTCCCTGTGGAGACAGTGGTTTAAAAGAAAGGCTCACGATCGCAGTGGGAACCTGCTGAAACTGACAAAGAGCGGAAAGAAGCTCAGAGAGAAAAACAAAACCAGCAGCTGCAGAGCCATCTTGAAGAAAAATAATGAGGTACTCACCTGTTACCAAAAAACAGCCATGGATAGTAAATCAAAACTAATAGGCCGGTTTAGGCTAAGGCAAGGGCCAAACCAATCTAAGATTGGGAGTCTTGGAGAAGGATTAAGTGAGAAATCAGAAGAAGTACATTTTTATACTTGTTTGGTGTATTTGCAGATGAAGTAATCCTAAACCAAAGTATAGATGAATCCTGCACCACATTTAGGAGCTAATAAAAGCCTTTGACAAATATTTTAATCTCCAAATTGTGGAGAGTGCAGACCTTAAAAGGTCTAGAACGCCCCCAATAAAGCACCGATGGAGATAGAAGACCCCAGGCCGAGGGATACAATACTCAAGCACACAACATGATGAGGCATTTTCCGGTCGGCGAGCGAGGAGGTGGGGCCCACTCGCCGACCTGTAAAATGACGCGCGGTGATGTCGGGCGGGCGGGCGTGCGTCCCAACGTCACCGCTCGTCAGTTAGATTTTCAGGTTGGCGGGGGGCAGGTGAAGAGCCCAGGCGGCCTTCGCATTTTTCATGAAACCTCATCCACGGGCGGGATGAGGTTTCCTGAAGTGTTTTAAAAGCTAATAAAAATTTATACATTTATTCTTTGACATATCCCAGCTCATGTGACAATGTCACGAGGGGACATGTTCTAAAAGTTTTAAAAACCTTTATTTAAAAGTTTAACACTGAAACAAATCTCCCCGAGGCACCTCCATGTCTCAGGGAGATCTCTGCATTCTTCCGCGGGCATGCGCGAAAGAGCACAGGGAACCACTCAGGGAACCCCCCCCCGCCTGCACAGGGAGCGCCCAGGGGGTGGAATTTCTGGCCATGGTGACAGGCCACGTCAGTGCACAAGAGTTTAGCACAGAAGAAAGACAAGGCTGAGAAGCAGCTGAAAGGCTTAAAAATAGAGCTTTTTGAAAATGCTGACACATTACCTGAATTGCAACAGCAGGTGGTAGTCCAAAGCAAGCAGATGGCTGTGAATGAAGGAAAGCTATTTGACATAACCAAAAACAAACAAAACCTGCAAAAAGAAAATGAAACAATTCCACAGGAGAATGTTTGTGTGAAAGGTGAGTTGGAAGGAACTCAACCAGAAGTACAGTCAGACATAACTGCAGGCAGAAAAGGTGCTCAAAGAAGTTGGTGAGAAAACAAAGAAGCCCTGAAAGACTCTTTAAAGGATAAATACATGGCCCTGGATAAACATGAGGAGCAAAAAAATGTTGAATACTACGTCAGCAAAACCAGTTTTGGAGCTATCTGTAGTGAAAAAGCAATGCACTGAATCACAGCGTGAGTTGCCAAGAGGTCAACAAGAAAATAAACAGTTGAAAGAACAGCTGATTGTCCTTCACGATCATATGCAAAAGGAATACAGAACCCTTCAGCAGCATGAAGAAATGAAGGCTGTTTTGAACAGTAGAATGGAAGAACAGCAGAAGAAACTTCAGGAGACTCTGTTGAATGACAAGAAAAATCAAGGTGAAGCAATTGAGCTTTGGAAAGAAAAGGAAAACCTGTTAAAAGACCTTCACACGTGACAAGGATCCCTCAGTTCAAACAAAAACAGAAAATGCTGGAAACACTCAGCAGGTCTAACAGCATCTGGAGAGAAAAACAGAGTTAACGATTCGAGTCCGTATGACTCTTCTTCAGAGCTAGCTCTGAAGAAGAGTCATACGGACCTGAAACATTAACCCTGTTTCTCTCTCCACAGATGCTGCTAGACCCGCTGAGTTTTTCCAGCATCCGCAGTATTTTGCTTTTCCCTCAGTTCAAAGTTTGTTCCTCTGAGAACAAGAGAGAAGCAAAATGAATTTAATGTCACTCTGAATGAACTGAAGAACCAGTTGGCACCAGAAGACTCAGCAATGTTCAATATTCCAGGGGACAGCTGAAAGCTACAAGTAAGAAACTGAAGACTGAAGAAGTAGCTGAATGGAAAAGAGGAGGCATTGAGAGGAAAAGCCGTAGAGCTTTCCAAACTGCGAGCGGGATAATGAGGCCGTGAGTAGCACAATAACAGAACCGAAACAAGTTCATACTTCACCGGAGACAGACCTGGCCAATAGTGAAACCAAAATGAAGGACCAGGACAAAGTTATGCTGCAGACAGAGAAAGAAGACAGAAATAAGATTGGAAAATGTAAACCCGATGCTGAAGCAACTAGAAGAAACAACACTGGATGCCTCAAACATACTGAGAACCATTGAGCTGTTGAAAAACGAAATAGCTGAAATTGTGAAACGAGTGGAAATTAAGTTTTCATTGTTGAAACATCCACATCCAGCACGAACATGGCGGATCCCACGGAAAAAGAAAATCCCACTCCACCCTCGGAATGAGAGGAGTGAACGTTTCCTTCGGAAGGAACGGGGCAAAACCACGGAGTCCAAAGAAAGCAGACGGTTGTTAATAAAGGAAAACGCAGCCCGAAGGAGCACAAAAAGCCAGTCAAACGGAGACAACCAAGTACCAGAAACACAGAGCACGACAATTTCAGCGCCATAATGACAAAGTCAACCCAAAGCAACTGAGACGACCATTCCTCCAAACCTGACAGACAGAGATCTTGAAGAATTGTCAAGCCTCAAGACCGTCTGAATTTATAAAGTCAGAGACTTGTTGGGGAGGGGGTGGCCGGTGGGGGAGAGAAGGGGTAGCAAGTAAAGGAAAGATTGTATTATAAATGTATTTGGGTAAGGACTTGGGGGCAGGTGTAGGATAAGGCTGTTCGGCAGTGTAAAGGTTAATGGGGGACTGGAGAACAGTAACCCCCACAGTATGAAGTAGACAGTCATATGATAGTAGACTGTGCAGTACAGTCTCGGGAGCTGGCCTGGAGACAGTACCTAAGCAGGGCTGTACCTTGGCGATGTACATAGTTATGGGTTACCAATATGCAGTTTATGTTCAACCTTACAAGCCTCAGACCTCTCGTTGAAACACCAAACAACCTTTATAACAGGTGGGGGTGGTGGAGGGGTGGGTGTAGCGTTAATTCACCAGAATAGTACCCACAGTTAAAAGGTTACATTATGAGGGCAGCCTGAATATGAGAGAGTGAGGAGTGATCTAATCGAGTTGTTTAAAATGATAGAAGGATTTGACAGAGAAGCGATTTAGTCTGGTGAGGAAATCCAGAAGAAGAGTTGGGGGGCAATCTTCAAATTACAGCGAGATGGTTCAAGAGAGTAATCTGTAAAAACTTTTTCACACGAGGAGAAGACTCTTACAATGGAGGCTTTGGTGGAAGAGAGGTCAATGGGACACCAAATTTGTGAACAGCCTGACTCAGCCTTAAACAGGGGCTAGGCAGGGCGATGAAATCGATAGCCAAGGAATGGAGATGGTGTCGAGGACCAAAGACAACGGCTTCAATCTTTCAAATGTTTGATTCTCTGACAACATAGGCTGCTGAAGGGGGTGAAGAGAGATGGAGGTGGGTTGGGGCTGGGGAGGGGTGGAGCCAAGGGGTGCAGTCATTGGATAAGTAGAGCAGGGGGCAGGGATGAAGCCAAGCAATGGGTAGAGCCCGGGGAGGGGGTAGACGGGGAGGGGAGGGCAGGAGCCAGAGGGAGGGGTGGAGCCAGCGGGGGGGGGATGGCTACAACCAGGGGATGGCTAGAGCCAGGGTGAGGGGGGTGGGTCTACGAAAGGGGTGGAGCCATGGGAGGGGTGGAGCCAGAGTAGTGGTAGAGCCAGGCAAGGGGTGGAGCCAGGTGAGGAGTAGAGCTGTGGGAGGGGTGGATCCAGGGGGTGGGTGGAGCTAGGTGAGGGGTGGAGTCGGGTGAGTGCTGGAGCCAGGGAGGGGTGGAGCCACGTGAGGGGTGGAGCCTGGGGATGGGTACAGTCAGGGGAGGAGTAGAGCTGGCGAAGGTGGATCCGGGAGATGGGTGGATCCGGGAGATGGGTGGATCCGGGAGATGGGTGGAGCTGGGTGAGGGGTGGAGTCAGGGTGAGGGGTGGAGTCAGGGTGAGGGGTGGAGTCAGGGTGAGGGGTGGAGTCGGGGTGAGGGGTGGAGTCAGGGGTGGGGTGGAGCTGGGTGAGGGGTAGAGCTCGGGGAGAGACATCAGCAGTGAATGTGGAATCTGGCCCCATATGTTCAGATGAAGTTGCCAATGGGCAGGATGTCCACGAGGAAGAGGAGGTGCCAAGGATAGACCCTATGGAGACTCCAGAGGAAATTCTTTAGGAGGTTTCTCTGCTCAATAACCTGTGAAGATTATGATTTTTGAGAGACTTGTAAAATCATCTTGTATGAAAATCTGGATTGTGAATGACTTTGTGTTGAGATGTACAAATTAAACAGCAAATAAAAGCAACTCAATAAAAGCAAAGCACCTGGATTGATGCTGGCAGGTGGTGGAGGTGGAAGTGGAAGTCCCTTTTTTACAGCATCTGTTGCAAGTCTGGCTGACCTGATGCTGTTGATGAAATCTTCATGCTGTTGTCTCCAATGTGATACGGGTGGCGAATGCTGCAGCAGGGGCACAGAACAAGGAATAATTTGCAATTTAAATCATTTCCACTCAGCATGCAAGACGCTCCCAAATAAAGAATTCTCTACACACAGCATCACCAACAACCCCATGCACAATCATAGATTCGTGGAGCACAGGAGGAGGCCATTCGCCCCATCGAATCTGTGCCGAATCTTTTGAAGGGTCATCCAGCTGGTCCCACTCTTCCTGTTGCCCCTGCACGTTTTCCATTCAAATATTTATCCAATTCCCTTTTGAAAAATACTATCAGATCTGTATTTGCCACCCTGTCAGGGTGCATTCCGAATCCTAACCACTCATTCCGTGAAAAAGAAGTTTATCCTCATGTGGCCTCTGGTTCTTATGCCAATAACCTTAAACTGAAGAAGACAAAGAGTCTGAAGAAGAGTCATACGGACTCGAAACATCAACTCTGTTTCTCTCTCCACAGACGCTGTCAGGCCTGCTGAGCTTGTCCAGCATTTTCTGCTTTTGTTTCAGGTTTCCAGCATCCGCAGTATTTTGCTTTTAACCTTAAACTCATGCCCTCTGGTTCTCAAACCTTCAGCCATTGTTTCTCTTTATTACTTTACCTAAACCCTTCATGATTCTGAACACCTCGATCAAACCTCCGCTTAGCTTTCTCTGCTCTGAGGTGAACAATGTGTGAAATAATTGTACATAACCCACGGCCCAGTATAAAGACACTCTTCCTTCTGCCTGCACCCTCACAGTTTGAATCCACGTTTTCCACAAAAGCAAAATATTGAAGATGCGGGAAATCTGGAATGAAAACAGAAGACGCTGGAAATGTTCAGCAGCTCAGGCAGCGCCTGGAGAGAGAGAGACAGTTAACGAAACACAAACTCTGGTCCTTTATCCACAGATTCTGTCGGTGTTTCCAGCATTTTCTGTTCTATATTTTTCACACCCAGTGCTGCTGTGGCCTATTTCATAGAATCACACGGCGTAGCAGGCCATTCCACCCATCAAGCCTGTGCTAGCTCTTTGGAAGAGCTACCAATTAATCCCACTCCCTGCTCTTTCCCTATAGCCCAACAAAATATTTTCCCTTCAGCTTTTTATCCAATTCCCTTTGGAAAGTGAATCTGCTCCCATCCTTCTTCCAGGCAGCACATTCCAGATCACAAATTCCTAGAACCAAAACTGTGGCACTCCTTATCTCAGTCTTTGCTCTTTTCTACAACCTACTGACTTCTTAACCACAACCATACTAATCCCACTTTCATCTCCCCCCACGCTTCAGCCCTTGCACCTGAACGCTTTCACTTCAGTTTATTGACTATCGACACAGGGACATAGAGCCTGCGCTCCAAGCGATATGAAGTGTTCAGGGATCAGTTCTACCTTTGCAGCTGGTGGCCCCCTCACCGATGAAACGCCTGTCCCAGAAGCTCTTTGCTTGTATGAATTGAATACTCTTTTTTTCTTATTAGCGGCTTTGCTACAGATGGGTTCATGTCTTTCCTTAAAATAAAAGAAGTCATTGAGTTTTACAGCGGTTCAGAAGCAGCTTCTAATAATTTGAAGCTTACTTTTAATAGGATTTTCCTTCTCAAAGTTTATCCCTAATCTCCTCCCTGCCCCCATCCCCAATCAGGGTGCCAACTCTGGTGGGACACGTTCCTGGTAGTTTCATCACATGATCTTTCAGCCCACCCTCCACCATTGGTTACTTAACAAATCATTCTCGCAACGTCCTGTTTATCCACAGCCAATCAGCTGCAATAAGCTTCAAGGGAGTGAGGCTGGATGGCCTCTACTTTAATGCCAGGAGTATTACAGGTAAAACGGATGAGTTAAGGGTGAGGATTGACACGTGGAATTGTGATATAGTAGCCATCACTGAGACGTGGCTGAGGGAGGGGCAGAATTGGCAGCTCAACATTCCGGGATATAGAATCTTCAGGCGAGACAGGGGAGGGGGTAAAAGAGGAGGATGCGTTGCATTATTAGTTAAGGAATCAGTTACTGCAGTAAGGAGAGATGATATCTTGGAAAGGGCATTGAATGAAGCTTTGTGGGTAGAGCTTAGGAATAAAAAAGGGGCAGCCACATTATTAGGTGTTTATTATAGACCCCCAGATAGTCAGCGGGAAATAGAGGAGCAAATATGTGAACAATTTGTGGAGGTGTGTAATATCAATAACAATTGGGTAATTATATTAGGTGATTTCAACTTTCCCAACATTAATTGGGATAGACATAGTGTTAAGGGCTTGGATGGAGTGGATTTCTTGAAATTTGTACAGGAGAATTTTTTAAGTCAATATGTAGAGGGTCCAACAAGGAACCGTGCATTGCTGGACCTAATTCTGGGGAATGAAGCTGGATAGGTGGCTGAGGTGGTGGTGGGGGAGCATTTTAGTGATAGCGACCACAACATGGTACAGTTTAAGTTTGTTATGGACAAAGAAATTGACAAGTTGTAAAAAAATGTTTTGGATTGGGAGAGAGAGGGTTTTACTAAAATAAGGCAGGATCTGGCCAAGGTAGACTGGGAACAGTTACTTGTGGGCAAATCTACAGAGGAGCAGTGGGGGGCGTTCAAAAAAGAAATGGGGAGGGTACAGGCTCAACATGTTCCCTCTATGGTGATAGGAAGGAGTAACAAGCCCAGAGAACCTTGGATGACCAGAGATATTCAGGATACAATGAGAAGGAAAAGAGAGGCTTTTAGCAGGTACAAGGGAAGCAAATCAGCGGAGGCATTAGTGGAGTACAGAAAGTGTGGGGTGGAGCTTAAGAAAGCAATTAGGAGAGTAAAGAGGGGATGTGAGAAAGCTCTGGCTGGTAAAAGTAGGGAAAATCCCAAGATATTCTATAAGTATATCAATGGGAAGAGGATAACCAGGGCCCATTGGGGACCAAGGGGGCAATCTATGGGTGGAGCCAGAGGACATCGGTAGAGTGTTGAATGAATACTTCACATCCGTCTTCACCCAAGAGAATGAAGATGAAGGTATCGAACTCGGGGAGAGAGACTGCGAGGTTCTTGAGCAAATTGATACAGGGAGTGACAAGGTATTTGAGGTGTTGGCAGGCTTAAAAGTGGCCAAATCTCCAGGTCCAGATGATTTGTGTCCCAGACTGCTGAGGGATGCAAGGGAGGAGATCACAGGGGCTCTGACCCAAATTTTTAATTCCTCTCTGGCCACGGGGGAGGTGCCAGAGGACTGGAGAACAGCTAATCTGGTTCCACTATTTAAGAAGGGTTGTAGAGATAAGCCAGGGCACTACAGGCCAGTGAGTCTCACGTCAGTGGTAGGGAAACTATTGGAGAAAATTCTGAAGGAGAGAATCTATCCCAACTTGGAGAGGCAAGGTTTGATCAGGGATAGTCAGCATGGCTTTGTCAGAGGGAGGTCATGCCTAACAAATTTGATTGAAATTTTTGAGGAGGTGACCAGGTGTGTAGATGAGGATAGTGCAGTTGATGTAGTTTATATGGATTTCAGCAAAGCCTTTGACAAGGTCCCACATGGGAGACTTATAAAGAAGGCAAATGCACATGGGATACAGGGTAATTTGATAAGGTGGATTCAAAATTGGCTTAGTTGTAGGAGACAGAGGGTGATGACAGAAGGATGCTTTAGTGACTGGAAGCCAGTGTCCAGTGGCGTACCACAGGGATCTGTGCTGGGTCACCTATTATTCATCATTTATATAAACGACATAGATGACTATGTGGGGGGTAGGATTAGTAAGTTTGCGGATGACACAAAGATTGGCCGGGTGGTTAACAGTGAGGTTGAGTGTCTTGGTCTACAGGGAGATATAGACAGGATGGTCAAATGGGCAGATAAGTGGCAATGGAATTTAACCCTGAAAAGTGTGAGGTGATACACTTTGGAAGGAGTAATTTGACAAGGAAGTATTCAATGAACAGCATGACACTAGGAAGTTCTGAAGAACAAAGGGACCTTGGCGTGTATGTTCATAGATCACTGAAGGCGGAGGGGCATGTTAGTGGGGTGGTGAAAAAGGTATATGGGGCACTTGCCTTTATCAATCAAAGCATAGATTACAAAAATAGGGAGGTCATGTTTGAGTTGTATGGAACCTTGGTGAGGCCACAGCTGGAGTACTGTGTGCAGTTCTGGTCGCCACATTGTAGGATGTGATTGCACTGGAGGGGGTGCAGAGGAGATTCACCAGGATGTTGCCTGGGATGAAACATTTAAGTTATGAAGAGAGGTTGGATAGACTTGGGTTGTTTTCATTGGAGCAGAGAAGACTGAGGTGTACAAGATTATGAGGGGCATGGACAGGGTGGATAGGGAGCAGCTGTTCCCCTTATTTGAAGGGTCAGTCACGAGGGGACATAAGTTCAAGGTGAGGGGCAGGAGGTTTAGAGGGGATGTGAGAAAAAACAATTTTACCCAGAGGGTGGTGACGGTCTGGAATGCGCTGCCTGTGAGGGTGGTGGAGGCGGGTTAGCCTCACATCCTTTAAAAAGTACCTGGATGAGCACTTGGCACATCATAACATTCAAGGCTATGGGTCAAGTGCTGGTAAATGGGATTAGGTAGGTAGTTCAATTGTTTCTCACGTGTCGGTGCAGACTCGATGGGCCGAAGGGCCTCTTCTGCACTCTGTGGTTCTGTGAAAAGACTCCTTGCTACCCCATTGGATGATTCTTGAATGGCAGTCAGTCAATTTTCCCACTTGCAATAAGGGCTCAAAGAACATGAAAATACCATTTTTAACAATAATCCTATGATTTTTCTCCAGGAGTTGCTCCCAGGGGAGTCCTGTGGGTTCATCTTTAATTCCTGGAGACTCCAGGGTAATCCTGGGGGTCATGGTGGCCTGTGTTGACTGCCCTGGCGGCCCTGTGATTGGGACTATCGCTGAACATCTGTAGCACTGCTGAAACCGATTACAAACATTGCTGTGTGCAAATCTGCTGCTGCATTTCCTACAATACGATAGTATGAGCCACACTTCAAAACTACCTCACTCACTGTAAAGCGCTTCAGGACGTCCTGAGATGGTGAAAGGCCCCAGGTCTTTCTTTCTTTCAAACTTCTCACAAGAAATTAAGCTTCCACAGGCAGCAAAGCCTCCCTCAGACAGGCCGAGCAAGAAAACTGACCTGTCGAGCTTCGGACAAAACAGTTCCTTCCTTAACCATCACTCAAAATGGTCTGCAAAGGCAGGCTTGAGTTTGAGATTTGCCGTGGGTTTGAATATTCACTCTGACAGGGAACTGTGGGGAAAAGGGGGACAGCAAGCATCATGGACATCTACAGTGTCCCTGTTCAATGGTGGCACAGAAACCTGTTGGCAAAACTCCTCCTATTAGAGGACATAAGGTGCCAAGATGGCCGCCTGTGCCCAGATGCTTGTTTAGGCCTTAACATCACCAAACCCTCCCATTTAAGAAATAATTCATAGCCTCAGGTCTAGCAAGTGATGAGGATGACCCTACAATCTCAACAAGAACATATTTATATGTTGCCTTTAACTAATAAAACATTCCAAGGTGCTTCACAGGAGCAAAACAAAATTTGACACTGAGCCACATGAGGAGATATTAGGTCAGATGACCAAAAGCTTGTTCAAAGAGTTAAGTTTTAAGGAGTATTTTGAAAGAGAGAAGTGTGGTAGAGAGGCGGAGAGGTGTTGGGAGGGAATAGAGCCTCAGCAACGGAAATCACGGCCTCCAGTGGTGGAATGATTAAAATCGGGGATGCTCAAGAGGCCAGAATTAGAGGAGTGCAGATACCTCGGAGGGTTGAGGGCTGGAGCAGATTGCAGAGATAGGGAGGAGTGAGTCCATGGAGGGATTTGAAAACAAGGATGAGAATTTTAAAATCAAGAGATCGCTTGACTGGGCATCAATGTAGGTCAGCGAGCTCAAGGGTGGTTGGGGAACGGCAAGTAAAGACACAGGTTTTAAATCATGGTTCATAAAACAGAAGCAAGTGCAGAGACGCAGAGCAAAGCAATAAAAAAGGTTCTCAGAGATGCTTAGCAGAAAGTAGAAGGCTGAGAAGGAAACTGAGGAAATGAATCTTGTACAAACTTACCAGATTACTGGGTTCAAAACTTCTTCCACAGTTTCTACAGGGCACAAGGTTCAGATTCTGCTCTGTGTTCAAGAAAAGATTAAATATTAAAAATTTCAGCAGATCCATTGTTACTGGACTGTCATCCAAATGTCTGAATTCAAATCCCACCCTGGCAGTTTCTAAATAAAAGCTAACAGTAAAAGTCACCATGAAGCTGTCAAGATTGTTGTAAAATCTCGGCTGACTCCCTTCAGGGAAGGGAATCTGCCATCCTTATCCGGTCTGGCTCGATAAATCTGCCATCCTTACCCGGTCTGGCTCGATAAATCTGCCATCCTTACCCGGTCTGGCTCGATAAATCTGCCATCCTTACCCGGTCTGGCTCGATAAATCTGCCATCCTTACCCGGTCTGGCTCGATAAATCTGCCATCCTTACCCGGTCTGGCTCGATAAATCTGCCATCCTTACCCGGTCTGGCTCGGTATGTGACTCCAGTCCCACACCAGGTTGATTTGACTCCTCAATGCTGCCCAGCAAAGCCATTCAATTGCCTTCTCAGGGTAACTAGGGGTGGGTAATACACCAACAATGCCCACATCCCGAGAATGAAGAGAGAAAGACAGTTGGTCCATTCTTATCTCTTTCAGCGGACAGAGGCTATAATGCACTGAGAGTGCTAATAAGGACCCAGGAAAATCCGGTATGTGAAAGGCCATTCTCCCAAAAATAAACCCATTGCTTTCAGTAGCTGTGGATGTTAGCTATGGCACAGCAGGTGGCACGCTTACCTCTCAATGTCAGAAGGGTGTGATTTTAAATTCCACTCTAGAGACTTGAGCAACACAGAAACCTAGGCCGACACTCCAGTGCAGTACTGAGGGAATGCTGCACTGTCGGTGAACCGTCAAACTTAGCCGTTCTCTCTTGTAGATGTAAAGGAACCCATGGCACTATTTTGAAGAATGGCAGGGGAGTTAGCCTCAGTGTCCTGCTCAAATATTTATCCCTTAACCAACATCATTAAAATTGATTATCTGATTATCATCATATTGCTGTGTGGAACTTGCTATCAGCTGCTTTGTGTTACTGCACGTGATTAATTTCACCCCAACAAGTTTAAGGTTCCCAGTGAATGCTCGAATGCAAGCGGTCACTATGCCAGCTTAGCAGTCACTTGCAGCTGCAGCGAGGGTTAATGTAGGTCAGGGGGCTAAGGGATTGAGAGGACTTGGTGTGAAGATACAGAAGAGTGAGGATAGGCCACACTGAGTGGCCAAAAATGAAAGTGCAGTCCAGTTACCAGGTTGAAGGGAGTGGGGGAGAAGATGAGAAAATTGAAGACTAGTGGGTAAGGTTGACCACACGCTGAAATTTTAAAAGATTGTAGATGTTGACCAAGGCTCAGTGGCGAGCACTTCTCATCTCTTGGACAGAAGGTTGTGAGTTAAACTCCCACTTGAACATGTAATACAGCTGATCCTCCCCATGCAGTGCTGAGGCAAATGTTACACTGTTGGATGTTTTCTCTTTCTGATGAGACAGTAAGTTGAGGTCCTTCTGCCCTTGCAGGTGGAGGTAAAAGATCCCATAGTGAAGTTTGGAAGAGTAGGGGAGTTCTCTCCAACGCCTTGAGCCAATATTTATTCCTCATCATTAACGCAGATAGCATTAATGTTTGTGGGATCTTGCTTTGTGAAAATTATGTGCTGTGTTTCCTACAATACTTGATTGAACAAGCACTCTCTGGCATTCCCACACAGAGTGCAGAAGTGAAATTGAGCATATTGCGAGACGTCATCTACAATATCGCGCACTCAACATATGGGAAGCAAGAGTGGAAAAGTGCTGATTGGTTCAAGGCTAACATCACTATGATGGAACTTGTAATTAATGAGACAGACCATTTGGCTTAGTGAGAAGATAGATCTGAGGGTACACTCTGAATTCACCAAGAGTCGCTTGGCACCAATAACAGCTGGTTACAACTTTGCCAGAATTTCCAGATGTCCTTCAACACAAGGAATGCTAGGGGCATAAAGGCTCAAAAAACAACAGGTCCATCAGCAAGGAAAACGGCTCTATTGAAAACAAAGGGAGGGGAGGTCATCACCGACTGCAATAAACAGTTGGAGAAATGGGTGGGACACTACCTTGAGTTGTACTCTAGGGAGAACACTATCACCGAGGAAGTTCTAAACACCACAGAAAGCCTGCCTGTCAGTGCAGAGCTGGATACCGACCCCACAGCGGAAAGATTGAGCAAAGCTATTGACTCACTTGCCATGGACAAAGCTCCAGGTGCTGATGCTGTACTGAGCTCATCAAGCACAGGAAACCGGCAGTTCTGCAGCACCTGCATGAACTTCTCTGCCTCTGCTGGAGGGAGGGGTCAGTGCCCCAGGATATATGAGATGTGACCCTGTGCAAAAACAAGGGCGATTGCAGCAACTGCAACAACTATCAAGGCATCTCCCTGCTGAGCAACATGGGCAAAGTATTTGCCCACGTTGGCCTTGTCAGACTGCAGATCCTGGCTGAACACATCCACCAGAATCCCGGTGTGATTTTCAAATGAGAGGATCTACAGTTGACATGATCTTCTCAATCCAGCAGCTGTAACAGAAATGCCGTGAAAAAAGATCAATATATATTGCCTTCATTGATTTTACTAAGGCATTTGATTGTAACGGCAGAGGTGGTCTAATTAAGCCGCTGTAGGAAAATAGCAGCCTGCTGAAGTTGCTCAATGTGATCTCTTTCCATGACAACATGCTGGGTAAGGTCAGCTATGATGGGGGTGACCTCGGAAAGCTTTGAGGTCCGTAGTGGGGTCAAACAGGGTTGTGTCCTGGCACCAACACTCTTTGGCATATTCTTCTCTTTTTTGCTGTCATAAGCCTTCAGGTCATCCACAGAGGGTGTCTACTTATACACCAGAAAGATGTTCAGCCTTGCTCATCTGAAGACAAAGCTATGCCAAGTCCTCATCAGAGTATTTCTCTCTGCTGATAATGCCACACTAACATTCCATACTGAGGAACAACTTCAGCAGCAAATGAACAGACTCTCACACCTGTAAAGAGTTTGACCATCAGCATCAAGAAGACAAATATCATAGCCCAGAATATTGCCATACCACCATCTATCAGCATTGACAATGTGATGCTGGAGGTTGTTGATAGCTTCACATATCTAGGTTCTACAATCACCAGTAATCTGTCACTTGATGCTGATATCAACACACACATCACAAAAGCTGCAGTTGTTATGTCTAAGCTAAGTAAGAGGGTGTAGAACAACAGCATTCTGACTGAGAACAGCAAACTGCAAAGCTACCAAGCCTATGCCCTCAGTGCACTCCTCTACAGTGGTAAGACCTGGGGCAACATATGCTAGGCAGGAGAAAAGGCAAATAGTTTCCATGTTCGCTCAGACATATCCTTGGCATCTCTTGGCAGGACAAGGTCACCAAGAGGTCCTGGAGCATGCTAATTCCATCAACATGCACTCATTGCTAATCCAATGACATCTACACTGGTTTGGCCATGTTCATTCGATGGATGATGGCCGCAAACCCAAAGACCTTCTGTACGATGAACTGGTCGCTGGGTCACGACCTCCTGGGAGTACATACCTCCGCTACAAGGACACCTGCAAGCGAGATACAAAGATGACGGACATTGATACTGACAACTGGGAGACAATCGCTGACGGCCGTGACCTCTGGAGGCTGACTGTTTGGAAGGGAATTGGAAGAGGTGAACATAAATGAAAAGCTCGGCTGGCCAAGAAGAGGGTCCAGAGAAAACAAAGACCAGAGAATCATGAACCTTCTCAGTTCAGTGTCTTCCAGAGACTGCCGTGCCAGAGTGGGGCTCCTAAGCCCTATCAGGTGACGCTTAATACAGAGTTGACCACCACTGTGTAAACCATCGACAGAAGGCTGCCACGATGTTCCCACAATACACAAGGACATAAGAAATAGGAACAGGAGTAGACCATTCGGCCCCTCAAACCTGCTCCGGCATTCAATAAGATCATGGCTGATCTTCCTGTGTTTTGAATTCCACATTTCCATCTACCCCGATAATCTTTGATTCCCTTGCCTAACAAGAGTCCATCTACTTCTGCCTCAAAAATATTCAGTGATCCCACCTCCACCGCCTTCTGAGGCAGAGAGTTCCAATGTCACACAACCCTCAGAGAGAAAAAAGTTCTCCTCATCTTAGTCTTAAAAGAGCGACCCCTAATTTTAAAACAATGCCCCCTAGTTCTGAACTTGCCCACAAGAGGAAACATCCTTCAGGAAGTATTTCATTGGCTATAAAACACTGCAGGGTGTCCTAAGGTGGTTAAAGGCACTATATAAATGCGAGCTCATTCTGCCTATCATAGAGGACTGAGGGAGGCGGTCAGTTAGATTGTGAGAGAAGACTAGGCTAGGAGTAGGGGATTTATTGCCAACATAGTAAGGACAGAAGGGGAGGGTGGGTTATAGTTTTTGAAGCTTGAGGAACAAGAAAGGAAAGGTTACAGAAGCAACACACAAGGTGGCAGGAACAAAATAGAGAGAGAAGTCGGAGGAATTGGGACTCTAAGCTATAAATGGTCCGGAAAGTCACCATGCTACAGTGCACACCTCCAAGCGGGTAGGATAAATTTCAGCCTCTGGTACAAACAAAAGAATGTTTGAGATAAAAACACTATCCAATTGGCAAAATTCAACATGGACCTTTGACACTTGCCATTGCAACGGAGAGTTCTCTTGTTGAATGCCTATTCCCTGGGAATTGTGCACTTTATAGTGTGTTTAATAGGCCGGAGATTAGGACAGGTGATCAAAATCTTGGTCAAAGGAGTAGGTTTTAAGGGGCAACTTAATGAGCCTGAGTCTGAGACAGAGTCGGAATTCCAGGACTCAGGGCTTTGGCAGCTGAAAGCAATGAAAATTGGGGATATGCAAGAGTCCAGAATTGGAGAAGTGCAGACAATGGGGAGGATTGTGGGGATGGAGGAGATTGCAGAGATAGGGAGGGATTTGAAAACAAGGATGAAAGTTTCAAAAACCAGACTGGGAGCCAACGCAAGTCAGCGAGCACAGTGGGTGATGGGTGAATGGTACTTGGTGCAAATTAGGGTACAAATGCAGGTCAAGTCTTTACCAAGAAATTTGGCTGCGGGGTACTGCAGGAGTAAAGAGGATTTTAAAATGTTTCTGTCAGCCAGAGTCAGCTTAGCAAGAGGAAGAGTAGATATCAGGTGTCCAGCTCTTCTTCAGTTGGAGTTGCCAATTTTTGTGGAGCCTCTGTTCGATCTGATAGCTTCAAGAAAGCAAAAAGCTAAAACACAAGATACAGGGGGCTATTGGATGACAAACTGATCAACGATGTGTAATGAATAAACAGTATCACGTCAAGAATCACAAAGGTTAAGCTCCTCAGGTTTGTGGTGTTACAATGATTTGTGGAGATTTTCTTTGAACATACGAATGAGGAGCAGGAGTAGGCCACTCGGCCCCTCGAGCCTGCTCCGCCATTCAATAAGATCATGGCTGATCTGAATGTAATCTCAACAGCCTACCCCTGCTAACCTATCACCCCCTTGTTAATCAAGAATCTATCTAGTTCTGCCTTAAAAATATTCAAAGGCTCTGTTCCAAAGTTCCAAAGGCTCACAACCCTCTGAGAGAAAAAAATTTCTCCTCATCTCTGTCTTAAATGAACAACCCCTTATTTTTAAACAGTGACCCCTAGTTCCAGATTCTCCCACAAGAGGAAACATCCTCTCTACATCAACCTTGTCAAGATCCCTCAGGATCTTAAAAGATTTCATTTAAGTCGCCTCTTACTCTTCTAAATTCCAGTGGATACAAGCCTAACCTGTCCAGCCTTTCCTCATTCCTGGTATTAGTGTAGTAAACCTTCTCTGAACTGCTTCTAATGCATTTACATCTTTCTTTAAATAAGGAGGCCAGCATTGTACACAATATTCCAGATGTGGTCACACCAATGCCCTGTATAACTGAAGCATAATCTCCCTACTTTTGTAATCAATTCCTCTCACAATAAATGATAACATTCTATTAGCTTTCCTAATTACCTGCCGTACCTGTATACTAACCTTTTGTGTTTCATGCAAAAGGACACCCAGATTCCTCTGAATCTCAGAGCTCTGCAATCTCTCACCATTTAGATAATAAGCTTATGTTTTATTCTTCCTGCCAAAATGAACAATTTCACATTTGCCCAAATTATACTCCATTTGCCAGATCTTTGCCTACTCACTTAACCTATCTATGCCACTTTGTAGCCTCCTCACGTCTGCTTCACAATTTACTTTCCTACCTATCTTTGTGTCGTCAGCAGATTTAGCTACCATTCCTTCAGTCCCTTCATCCAAGTCATTAATATAAATTGTAAAAAGTTGAGGCCCCAGCACTGATCCGTGACACACCACTCGTCACATCCTGCCAACTATAAAAAGACCCATTTATGCCAGCTCTCTGCTTCCTGATAACCAGCCAATCTTCTACCCATGCTAATATGTTACCCCTTATACCATGAGATTTTATTTTCTGCAATAACATTTTATGCGGCACTTTAGCAAATGCCTTCTAGAAATGAGTACAATACATCCACCGGTCCCCCTTTAACCACAGCATGTCAGTCCTTCAAAGAACAATAAATTGGTTAAACATGATTTCCCTTTTACAAAACCATGTTGATTCTGCCTTGGATTTTTCTAGGTGTCCTGACATAACATCTTTAATAATAGCTTCTAATGTTTTCCCTATGACAGATGTTAAGCTAACTGGCCTGTAGTTTCCTGCTTTCTGTCTCTCTCCCTTTTTGAATAAAGGAGTTACATTTGCTATTTTCCAATTTAATGGCACCTTCCCTGAGTCTAGGGAAGCTTGGAAAATTAAAACCAATGGCATCAACCTTTCCACCACATAATGAAGACTCACATAAGCCTTTAATGCCAGTTTTAATTATAAGGTGTGTTAGATGCTGGAGGAAGAGCGGAAGAAGTTTCCGGGCAGAATAATTGGCTGGCTTATCTTAAGTCTTAATTGTTTATTATTCATTCTTTGGATGTGGGGGTCAAGGTAAGGCCAGCATTTGTTGCCCATTGCTAATTGCTCCTGAGAAGGTGGTGGTGAGCTGCCTTCATGAACCGCTGCAGTCCATGTGGTGTTGGTACACCCACAGCGCTGTTAGGGAGGGAGTTCCAGGATTTTGAACCAGAGACAGTGAAGGAACAGCGACATATTTCCAAGTCAGGATGGTGAGTGACTTGGAGGGGAAACTGCAGGTGGTGGTGTTCCCCAAGCATCTGCTGCCCGTGTATTTCTAGGTGGTAGGGGTCGCAGGCTTGGAAGATGTTGTCAAAGACGCCTTGAGGATTTGGTGCAGTGAATTTTGTAGGTGGTACATGCTTCTGTGCACTGGTGGTGAAGTGAATATTTAAGGTGACAGATAGGGTGCCAATCAAGCGGCTGCTTTTTCTTCGATGGTGAAAGTTTCTTGAGTGTTGTTGGAGCTGCACTTTTCCAGGCAAGTGGAAAGTATTCCATCACACTCCTGTCTTGTGCCATGAAGATGTGCTTTATGCCAAATAATGATTTTTAATCCACTGGCTGGAAACCTGAATTGAACTTTTAAAAACAGACTTTAAAAATATAGAGCCTATAACAGTGACTTGAGCTCTCAGCCTGAGATAGCTAACCCCAATTTGCATTACCATACATTCCACATTCCAATTCACTGGAGCGGAGTCAGTCTGTCTGTAATATCCATCAAAGCCAACGACTTTAGGGGAATGTGAAGGACTCTCATCTTGTCTCATTAGCAAGGCATCCATGGCAACCACCTGAGTTATTCAACTGTTGGAGAAAAGCTATTAAGACTAAAAGTCAGTTTTGGAATACACGGACAATTTATTTTTTTGAAATCCCCAGCAATTGGAGAAGGAAGGTCACATTACAAGCCAACCCTTTGCCTGTTTTAAGCACGGTTTCTCAGCAGAACCGAGGACAAGCAGCATCGGGAGAAGACCTAAATGGGATCCCTCCTGCCTTCTTTTCACTCCAACCCACCTGCTAAGCTTTGAGCTCTGTTTGCTCCCTGCTGCAGAGATTTCTTAAAAGAATTCAACCCAGCACAACTGCCTCTCAAAGAACAACCAACTTGGTCGTCTGTTTTAAACCAGAAGCATCAAGACCACTGCATTCGGCCCGACGCCAGCCAAGGCACCAGCCTACAGGCTGCATACTCTACTTTTTTATGGTCTCTAATTTGGCCAACCTGTCCTTTCTCACTCTGTGGTCTGTATTTGTGTGAATTTCGAGTGTTTATGTGTGTGTGAAAGTATCTTATTATTTTACTTAGATTGGTTTAATGATAATAAAGCTAACCTCTTTGTTGAACTCAAGAAAATCTGTCCTTTGGTTCATTTTTGATTACAGCATGTAAAAAGTTAAGTAATCGCTGAATTAGCAAGTATTTCCTTTTCAAACAAAAAAACGTTGCGGTCAAACACAGAGAGGGCAAAGAGGGGAGCCATTCCATCCCTCCTCACCTGGTTGTAGATGGTGGACATGCTTTGGGGAGTCAGAAGGCAAGTTACTCTCTGCAGAATTCCCAGCCCCTGACCTGCTCTTGTAGTCACAGGATTTACATGGCTGGTCCAGTTCAGTTTCTGGTCAATGGTAACCCCCAGGATGTTGATAGTGAGGTATTCAGCGATGGTCATGCCATTGAATATCGAGGGGAGATGGTTAGGTTCTCCGTGTTGGAGATGATATTGCCTGGTACTTGTGTATCATGTTACTTGTCACTTATCAGCTCAAACCTGAATGCTAAGTTTTGCTCATTGTGGACATGAACTGCTTCAGTATCTGAGGAGTTGTAGATGGTACTGGACATTGTGCAATCATCAGCGAACATCTCCACTTCTGACCTTATGATGGAGGAAAGGTCATTGATCAAGCAGCTGAAGGTGGTTGGGCCTAGGATGGTATCCTGAGGAACTCCTGCAGTGATGTCCTGGGACTGAAATGATTGCTCTCCAACAACCTCAACCATCTTCCTTTGTGCTAGATATAACTCCAGCTGATGGGGAGTTTTCCCAATTCACATTGACTTCAATTTTCCTAAGGCTTCTTAATGCCACACTCAGTCAACTGTTGCCTTGATATCAAGGGCAGTCACTCTCACCTCACCTCTGGAATTCAGCTTTTTTGGCCATGTTTAGACCAAAGATGTAATGAGGTCTGGAGCAGAGTTGCCCTTACAGAACCCAGATTGGGCATCAAGGAACATTTTTCCTTAGTTCTGGTGAAGAGTCATACGGACTCGAAATGTTAACTGTATTCCTCTCCGCAGATGCTGTCAGACCTGCTGAGTTTTTCCAGGTATTTTTGTTTTGGATTTCCAGCACCCGCAGTTTTTTGCTTTTATCAAGGAACATGTTATTGTTAAGTGCTGCTCGATAAAGTGTCAGTTACACCATCCTACACTTTGCTGGTGATTTGACAGTGGACTGATGGGACTATAATTGGCCAGGTTGAATTTGTCCTGCTTTTTGTGGACAGGACATAACTGTGTAATTTTGAATGTTGCTGAGTAGATGTCAGTATTTTAGCTGTGCTGGAAAATGAGGCACAGCTAGTGCTGGAGCACACATTTTCAGCACTACAGCTATGAAGTTGTCTGGGCCCATAGCCTTTGCTGTACGCTGTGCTCTCAGCTGTTTTGTGGCATCAGGTGGAGTGAATTGAATTGGCTGAAGATTTACATCTGGGATGCTAAAGACCTCAGGAGGAAGCCAAGATAAATCATCCATTTGGCACTTCTGGCTGTAGATGATAAATTATTTTCCAACACATGTCCAAAATGGACGTGGGACCGGAGTCACATATAGGCCTAGGGTGGGTAAAGGATAGCAGGTTTCCTTCCCTAAAGGACATTAGGGTAACAAGCAATGCTCAGGATTACCCCGCTTATTTCCAAGTTACGTTGTTATTCTAACACGAATTCCATTGAAAGCTCCACAAGTAATCCCAAAAGAAACCAAAGGTAATGAATCCAGGTACTCATGGACCCCAGCTCCCCTAGTTTGAGAATGGAGATCATTGTGATGTCAGTGCAACAGTGTAGTAATGTCACATGATTCAAAGGAGGCTGTAACAAGGGAGAATAAGCCCAATATTCTTTGACCTTAACCCTCCTACCTCACAATCAGGATGCGACTACCCCTACCCTGCTTTTGCAATCCTAACAGTACAGGTTATAGTATTCCTTATAAATGCTTAACTGCACTTGTTCTCATTTTCCTTCGGTATGTGTTTGAAGCAGTAACAATTGCCTACTTACGAGGAGCATTCATTTTACGGCTGATGAGATAAACTTGGCTTCTAAAGCAGATGGTGGTACAGGTCCGTTGACAGATGTTTAACTAAAGCCCTCCTCCCCTCTCAAGTGTGTCAGACTGGGCTATCCCCTATAGCAACTGTTGCTAGGGTTGACAAAGAAAGCAATTTCCCTCCCTTTTTCCTCCATTGTTTCCTTTCATTTAGCCTTTGCTGAACTTTGTACCTTATTTATTTGCAGCTTTTATTTGGTGCCCAAGTTACGTAAAGTTAAAAGAAGAATAAAGACCATTCTTAGCAAAAAGAAAACAGCTTGAGGAAGAGTGGAGCCAACTCAATTCCTATTTCACCTTGAATGATCCAAAGGGTTTGACATCAAAAACATGTTACTATGCTGTGCGTTTGGAGGCTGTTGCTTCGAATCAAATTTGTTCACCAGGCTGATTCCTGGGATAAGAGGGCGGTCCTATGAGGAGAGATTGAATGAGAGATAACTTCATTGAAACAAAATTGTTAACGGATTTGACAGGGTAAATGCTGGGAGGAGGTTTCCCCCGAGCTGCAGTCTAGAACTAAGGGTCACAGTCTCAGGATCAAGGTCAGCCATTTAGGACTGAGATGAGGAGAAATTTCATCACTCAGCAGGCTGTGAATCTTTCGAATTTCCTATTCCAGAGGGCTGTGGATGCTCAGTTGCTGAGTATATTCAAGACAGAGATTAATACATTTTGACGCTAAGGGAATCAAGATTATATGAGGATAGACCAGGAAAGTGGATTTGAGGTAAAAGATCACTCATGATCTTACTGAATGGTCTATCGTACTTATCTTATGAAAGTTGTGTTAAACTCTCCAATGTGACATAATCAAAAGGTGAAGAGTTAATGACTGTCTAGGTCATGGAGTCTTCCAGATGCCAAGGTGCCTCCACTGCTGAAGGTTGGCAGCCTGAAGTACTGTTTATCCATCCTAAAGAACTCAACTGCCTCTGAGACAGTCCAAGCAGGGCTGTGCTAATACAACCAAATAAAGACAGACTTGTATTTATATACAACCTCAGGATGCCCCAAAGTGTTTCACAGCCAATGAATTACTTTTGAAGAGCATCGCAGATGTAATGTAGGAGAACATGGCAACCAACCTGCACACAGGAAGTTCCCACAAACAGCAGTGAGATAATGACCAGGAAATTTTTTGAACTCTGGGGAGAACTCCCCTGATTGTCTTCTAATAGTGCCATGTGGTCTTTTACAACCCCAAGAACGGACTCGACTTTGGTTTAATATTTCAACTGAGAGACAGCACCATCGACATTGCAGAACTTCCCTCAGTACTGCACTGGGAGCGTCAGCCTAGATTTTGCCCAGGAGCAAAATAAACTACAGCCTTCTGATGTGGAGGTGAGATTGCTGCGAACTGAGCCACGGCTGACATTTTAAGGGTAACGTATATACTCTGAGAGGAAGAGCCCGAGAGTGAAAACCATCCTAGCTCTCAGGTCCATGAATCAAGGCTCTGCAAGTGAAAGTATGAGTATGGTGACGATCTCAGGAAACCTTTGGTACCCAGAAGTATTGAAGAAACCCCCTGCAACAGGTTGAGAAGTTGCGAGGTCTACAGTCGGTCAGAGTTAAAAAACGTCACATTCAAAACTCTGGCCATATTTAACTTGGGGATATGGTAGCATAATTCTAATAGTATTAGACGAATGATCTGAGCAAACAAGTTCAAATCACACCACAGCAGCTGGAGAATTTAAATTCAGTTAAATAAATCTGGAATAAACAGCTGGTCTCAGTAATGGTGACCATGAAACTACCAGATTATCATCAAAAACCCACATGGTTCACAAATATCCTTCAGGGAAGGAAATTTACCTGGTCTGGCATATATGTGACTCCAGACCTGAAAAGGCTGAGCAGTAAGCTATTCAGTTACATTCAAGGCAGCAGCTTATCACCACCATCTCGAGGTCAATGACACAGACACACCAAGGCTGAATAAAAAAAACGTAAGCTGCCCTCTGCTATTGCAAAGCTGAGAAAAGACTGTCAGTGACAGAAGCTATTGGGGGAAAGAAAGCGATTCGAAGAAATGATTCTGAAAGATTGTTTATCTCAGGTCTTGGCCCATTGGGCACTGTCAGGAAGTTATTACCTACCATGTAGGGTCATCATTCTCTGAATGACTAGCCTCTCTACAGTACATTACTAGACAAAGAAATAACTCCAATGGCCTGGGGCACCGGTAGATCCCATCATTCAAATTGGAACTAGACTGTTAAATGAAAAGGAGCAATGTGCAGGGTTATGGGGAGAAGGCAGGAGAATGGTACAAAATAAACTGCTCATTCAGGGAGCCAGTGCAGACACGATGGGCCTAATGGCCTCCTTCCATGCTGTAAAAACTCTGTGATGATACATGCTTAGATATGGGCTCTTCATGTCTATAAGGCATCAGGGCCAGCAAGCCAACAGAAAGTTTCTCTGCACCAGAGACGACTTTACTTTCTCCAAATGGCCCATTCTGCTGAAGGACCTGCCTCAGAAGGATGAATGGGTAGGTGGTGGTGTATGGAGATAGATAATTTGAGGAACAAAGACACTGTTACACACTAGAGAAACTCTTCTTATGGTTGGTACTGCTTAAACGATGAGAGTTTCATCCAAAAGGATGGAAAATATCTGAGGTTTGGGATTTAAAATGCTTTCCTGTGAACCCAATAATTCACTTACATTAGTTTTAATCAGCAGACAGAATGATGACACCCAATTGCAACCCACTCTTCTGATGGCCTTCACTACACATCCGAATTTGCAACAAAGACACGGCTTCCACATCTCACACCAGCCTAAAGCCGCGTTGCAGCTTTAGTCTAGATTAGGAGCAGGACATCAGGATGCAGTATCATAGAATCACACAGTACAGGAGGCCATTCAACCCATTGTGCCTGCGCCAGCTCCTTGAAAAGGTAATCCAAATAATCCCTCTCATCTTTCTTCATAAACTTACAAACTTTGCCCCATTCAAGTTATTATCCAATTCCCTATTTAAAGTTATTACTGAAATGGTTCCACTGCTCTTTCAGGCAGCGCATTCAGATCACTACCCGCTGCATATAAACATTTCTCATCTCCCCTCTCGTTCTTTTGCCAATAATCCAAAATCTGTGCCCCCCTGGTTACTGACTTTCCTGCCACTGGAAACAGTTTCTCAATTATTCTATTTAAACTCTTCATGAGTTTTGAGTTGCCCTGTTTGAACATCTTATCCAAAGGACTGTGCTGCATTCTCTCAAACTCGATTACATCCTCCGCAGAACTCCTGAGCTGGCCCTGAGGCACAAGAGCTGAGCTCCCACTCAGGCTGTGTTCTTCTGCCAACAGAACAGTCACAGCCGATGAATGAATTCATGTTGAAAAGTCACAGGAATTAAACGGAACATCCCACAGTTCATAGGCTTAGAAAATTCACACATATTTTATAAATAGATTGAACCACAAACTGTTTTTTTTTTTGGCTTTCAGGTGCAGGGTAAAGATCCAATTATGAGAGACACAGATGGCCAAAAATGCTGTGAGTTCAGGTGGAACATTCTATACATATCCCCCTAACCCACCGAAGCTTCACCCTTTGACCTCAAGATGAGTTTTACTTGCAGAAAGGTCTGGGTTGGCTCTGTAGTCGTTGGAAAGAGGGCCAGAGATTTGAGAATCTCAGAAAGCGTTCAAGTCCTCGGGTCCGTTTTGTAGGCAGAGGCAGGATGGCTGTAAAGGCACGAGAGTGAACTTCTCATTCGAGTCGTCAGGGAATGGCTGAACCTCCATCGGAGCTCTCTCTCTCACCCCGACCCCTGGGAGGAGGGACTCGGCCTCACATTATCACTCACAGTTTGACCCCCTGCAGGTTCTGTCTCAGGTTCAAAACCACTTGCTCCTGCCGCGCCTTCTCCACTTTAAATGCATTTCTGTTGGCTTTTTTCTCCACTCTTCGTTCCTGCATGGGAACCAGAGAGAGAGAGAGAGAGAGAAATGGTTAAAAGAGGCAACACATTTTCAGCAAGTATAATAAACTAAATATTAACGGAGAAATGGGAGAAGCTGGGATTAGACACGTTAGAGCACAGATGGCTAAGGGAGGAGATTTAATAAATCATGGTGGGTTTGATAAAATAAGGAGAAACTTTCCACTGGCAGGGCTGTCGATAACCAGGGAACACCGGTTGAACATAACTGACAAAAGAACAGAGTTGTGATCTGGATGACTGCCAAAAAGGGCTGCTGAAGCAGATTCAATAGCAACTTTCAAACATGAATTGGAAAGGAGTAAGTTTCAGAACTATGGGGAAAGAGGAGGGACTATGGGGGAAGAGGAGTGGGACTAATTGAACAGCTCCTTCAAAGAGCCGGCACAGGCACAATGGGCCAAATGGCCTCATTCTGTGCTATATCATATATCATAAATATGGTGAAGTGCCCTAGTGGAGTGGAGGGGAGAGAAGAGCAGCAGGTGACATGATCTGGGACCAGGTATCAGCTCAGACAAGTTCTCCTTTCAGGTGTTGTGGTAGCAGCAATGCCATCACAACAAAGCTGCTTATTTATGTTGTTTGATGAAGTATTTTACAGTCAGCCAACATTCAACAACATCCATTCCATGCAACCCACTTCATCCCTGCCATCAGTGATTCGAGACGTTTAGACACTTGCAGAGTGAATCTATTACGGCGTCACAATAATAAATGCCACCCAATAGCCATAGTTGAGTTGCATATACACACTAGCCAATCAGAACTTAGTTTTACTGAATCACCTTTGCTTATTACAGCAATCCTCACAGATAAACTGTACCAAGTCATTAAATATTTTTTTTAAAAAGGAATGAAAAGCTATTTTTCTATGGCCAAACTGCATCTTCCTGTCCTCTGACACACTCCTCACTTGTGTGTTATTGTGTACACAATACAAACCATCTGAACTCCTGGCTGTGATACTGCCCCATGATAAAGCCTGGAAACACGCCACAGAGGGTATGTTCTGTTTTTTATAATTCCTTAATGAGATGTGGGTGTTGCCCAGCATTTGTTGCCCATCCCTAATTGCCCTTACTAGGGCCATTTCGAAGGGCAGTTAAGAGTCAACCACATTGCTGTGGGTCTGGAATCACATGTAGGCCAGACCGGGTAAGGACAGCAGATTTCCTTCCCTAAAGGACATTAGTGAACCAGGTGGGTTTTTATAACAATCATTGATAGTCTCATGGTCGCTGTTACTGAGACGAGCTTTCAATTCCAGATTTATTAATTGAATTTAAATTCCATCAGCTGCTGTGGTGGGATTCGAACCTGCCTCCCCAGAGCATTAGCCCGGGCCTCTGGAGTACTACTAGTCCAGTGACATTAATATTACCACTACGCCTCCATGTCCCCCCGAATGACACTGCGACATTGCCCTGTGATAAACCCCAGTTACTCTCTGAGGAGTGTATGTTCTTGTGTTACGGAGCACACGATGTTCCTCACCTTCCGTTCTCCTTTAATTTTCTGTTTCCGGATTTTCCTCTCCTCTTTGCTCTCATCCCGTGAACGGGATTGCGTTGAAACTCTGGGTAGGTCGCTGATGTTAATTGTTTCTAGTCGTTCCAGCTGTTTAGCAGTCAGACTCCGTCTGGGTAAAACATCCAGTGGAATCCCAGTTTTCTTGGACACCTTGATTGGATTGAGCTGAAAAGAGGAAAAGTCACAGCCTGACGATTTACAACTTGTACTTATAAGGCACCTTTGACACAGTAAACCATTCCAAGGCATTAGGACAAGCACTCAAAAGCTTGGCCAAAGAGGTAGGTTTTAAGGAGCGTCTTGAAGGGGGAGAGTGTAGTAGGTGGAGAGGTTTAGAAGAGAATTCCAGAGTTTAAGGTAACTCCCCAAACCACAGCCACTCAGCTCCATGTCCAAATATAAAAAGCCATGGAATGCTTTGCTACGATTAATTGTTTCTTAGAAATGCAAGTCCTGTATAATGTCTGCACTGGTGGGGGAGACCAGAACCAGGGGTGATAAATATAAGATAGTTACTAATACATCCAATAGGGAATTGAGGAGAAATCTCTTTGCCCAGAGAGTGGTGAGGATGAAGAACTGGGGGACCCCTCTTAAACATGGCCCAGATATACTCCCAACCACTGAGCCTCAAAGTGTGTGTTCCAATAAATCGACTGCTACTCAGCTGGGGAGGGCTATCTGTGGCAAAACCCTAAACCCCCACCCACTTCATCCTACAGCCCAAGAGGTGTCTCAAAGGGAGGCTGCAGGAGGTTAGGAGAGAGGAACAGCATCAAATAAATGACACACTGTGTGATATAGATGAGAGAAGCTGGCCGATACATTCTGCCCAGAGAATCTCAAGGGAATGCCTGTGGTGGGGCATTCTGACTTTGACCAATTGCGTAAAGCGGGTGATACTGATTCAGCCACCTGTTATACATCCTGCCCCAATCCACTGACATCACCCATTCTACATTATAATTCAAAGTCAAAATCACCCCACACCACCGTAATCGCATGGTGGACTGTGGGAGAACAGCAGGTTCCCCTCGCTGAAAGATATTACTGAACCAGCAGGGTTTTTAACAACAATTTGAATCCAATTTTAACGGAAGTAGCCCAAAATTCACCAGGTTATTTAGTTTAATTTCACAACCCGTCATGGCTGGATTTGAACTCATGGCGTCTGGGTTTTACTGGTCCAGAGTTAGAAGAACAAGATGCCGTTCAGATGGACAGGGATTAAAGTTGCCTCCACTCTGCTGCAGCCTTGGGCCATCCTGCCCAGGCCAATACAACCTCACAGCCGCAGTCTTAGCGGGTGGGAAAACCTGGTATGAATAGGCAAACGCTTGGCGATCACGTGACATTCCTCACATCCCGACCCCCCCCCCCCCACCCGCACTTAACAAGAGGCAGAAATTGAGACGCATGAACATTCACAGCAGCATCCGTTGCTCATACCTTTGGTGGATCAGTTATCAGCTTCGGATGGTTGTACAGATTTGAATAGGTGCCTGTGCGAGAAAAAAGATTCAAACTGAGGATTCAAACTAATAGATCGTTACAATTCCGTCACATTGCCCCTCCTAAGCTGGGCTGCAACACACCACCCTGAACTGCACCAAACACAGGCCTCTTTGTTTTGGTGATGCTGAATGAGGAATAAATATTATCCCAGGATACTGGGGAGAACTCCCCTGCTCTTCCAAATATTGCTGTGGGTTCTTTCACATCTACCCGAAAGGGTAGATGGGACCTTGGTTTAATGTCTCATCTGAAAGAGCACCTCCAACAGTGTAGCACTCCCTCAGTGCTGCACTGGGAGAAGTCCCCGGAGTGGTACTCGAACCCCCAACCTCTTACTTAGAGGGGATTATGCTAGCTGCTGAGACACAGCTGAGACTGTGAAGATATTTTGATGGAGGAGGAACCAGTACTTACTGAGGATGGATTCACAGTCCCATTGTTCTGTTGGTTCTTCAATGACCAGCACCTCGATCTCTTCCTTCTCCTCTTCCTCCTCCTTTAGTAGGACGTCCCCCCTTGGCCCCAGGTCATCGGGCATTTGACAGCTGCCGGCAAGATTGAGAGAGTTGAGAATCCCCTCAAAAAACAAAGAAAATGACACAGCCCCCAACCCCGACTGAGCTGATAAAGGGAGCGGGTATCTCTGCACTACAGGACTTATCCCCACTGAACATTGATGGAGTTTATTTAAGGAACACATTTTCCTAGAATGGTACAAGGGGTGAGGGATTTCAGTTAACTGGGGGACACTGGAGAAGCTGGAATTGTTCCCAGTGGAGCAGTGGGGGTTAATGTGAGATTTAATAGTGGGCTTCAACATTGACATGCAGTTGGGAGGACACAGATTTAAGACAATTGGACAACTAACCAGTGGTGGGAGGATGAAGAGAATTGTTTTCTGCCTCATGTTGAGTGTTTAAGACCTGGAATGTGCTGCCTGAAAAGGCAGTAAAAGCAGATTCAATAATAATTTTCAAAAAGAAATTAGATAAATACTTAAAAAGGAAAAGAAACAGCAGGACTATGGGGAAAAACCAGGGGAGTGGGACTACACAGAATCTTTACAGGGCAGAAGGCCATTCAGCCCATCAAGTCTGCACTATCACCCTGAAAGAGCATTCTACCTAATCCCACTCTCTTATTCTTATTCCTGTAACAAAGCACATTCATTCCTTTCAGATAACAATCCAATTCCCCTTTGAATATATCAATCGAACCTGCCTCACCACCCTCTCAGGAAGGACGGTCCAGACTGCAACCACCTGATGAAAAACATTTTCCTCCCATCACTATTACTCTTTTTGCCAATTATTTTGAGTCTGTGCCCTCTAATCACCTCACACTTCTCTGCATTGTACGTCATCTGCCACTTGTCTGCCCAATCTACTAACATGTCTGTCCTCATGAAGTTCAAAACTATCCTTATCACAGTTGACGATGTTTCCAATCTTCATATCCTCTGCAAATTTTGAAATCATGCCCTGAACATCACAGTCTAGGTCATTAATATATATCAGGAGTAGCAAGGGTCCCAACATTGACCCCCGGGGAACTCCACTACAAACCTTCCCCCAATCTGAAAAACAACCATTTATCACCACTCTCTGTTTCCTGTCACTCAGCCAATTTCTTATTCAAGTGCTTACTTTCCCTTTTATTCCATGAGCTAGAATTTTGCTCACAGGTCTGCTGTGTGGCACTGTATCAAATGCCTTTTGAAAATTCATATACACCACATCAACAGCATCGCCCTTATCAATAATCTCTGTTATCTCCTCAAAAAACAAACATGATTTTCCCTTAATGAATCCATGCTGGCTTCCCTCAATAATCCTGCACTTGTCTAAGTGACTATTGGTTTTGCCCCGAACTACAGTTTCCAGAAGTTTCTCGACCACTGAAGTCAAACTGACTGGTCTATAGTTACCAGCTTTATCCTTGCACCCCTTTTTGAGCAAGAGTGTAACATTCACAATTCTCCAGACCTCCAGCACCGCTCCTGTGTCTAAGGAAGACTGGAAGATTATCACCAGTGCCTCTGAAATTTCCACTCTCACCTCCCTCAGTATCCTCGGAGGCATCTCATCCAGTCCTGGTACCTTATCTATTTTAAAAATAGCCTTCCGAACATCTCCTCCTTCTCAACGTAAATTCTTCTAGTGTAACAGTTACCTCCTCTCTCACCTCGGTGAGGGCAGCACCTTCTTCCTTTGTAAAGACAGATGCAAAGTACTCGTTTTATACCTTTGCTACTTCTCCTGCCTCCACATGCAAGTCTTTTTTTTTTATCACTAATTGGCCCTACTCTTTCTTTTACCACCCTTTTATTGTATGCTTATAGAAGGCCTTGAGATTCTGTTTTATGTTCGCTGCCAGTCTCTTTTCATGCTCTCTCTTTGCTTTTCTAATTCGTTTTTTTTCACTTCCCCTCTGGTTCTTCTGTATTCAGCCCGATTCTCCATTGTATTTTCTACCTGACATCTGTAATACACGCACTTCTTCATTTTCATCTTCACCTCTAACTCTCTTGTCATCCAGGGTGCTCTGGATTTATTCACCCAACCTTTCCCCTTCAAGGGAATATACCTTGACATTGCCTGCAATACTATTTCATTTAAGGTGGCCCATTGTTCAGCCATCGTCGTTTCTGCCAACATTTGATTCCAACTCACTCGACTCCGATGTATTCTCACCCCATCGAAGTTGGCTTTCCTCCAATTAACTATCCCTGCTCTGGATTGTTCCTTGTCCTTTTCCATTGGCCAATTTAAACCATATGATACAATGGTCACTGTCCCTTAAATGCTCTCCCACTGGTATCTGATCCACTTGGGCGAACTCATTCCCAGAACCAGGTCCAACAGTGCCTGACCTCTCTTTGGATCGGAAACATACCGCTGCAGAAAATGATCTTGAACACATTCCAGAAACTCACGCCCCACATCCCTTTGCACTATTCCTATCTGAGTCTATACTGGATAATTGAAGTCCCCCATTATAATTACTCTATAATTCTTGTACCTCTCTGTAATTCCTTTGCAAACCTGTTTCTCTACATCCCTCCCACTAGTTGGTGGTCTATATACTACACCGATGAATGTTATTGCAATTTTTTAATTCCTTACCTCTAGCCAGAGATTCTGTCGCTGACCCCTCTGGAACATCTGCTCTCTCCAGGACTGGAGCATCATCATTAATCAATACTGTAACTCCAACCCCTCACCGTCTCTTCTTCCTTTCATGTCTCTCCTAAAAACCTTGTACCCAGGAATATTTAATGCCCAGTCCTGCTCTTCTTTGAGCCAGGTATGTTATACCATAATATCATAATTCCATTTGTCAACCTGTGCCTACAGTTCACCAATCTTATTAACCACACTCCCTCCATTCACATACATGATTGAGGCTTTTTACTTTCCCCCTTACTCTGACCTCATCTAATGACTTACTATTGCCGACTCTAATTCTGTCAAACTCCATGTATTCTGTTTACCATGATACTACTCTCTGATACATCCTCCTTATCAGTTAATACTTCTCTACTTCCCACTGCCAGTTTTTCTCCTCCCCACTCTGAATTTCCCCTCAGGTTCCCAACCCCTGCCAATCTAGTTTAAACCCACCCCTAATTTGATAGCTCTTTCAAAGGGCCGACACAGGTATGAAAGGTTGAATGGCCTCCTGTGCGAAATCATTCCATTCACATTTTACATCCGCTTACTCTTTTGCTTTTTGAGTGCGATAATCACTGACGACTTCATCCAGCCGTGTGCTATCCACCTGAATAGGTCCTTCTAGTTCATGGTGATCCAGAGCTCCGATCTCATCATCATCATACTCTTCGTACAGCTAAAGCAGACAGAGACAGGGTTACTGCACGGAACACCACCTGAAGGGTTACACCTACTTTCAACACCTTCTAGAAGACAGATGTTTAAAGCAGAATTTCTCCAGCGCTGAGGAGTTCCATCTCTCCCGTTGCTGACAGGATAGGAGAGAAACTCGGCTGAGACTGAGAGTGAGAGAAAGGGAGAGAGATGACAGAAAGAGAGGAAGGAAATAAGAATATAGCACCTTTCACAACCAACGAAGTACTTTTGAAATCTTGTCACTGTTGTGATGTAGGAAACACAGCAGCCAATTTGTGTACAGCAAACTCCCACAAGCAGTAATGTGATAATAGCCAGACAATCTGTCTCTCTTGTGATGTTGATTGGGAGATAAATATTGGCCAGGAGACTGGGGATAGCTCCCCTGCTCTTCTTGCAATAATGGCCATGGCATCTTTTCCACCCACCAGAACAGGCAGACAAAGCCTCAATTTAATGTCTCATCCAAAAGACGGTAGCTCTGACAGTGCAGCATTCCTTCAGTACTGCACTGGAGTGTCAGTCTGAATTCGGTGCTCAAGTCTCTGGACTGGGAGTTGAACCCATGACTCAGAGGTGAGTGTGCTGCTCACTGAGCCACAGCAGACAGCATGGACTTTATCCTGTGTCTTAGTCTAGTATCTTTTGTGTAAACTGACCTTCTCAAACCGATCATCCAACAGGGTGAGCTGCTCGTTTCGTCTCATCACAGATGATGTCATGGAGTAGGTGGTAAAGCGACTCCTGGTCTCCTCCTCCATGAAGGGGAACTCTCTTTCCCTGCCCTGGCTGCTGGCAACCCTCGAACCATCATCATTAGAGAGAGCATCAGCTGAATCAAAGTCTTCATCCTCTGTATCCTCCCACTCCTCTTCATCATCCGAATCCCTAAGGAATGCAAAAACAATCTATTCACTTTGACATCTCATCACATCTCGGGTTGTCCCAAAAGAAAGCAGGTCACTGACAAGGAAACATTGCAGGAGCATCGTCATAACTGCTCTGAGGCAAAAACTGAGGCAAACGCAGCTGTTAATTTGTGCACAGCAAGATCCACCAGATTGTGAATGAGGTAAATGATCAGTTAAGTATGTTCAGGTGCAGTTGGTATGAGGCAGGAACGTTGCCAGGGGGTTGGGTGGCACCGAGAAAAATTTTTCTTTTCCTTCAAATAGTCCCCATAGGGCTTTTTACTGTCCGCCTGACCAGGAGGCAGGGGCGCATGAAAATAGGGGTCTCGCTTTAACAGCTGTGGGGCGAAAAACAGCCCTAAAACGACAGCACTGAGGTGCCAAGTTCATGTCACCAGGCGGACACGGGAAGAAACAGCCCATGCCCATTGCAAGAGTTTATTCCTCGTTCGGTTTGCGCTGCCGAGATTGTGCAGCAATGGGGAGAGGGTCCGTGATGTCGGGGTAGCATTGTGTCAGGACAAGATCAAGGGGCTAACCTCCACCCCTGTACACATTGACGTTAGGGGGTTGGGAAAAAAACAATGGATAATCGGGAAGGCCAGCACACTGTTATAGAGCCATATCACAAAACCTACACGTAAATATGCAAACAACCTATATTACAACCCACGATCGATCAAATAATCTCACCTTAATAACTGTACGAGGTGGCACAGAAAGCTCCCTCGGCTTACCGAGGTACTCAGTTTGTTTCAAGTTAAATGAAGGGTCGATGTCAGGAGTGAGCCCTGAAACAGGCTGTCAGCCTGTGCAGTGAGTGGGATTCACTGAATTCCTCTGAGCAAGCGTGGGACCTGTTTCTGACTGGGGTGGACATTACTTCTTACCTGATTATGTTAATCAGGCACAGTGTGGCCTCCTACACTCATCTCAATTGACTACGGGGGCCAGAGAGCAAGTTCCAAGATTTTTCCCCTGTGATGAGCCTAGACTTTGATCTAGTTTTTCAACTGTCTCAGCAGATTTTACAGCTGAGTGCCTGGACTGAGATACAAGGTACATCACAACTGTACTGGACAGGCTGGGTGGAGCAGAGGGTCTCGCTCTGCCCATCTCTCCACACCCTTAGCTTAATCTAAAGCCCCCTCTGCTGACCCTTGGCCAGCAGGCTAACCCTCCTTCGGTATCCCTCACTTCCCCGGGTTTAAATCACATACATCTGAACATCTGCCTCACTCCCTCTCCCGACAGCCTTCACCACAAAGTCGTCTTCCAAAACGTTTTCCGGATCATCAAAGTCAAAGTCATCATCGAGGGCAGCCACAATGTCCGGGTCGAGGTCCAGGCGAGGCCCTGAGGGCAAATCCAAACACACCCTTAATTTACTGTCTCAAATGTGAACGTGAATCACTCCCTCACTCACTCAGGAGTAGACAGCTGGTACTAAATGTTTGGTATGATTCACTGTATGACACGCACAGCTCATACAACGATGATTTACTCCAAGACACAGACACTGAAATTATCTCCAGCTCTTTCTGGTCCCATTTACCCCTCGACCTCCCTGCTTGTGTCAGTCAATTTAGCTCAGTAGGTAGCACCCCTGCCTCTCAGTCAGAAAACCTTGGGTTCAAGTCCCATCCCAGAGACTGGGCCACAAAAGCCAGACCGATGCTGCAGATTGCTGAGGGGATCAGTGTAAAGCAGGAACCTCAGTGTTACCCCCCCACCACCCCAAGTCTTACCTCGCACAGGAGCTGCTTTGTTCAGCAGTCCAGTCTCCTCTTCAAACTCGGAAGCAAAAACCGACGACGGCAGGTTAATGGAATGAGTCTGAAATCAAACACATCACAGGTTTACAGCTCACTTTACAAAAGGCTCCAGAAACCCTCATTGATACAGACAGTGGGGGCAGAGACAAAGAGAGGGGAGAAAGAGACAGGGGGGCTGACAGAAGGAGGGGCAGAGATAGGGAGGAGAGACAGAGAGAGGCGGGGGACAAACAAAGAGGAGGAGAGACGGAGGGAAAATAGATTCCTGCTGCAGTGAATGCAATTGGTTTACCCCTGCGCCCTGGGGCAGTCAGTAACATTGCCCCTTTCAGAGCAGTGGTTCTGTGTCAGTTGACAAAATTCAACCAAGTATGTCACTCTCTACCACCCCAAATCACCCTGACAGCAAAACAGAATAAATCCACTGTAGTGAGGATTTCGTGGCTGCAGTAGGCAGCACAACCACTGGGGAAAGTGGTTGGTGGGGTGGGGTAGAATAGACTCTTTCTCCCTGCAGCTCATTGCTTTTCTGGTTATGGTCTTTCCCCTTTCCCCATTGTGCATACATTTACTAAGTTCCCTCTGAAGCCACTCAGTTGTATCAAACCTCTACCAGCAGTTCACAATGACCCACCATCGCCTTCTCAAGGCAATGACAAATGGGCAGCCTTGCCAGAGACACCCAGATCCTGAGAACGAATCTCTAACACGCCATGAACACATAGAGGAATCCTCACTGACCACAGGTCCATTCATTAGTAGACAGGGGAGATTTAGGTCAATATGTAGAGGGTCCAACAAGGGACAGCGCAGTGCTGGACCTAATTCTGGGGAATGAAGCCAGGCAGGCGGCTGAGGTGGTGGTGGGGGAGTATTTTAGTGAGAGCGATCACAACATGGTACAATTTAAGCTTCTTACGGACAAAGGGATAGACAAGTTGCAAAAAAATGTTTTGGATTGGGGGAGAGCGGATTTTAGTAAAATAAGGCAGGATCTGGCCAAGGTAGACTGGGAACAGCTATTTGTGGGGAAATCTACAAAAGAGCAGTGGGGGATGTTCAAAAAGGGAATGGGGAGCGTACAGGCTCAACATGTTCCCTCTAGGGTGATAGGAAGGAGTAACAAGCCCAGAGAACCATGGATGACCAGAGATATTCAGGATACAATGAGAAGGAAAAGAGAGGCTTTTAGCAGGTACAAGAGAAGCAAATCAGCAGAGGCATTAGTGGAGTACAGAAAGTGTGGGGTGGAGCTTAAGAAAGCATTTAGGAGAGCAAAGAGGGGATATGAGAAAGCTCCGGCTGGTAAAAGTAGGGAAAACCCCAAGATATTCTATAAGTATATCAATGGGAAGAGGATAACCAGGGAATGAGTAGGGCCCATAAGGGATCAAGGGGGCAATCTATGGGTGGAGCCAGAGGACATCACTATAGTGTTGAATGAATACTTCACATCCGTCTTCACCCAAGAGAATGAGGATGAAGATATCGAACTCGGGGAGAGAGAATGCGAGGTTCTTAAGCAAATTGATATAGGGAGTGACAAGGTATTGGAGGTGTTGGCAGGCTTAAAAGTGGACAAATCTCCAGGTCCGGATGATCTGTGTCCCAGACTGCTGAGGGAGGCAAGGGAGGAGATCGCAGAGGCTCTGACTCAAATTTTTAATTCCTCTCTGGCCACGGGGGAGGTGCCAGAGGACTGGAGAACAGCTAATGTGGATCCGTTATTTAAGAAGGGTTGTAGAGATAAGCCAGGGAACTACACACCAGTGAGTCTCACGTCAGTGGTAGGGAAACTATTGGAGAAAATTCTGAAGGAGAGAATCTATCCCAACTTGGAGAGGCAAGGTTTGATCAGGGATAGTCAGCATGGCTTTGTCAGAGGGAGGTCATGCCTAATAAATTTGATTGAATTTTTTGAGGAGGTGACCAGGTGTGTAGATGAGGGTAGTGCAGTTGATATAGTTTATATGGGTTTCAGCAAAGCCTTTGACAAGGTCCCACATGAGAGACTTATAAAGAAGGCAAATGCACATGGGATACAGGGTAATTTGATAAGGTGGATTCAAAATTGGCTTAGTTGTAGGAGACAGAGGGTGATGACAGAAGGATGCTTTAGTGACTGGAAGCCAGTGTCCAGTGGCGTACCACAGGGATCTGTGCTGGGTCACCTATTATTCGTCATTTATATAAACGACATAGATGACTATGTGGGGGGTAGGATTAGTAAGTTTGCGGATGACACAAAGATTGGCCGGGTGGTTAACAGTGAGGTTGAGTGTCTTGGGCTACAGGAAGATACAGACAGGATGTTCAAATGGGCAGATAAGTGGCCGATGGAATTTAACCCTGAAAAGTGTGAGGTGATACACTTTGGAAGGAGTAATTTGACAAGGAAGTATTCAATGAACGGCATGACACTAGGAAGTTCTGAGGAACAAAGGGACCTTGGCGTGTGTGTCCATAGATCTCTGAAGGCAGAGGGGCATGTTAGTGGGGTGGTGAAAAAGTCATATGGGACACTTGCTTTTATCAATCGAGGCATAGATTACAAAAGCAGGGAGGTCATGTTGGAGTTGTATAGAACCTTGGTGAGGCCACAGCTGGAGTACTGTGTGCAGTTCTGGTCACCACATTATAGGAAGGATGTGATTGCACTGGAGGGGGTGCAGAGGAGACTCACCAGGATGTTGCCTGGGATGAAACATTTAAGATATGAAGAGAGGCTGGATAGACTTGGGTTGTTTTTGTTGGAGCAGAGAAGACTGAGGGGTGACCTGATCAAGGTGTACAAAATTATGAGGGGCATAGACAGGGTGGATAGGGAGCAGCTGTTCCCCTTAGTTGAAGGGTCAGTCATGAGGGGACATAAATTCAAGGTGAGGGGCAGGAGGTTTAGGGGGAATGTGAGGAAAAACTTTTTTACCCAGAGGGTGGTGACAGTCTGGAATGCACTGCCTGGGAGGGTGGTGGAGTCGGGTTGCCTCACATCCTTTAAAAAGTACCTGGATGAGCACTTGGCACGTCATAACATTCAAGGCTGTGGGCCAAGTGCTGGTAAATGGGATTAGGGAGGTAGGTCAGGTATTTCTCACGTGTCGGTGCAGACTCGACGGCTGAAGGGCCTCTTCTGCACTGTGTGGTTCTGTGAAGGGACATGTTCCCCTAAATTATTTTGGCACAGGCTCATTTTTTGCTTCCTCCTCACTTCCCCTCCAAATCCCAGATTTGTCCAATGCCTCGCTCTCAACTATGCCTTACGGGAATCTGCTTCCCCTCCTCTTCCAGTCTTCCATCTCCTGTAGTTATAGTGTCCTGGCCCTCCTTCAGGGGTATGCTGGAGGCCACAAGCTCAGCGACTGGAGACGCCTCCTTCAGGTGCTGCAGGTAATTGTAAGTATCATCGAAGAAGATGCCATATTTCCTCTCCTCCTCCTTTCGCTTTTGCACATCCGCTCTCTGCAAGAAAGGTGTTAAGACCGGGTTATACTGGCAGCCGGAAACCAACTCAACTCACTCATAAGAATTGTGCAACCCTCCCCAGGTCAGCTGTGGCACTCTCATTTGTGAGTCAGAACATTGTGGGTTCAAATCCCACACCCAAGACATGGACCCATAATCCAGGCTGACACTTCAGTGCAGTGCTGCACTGTCAGCAGATTCATCTTTTGCACATGGCATTAAACCCTCTGCCCTCTCAAGTGGGCAGAAAAGACCCTACAGCCACTATGGAGCAAAGGTGGCTAAATGGAGTTCAGGCACAGATCAGCCATGATCTAACTCAGTGGTGGAGCAGGTTCGAGGGGTTGAATTACCTCCTCCTGTTCCTAGCTGGATCCAAAGATTAAATTCAAATTCACGAGGAAGCGGCCCACACCCAGTGCCGAGCCCTATCTCATCATGTTTGTACAGAGCTCTCAGCTACACATTAAAGTGAACCACCTCTGCCGGCAGTAGAACTCTCTGTGGGGCCTTCTCATCTGCGACCAATGGATCCTTCTGGCTTCTGTGCACCAGGTGAAAGGTCACTGATGACTTCTTCTGGATGAAGGGCTTCTTCTTTCGGTGAGGCTGAAGAACAAAATTGGAATCAGGGTTAAGACATGGGAATGAGGCGCTGAGACTCTGGCTCATTCGGAGATCAGTGGAGATAACTCCATACACATGATTCAGCTTCACACAGACTGACCTTTCTGCATTATAAACCCAGCAAATATCACACCACACCCAGCTAGTGACCTAGTACCATGTCACTCACTGAGGGGTACAATCACGTCAAGGATTTCAAGGCCTTGGAGAGAGAACAGAGGAGGATTACATTGAATTTAGTAGCACAGAAACAGGCTATTCGGCCCAAATGGTCGATGCTGCTATATATACTCCACATGAGCCTCCTACCATCATACTTCATCTCACCCTATCAGCATATTCTTCTACTCATTTCTCTGTCATGTGTTTATCTAGCTTCACTTGAAATGTTTCTTTAATATTCACCTCAACTATTCCATGTGGTGGTGAATTCCACATTCTTACCACTCACTGGGTAAAGGCATTTCTCCTGAATTCCCAATTGGATTTATTAGTGACCATCTTATATGCATGATCTCTAGTTATGAATTTCCAGCAAAAGTGAAAACACCTTTTGCTGGAAAGGTGCGAGGGATAAGAGGTTTTAGTTACGCAGAGGGACTGTAGAAAGTGTGATTGTTCTCTTTAGGGCATAGAGGGTTAAGGGGAGATTGAATAAAAGATATATAAAATTAAGAGCTGATTTTGAGAAAGTCAGAAAGGAACAGGTTCCAGTGCTAGGAAATTCAGTAACCAGAGGCTACAGATTTAAAGTAATTGACAAAAGAACTAAAGGGATAGATGAGGATGATTTGTTTTATTTACACAGCAGGTTGTTGTGATCAGAAATACACTGCCAACGTAGGGGTCACCGAGCACAGGGGATAGGTGAATGGAATTTGGTGTGAGTTAGAATAAAGGCAGCAAGCATTTTGGATCGTCTTAAGTTTATGGAGGGTAGAATGTGGGAAAGCAGCCAAATGTTGGAATAGTCGAGTCTAGAGGCAATAAAGACACAGGTGATTGTTTCAGCAGATGAGTTGAAGCGGGGGCAGGGAGTCGAATAATGTTATAATGGTGAATGGCATCCTTCTGTGCTGTGACCATCCTGTGATTCTATTCTCGGTGGGAACAGGGCTTCGGGATGATGCGGATTTGTGGTCAGAAACTCACCTTGGGGTCAAACCAAGGTTGTGGACAGTCTGGTTCCGCCTCAGACCATTGCCAGCGATAAAGACAGACACTGCAGCAGGAATGAAATTTGTGGCAGAAAGCAAAGGCATTTGGTCTTCCGGTGGGGTGGGGGGGCTGGTTGAGAGAAGTGGTGGTGAGATAGAGCCGGGTGCTGCAGCGTACACAAGGAACCTGTCATTGTGTTTTTGGACTAAGTTACCAAAAGGGCCAGGGAGTAGACGACAGAGGGAATTTGATCTATGCTTGAAAAGGAAATCTTTTCACAGCCTATTTTGACCAGTCTGCCACGCAGTGGACAGAACGGTCTCCGGGTTCACTCAGTAGCGAGCACCCTTGAATTCACAACTTTCTACCTCAGAGGCAAGTCCCACTCTAGAGACTTGAGCACAGAATGCAGGCCGACATTCCAAGAGTGCTGCACTGTCAGAGATGCCATCCTTCAGTAAACTGAGTTAAGCTGCCTTTCAAGGTAAAAGATCCCGTGGTTGATGAACAAGGAAATTTTTACCAGTGATAAAAACATGTGCCGACAAATCTCAGCCGGTCTGGCAGCATCTGTGGAGAGAGAAATAGGGTTAACACTCGAGTCGAATACGACTCTTCAGAAGAATTGGAAGAAGCTATTCTGAAGAGCAGTCGTATTCGACTCAAAACGTTAACTCTATTTGACTCTCCACAGATGTTGCCAGACCTGCTGAATTTTTTCGGCATTTTCTGCTTTTATTTCAAATTTCCAGCATCTGTTGTGTTTTGCTGTTAAATTTTCACCAGTGTCCTGGATGAATATTTATCCCTCAATCCACATCGCGAACACAATCTGGTCATTTACCAAGTTGTTGTTTGTGGGATCTTGCTATTCACAAACCAGCAACATTAGCAGGGAACACATTTAAACAGCATTTCATTGCGATGGGCTGGAGGTGATGGAAGGCGCTATAGGAATGCAGATCCTCCCTGACCCCCCCCCCGCCCGGGTCCGGCTCCAGGTCCGCGCTGCTCACTCACCATGGCCGCTGGAGGCTGCCGCCTGTCTCCGGGAGATCACCCGGGATGAGAATGCGCGTCTGCGAGCTGCCCCCGGCCTCACTGTCCCCTCCGAGCCCGAGGCACCGAATCAAAAAGCGCCGGGTCCCCGAGAATCAGAACCCTTAGGCCGCCATGCGACTGCACGCCCAGCGGTGATTGGCTGGAATTGTGATGCACTCTGGGATACTAGCTGAATGCCGCTCTGACCTCCGACTCCTGATTGGCTGGGGTTGTGATGCACTCTGGGATACTGGCTGACTGCCGCTCTGACCACCGACTCCTGATTGGCTGGGGTTGTGATGCACTCTGGGATACTGGCTGACTGCCGCTCTGACCTCCGAGTTATGTTGGAAGATTTGCAGTCACTATAAACCAGATATGTGGGGAGGGTGGGATTATGTCTTCCCACACATTCAATCCTGTTTAAAAATGGACGTTGCGTAAAGTGTAAAATGTATTCTTTTTTTGAGTTCCCTCCACACTATCCCCCAGTTTTAGAATCAAACACTCTCAGGACAGGCACAGCACGGGGTTAGATAAAGACCCTATTTACGTGGGAAAGTTTTGCTGACTTGCTGGAGCAGCGCTAGGCTAAGTGAAAGACTTCCGTGGAAAGAAGGCTGTGACGTTGGCAGCTCAACCAGTCTTATCACCCCACCAGCCTCCGCATTCAAAGGATCATCCTTTGCCATTTCCGCCAACTCCAGCATGATGCCACCACCAAACACATCTTCCCTTCACCAGCCCCCCCCAGCAGCATTCCGTAGGGATCGTTCCGGGACACCCTGGCCCACTCCTCCATCACCCCCTACACCTCAACCCCCTCCCATGGCACCTTCCCATGCAACTGCAGAAGATGCAACACCTGCCCCTTTACTTCCCCTCTCCTCACCGTCCAAGGGCCCAAACACTCATTTCAAGTGAAGCAGCATTTCACTTGCACTTCCCTCAATTTAGTCTACTGCATTCACTGCTCCCAATGCAGTTTCCTGTACATTGGAGAGACCAAACACAAACTGAGTGACCGCTTTGCGGAACACCTTCGTTTTGTCCGCAAGCATTACCCAGACCTCCCTGTCGCTTGCCATTTCAACACTCCACCCTGCTCTCATGCCCACATGTCCGTCCTTGGCCTGCTGCAATGTTCCAGTGAAGCTCAATGCAAACTGGAGGAACAGCACCTCATCTTCCGACTTGGCACTTTACAGCCTTCCGGACTGAATATTGAGTTCAACAACTTTAAATCGCGAACTCTCTCCTCCATCCCCACCCCCTTTCTGATTTTTCCCCCTCCTTTTTGTTTTTTCCAATAATTTATATAGATTTTTCTTTTCCTACCTATTTCCATTATTTTTAAATGTATTTCCATCCATTGTTTTATCTCTACCTTTTAGCCTTTTTTGATTCCTTCACCCCACCCCACCCCCACTAGGGCTATCTGTACCTTGCTTATCCTGTTTTCTAGCCTTAATTAGCACATTCCTTTAGATAATATCACCACCTTCACCCCTCCAGCCTCCGCATTCAAAGGATCATCCTCTGCCATTTCCGCCAACTCTAGCATGACGCCACCACCAAACACATCTTCCCTTCACCCCCCCCGGCGGCATTCCATAGGGATCGTTCCCTCCGGGACACCCTGGTCCACGCCTCCATCACCCCCTACTCCACAACCCCCACCTATGGCACCTCCCCATGCCCACGCAGAAGATGCAACACCTGCCCCTTCACTTCCTCTCTCCTCACCGTCCAAGGGCCCAAACACTCCCTTCAAGTGAAGCAGCATTTCACTTGCATTTCCCCTAACTTAGTCTACTGCATTCGTTGCTCCCAATGCGGTCTCCTCTACAATGGAAAGACCAAACGCAAACTGCGCGACCGCTTTGCAGAACACCTGCGGTCTGTCCGCAAGAAAGACCCAAACCTCCCTGTCGCTTGCCATTTTAACACTCCACCCTGCTCTCTTGCCCACATGTCTGTCCTTGGCTTGCTGCATTGTTCCAGTGAAGCCCAACGCAAACTGGAGGAACAGCACCTCATCTTCCGACTAGGCACTTTACAGCCTTCCGGGTTGAATATTGAATTCAACAACTTTAGATCTTAAACTCCCCCTCCCCCCATCCCCACCCCGTTTCTCCCCCCCCTTTTTTTTCCAATAATTTATATAGATTCTTCTTTCCCCACCTATTTCCATTATTTTTAAATGTATTTCCATCCATTGTTTTATCTCTACCTTTTAGCCTTTTTTGATTCCTTCACCCCACCCCACCCCCACTAGGGCTATCTGTACCTTGCTTATCCTGTTTTCTAGCCTTAATTAGCACATTCCTTTAGATAATATCACCACCTTCACCCCTCCAGCCTCCGCATTCAAAGGATCATCCTCTGCCATTTCCGCCAACTCTAGCATGACGCCACCACCAAACACATCTTCCCTTCACCCCCCCCGGCGGCATTCCATAGGGATCGTTCCCTCCGGGACACCCTGGTCCACGCCTCCATCACCCCCTACTCCACAACCCCCACCTATGGCACCTCCCCATGCCCACGCAGAAGATGCAACACCTGCCCCTTCACTTCCTCTCTCCTCACCGTCCAAGGGCCCAAACACTCCCTTCAAGTGAAGCAGCATTTCACTTGCATTTCCCCTAACTTAGTCTACTGCATTCGTTGCTCCCAATGCGGTCTCCTCTACAATGGAAAGACCAAACGCAAACTGCGCGACCGCTTTGCAGAACACCTGCGGTCTGTCCGCAAGAAAGACCCAAACCTCCCTGTCGCTTGCCATTTTAACACTCCACCCTGCTCTCTTGCCCACATGTCTGTCCTTGGCTTGCTGCATTGTTCCAGTGAAGCCCAACGCAAACTGGAGGAACAGCACCTCATCTTCCGACTAGGCACTTTACAGCCTTCCGGGCTGAATATTGAATTCAACAACTTTAGATCTTAAACTCCCTACCCCCATCCCCACCCCGTTTCTTCCCCCTCCCTTTTGTTTTTTTCAATAATTTATATAGATTTTTCTTTTCCCACCTATTTCCATTATTTTTAAATCTACAACTAATACCTTATCAGTCTTTCCACCCCATCCCCACTAGAGCTGTACCTTGAGTGTCCTGCCATCCATTCTTAATTAGCGCTTTTCTTAGATAATATCACCACCTTCAACACCTCTTTGATCCTTTTGTCTGTGGCATCTTTTGATTATCTGCTCCTATCACTGCTTGCTTGTCCCTACAACCACCCCACCCTCAACTTCTCTCCCCCCGCCCCCCACCTTAAACCAGCTTATTTTTCACCTCTCTCCTAACTACACTCAGTTCTGTTGAAGGGTCATGTGGACTCGAAACGTCGACTCTTTTCTTCTCCGCCGATGCTGCCAGACCTGCTGAGTTTTTCCAGGTAATTCTGTTTTTGTTTTGGATTTACAGCATCCGCAGTAGTTTTTTGTTTTTATCACCACCTTCAACACCTCTTTGTCCTTTTGTCTGTGACATATTTTGGTTATCTCCACCTATCACTGGCCCTCTATCCAGTTCTCCTTGTCCCAGCCCCCCTTAAACCAGCTTATATTTCACCCCTTTTCTATTTTTCCTTAGTTCTGTTGAAGAGTCATTCGGACTCGAAACTTTAACTGTGTTCCTCTCCGCAGATGCTGCCAGACCTGCTGAGTTTTTCCAGGTATTTTTGTTATTGTTTGCAATGTGAGGCTCTGGCACTAGGTGGTGGCATGAGCTCAGTACCAAGAGAACAACTTCTCAATGCAATTAACACAAGACAAACAGTGGATGCTAATGTCAAGTTGCAAAGGTTCAAACAAAGTCTCTGGTTTTTAATGCTACATAATACATGATGTTGAAACATAATAGATACTGACTCAGATTTAATGTGCACTGATTGTCTTATCATCTGTTTGGCTGAGTCAGTGTTCTGGCTATTATCCCCTGCATCCAATTTAAACTGACATTTCGGTGCTGCATTAAAGGAGTTCCCTATTATTAGAGGTGCCATCCCTCTGGATGGTGATTAACCTTGCTAGTAAAGACCTGTTTGCTTTATAATATGAAAAATGCATTCGCACATATTGAATAAGGTCAGGTGAAAGTGTCCTGGCCAACATCCCTCCCCACTCAAAACCACCCAGAACATTTTAAAGCATCAACTATCTCACCATTGTTTGTGGGAGCTTGTTGTGCACAAATTAGCTGGCAGCCTTCCCCACATTGCAACAGTGACTGGGTTTCAAAAGTACTTCATTGGCTGTGGAGTGTTTTGCAAGGCCCTGAAGACATGATAAGATATTATATAAATGCAAGTTTTTTCTTAATATTTTACATAATAGTCAATCCCATGATATTGCAAATGGCTAGTTAAGACCAAGTGATATTTCCAACAGGAATGGGGTTAGGGCTGGGGGTAAATCAAGTAGGAACATAGGCTTAATTCAGTCCTTAATTTAAAGTCAAACAATCTCTGAGTTTTTATATTTCCATTGTAAATTCTGACATTCACATTTATAATGCTAACTGCCTATGTAAACATGTCACGTTGTAATTATACCCATCTACCAGTGGTGGTGATGCAATGCCTCCATTGGAGAGAAGGGGTACAATTATAGCCTGACATGTTTTACAAAGAGTTAGAGAAATAACCGCACAGAAACGCCATTCTCTCTCCATTCTTCATCTCACCCTATCAGTATAAACTTCTAAATAAAAACAGAAAATGTGAGAAAAACTCAGCAGGTCTAGCAGTATCTGTGGAGAGAGAAACAGAGTTAACCTTTCGAGTTCAATGTGACTCTTCTTCAGAAATAAGTTTCTTCTACATTCTCTCTACACCTCCTCCATCAAACCACTTCATCATTTTAAAGACCTCTATCAAGTCTCCCCTCAGCCTTCTCTTTCCTGGAGCAAAGAATCTCAGCCTGCTCAATCTTTCCTGATAGTTATAACCCCTGACTTCTGGTGTAATTCTTGTAAATTTTTTTTCCACCTTCCCTAGTGTTTCTATATGTTTTTTATAATGTGCTTCCATGAAAAGAGGAATAGGATTATAATGGAAAAGAGTTAATCAGCAGTGGATGCAGGTTTTTAATGTGTTCATGGCCGATCTCTGTGGCATGATCAGAGAAAACAGTTGCTCTCTTTCCTGTCTCTATTACTGTTTCTCTCTCTGTCTCTGTTTTTTTGTTCCTTCTCTCTCTCTCTCTCTCTCTTTCAGTTCATTTTTCCTAACTTTGGAGTAGGAGTAGGTAGGTAGTATGGAGATGGGTGTCACAGTGTTATAACTGCAGCCTGAATTTTGGGGTGAGGGATGCAGTAACAACATAGCACCCAGAGCCTTCCATCCTACTCCTGACCCTATTGCTCATCAACCCGTCAGCCCTTCACTTCCATGTGTCTCCTGGTTCTTCCTACATTACAACAGTGACAGAGAATAGTCCACTGGCCATGAATCACTTTGAGACATCCCAAGGCTGTGAAAGATGCTGTAAAGTTGTGAATTCTGTATCACTGCCTGGTGAGGTCCTGCTGATCACACAGACAACATTCAGATAATCTGCAGTGGCTCATACTGGGGTTCCATGACAATAAGGACTGAGTGGTTCAAGAAGGCAGCGCTCCAACACCTTCTGAAGGGCAATTAGGGGTGGGCAAAAAATGCCAGCCTTACCATCAACATGCAGATCCCAAGGATAAGTGTAAAGGCTGGACAAGAGTGAAATAAAGAGTATTTTAAGACTGTGTTTTTTTGCTGTGCATTGCCCCAGGATATTATGATACACCCAGTTGGCAAAGTTGTAGTTGTGAGGAGCCCAGTGACAAGAGCCATTAATTTAGAGCTAATCATAAGTGTTACTACACCTCAGTGTTATTCCAATGCTCTTGGAGTCAGACTTCCAGCTTTCACCTTCTACCCTCTGTAGCCTTGAGCTCATCCAAAATCCCGCTATCCTCGTCTTAACTTGCTCCAAATCCAGTTCACTAATCTCCCCTGTGCTCGCTAACTTATATTGTTTCCTAGTCCAGCAATGTCTCGATTTTAAAATCTTCATCCTTGAATCTTGCTGAAAAGAGAGACATGTTGCTGAAACTTTCTGCCTTGCACTCATCAGGACAAACACAAGAATGCCAAATTTCAAATGATCACAATAATTTATACTACATGAGAAAAGGGTGCTGATTGGTTAGCAAGTCGACTTTGATTGGCCGAGGCATTGCAATGTAGGAAGCAATGGGGAATGGGAGACTTCCAAACTCCCTGGTAATTCAAAAAAGGCACAAGGCTTGAACATATTCCTTTTTTGTTTTGCAGAGGACAGGGACCCTGTGTGTCTGTGTTCATCCTTGCTTTCAAATCTCTCAATGGCCTTGCCCCTCTCTATCTCTGTAATATACCCCAGGCCTAGAACACTTCAAAAACACTGTCATCTTCCAATTCTGGTCCATCTTGTTCTTCTCAAATTTTCATGCCATGCCTTCAGCTGCCTGGGCCCTAAATTCAGAATTCCTGCCCTAAACCTCTCTGTCTCTCTATTGCCTTCTCCTCTTTGTTGCTCCTTAAAAAACCTCCCTCTTTGACAAGCTTTTGGTCCCACTATCTCTTTAAGGGGCTTAGTTTCAAATGTTGTTTGATAATGCTCCTGTGAAACACCTTGGGGAATTTTTACTATGTTAAATGTGCTCTATAAATGCAAGTTATTATTATTAGTTAGGTGTAGAGGGATCCTTCTCCATTAAGAGAATTTCTCACAAGATTATAATTGAAATAAAAGACAGTGAAATACAAACAAGTTGCCTGTTGTAGACACTCTGCCCAGACTATGAGGGATGTGGAGATATTAAGTTTTTAAAAATTTGTGTGGAACAAAGTCTTTTTCCAGACCAGGTAACATGCTGACAGGTTACTCTGTGGTGCCAAAGAAGAACTTAACGGGTTTCAGGAATTGCTAATTGATTCCCAGGATAATGGAGGTTTAGTTTTCCGTGAACTGGAGTGTGAGACTGATACTTTTTCAATTTTAGTTTGAGAATAAAACAGCAGCACAATTGCTGGAATTCTGAAAGGGGAGATGGCAAATGAGGAACATTTGGAGCTACATTGCAATGCCTCGGCCAATCGGAGTCAACTTGCCAACCAATCAGCACTCTTTTCTCCTGTAGTATAAATTATTGTGATCATTTGAAATTTAGCATTCTTGTGTTTGCCCTGATGAGTGCAAGGTGGAAAGTTTCCGCAACACATCTCCCTTTTCAGCAATATTCAAGGCTGAAAATTTTAAAATCGAGACATTGCTGGACTGGGAAACAATGTAAGTCAGTGAGCACAGGGGAGATGAGTGAACTGGGTTTGGAGCAAGTTAAGTTTGGAGCAACATCGGACAAGGGATATTACAGGAGGATGATCTGCTGTTCACTCATCTCTCACACCCTTGGCCGAGGGTGGGAGTTCCACAGCTGCAATTGGAGATTGGGGCTTGGGGTATGCGGCAACAGGGGACCTCACTGCAGGTTTACAGAAAAGAAATGGGGGCCGAACCTCCATGGGAATCTCTTCATTTCTAGTTGTAACATTGGTGAATATTTAACAGAAGGACTCAAGTTAATACAATAACTTTATTTACCACCTTAAACACAAAACAATTCCCAATGTGCCTCACAGGACTGTTATCCAATAAGATTATTAGATATCGAGCCACATAAGGTGGTATTAGGGCAGCAATAGCCTAAAGCTTGGTCAGTTTAAAGGAAGATATGGCAGTTGAGAGGTGAAGAGGTTTAGGGAGGGAATGGTGTAGGGGGCAGGATGTCGTTCAGACATATGGGAAAACTGAACCCAGAAGGGCCACTTGAACTCAGTGCTAAGTTCAAACAGACTCATTTTCACTGGAGCAAGGACCATTTCCTGCAGTGTGTGGCTTACAATTTTTAAGGGTAGATGTGACTGTTTGTAAAGGTGGATAAGTTCTGTGAAACTGTCAATCTGTCAAGTTATTCCCTTCTCTGTAAGTTTTGAAGAAAAAAAACAGCCTGCTATGTCTCAGAGTTAAAAAAAATCGGTGCTTGCAATTTCAATATTTGTTTGTTAACATAAGCCTGAGGGCTATCATTTATAGTATTATTACTGCTTGACTACTTCCACAACCTATCATTACCACAATGGTGGGGAGGGTGGATAGTGGGGAGAGTGCTATCATTTCACTGCTTGATTGACAGCTCCAAGTGGTTGTAAAGGGTTTAGAGGTCTATGATGTGGGTCTATGAATACAAATGTTTGCTTTTTTATAAGGGATTAAGTACTTGAAAGGATTTTAATGTATTGATTGGGCTTTTATCAATGGGAGTGTTTTTTAATATACTGAACTCTGTAATATATACTTGGAACTTATTTTACTTAATCACTGCATGGCTCCTGAGGTCTACCCATGGTGGGTACTAGGTGAGTTGGCATGGTAGGTGGAAAGGCAAAGGGTGGTTGGTGGGAGGCATGGGTAAGCATGAGTTGGCACTAAGTTACCACAGGGGCTATAAGGAGCCATGGGGGTTGGTAGAGATACAATGGTTGGCATGGAGAGTATGAGGGGCCATGGGGTTGGTGTGATCTCACCAAGACACTGTACAGCTGCAGTAAGACATCCTTGCTCCTGTACTCAAATCCTCTCGCAATGAAGGCCAACATACCATTTGCCTTCTTAACTGCTTGCCGCACCTGCATGCTTGCTTTCAGTGATTGGTGTACAAGGACACCCAGGTCCCTTTGTACATCAACATTTCCCAACCTATCACTATTTAAATAATACTCTGCCTTTCCATTTTTCCTACCGAAGTGGACAACTTCACACTTATCCAAGTTATGCTGCATCTGCAATGTATTTGCCCACTCACTCAACCTGTCTTAATCGCCTTGAAGCCTCTTAGCACCCTTCTCATCGCTCACATTCCCACCAAGTATGTGGAAAACCTGCTCAGAAAATGTAGCAACTCGCCCAACTATTTGGTCGATTCATGCTGGGCAGAACCAGGCATAGGTAAGATAGGGCGTAAAGGAATATCGCTTTTGAGAACCATACAGGACTTGCATCTCGGTAGCAATGCCGTGTCCATGTGCTCGTTCGACATTGCTAGCTTATTCACCAACATACTGCTCAAGAAAGCCATAGACATTTGCACCTCATCACTATATCACAGCGATCTAGATGTGTTGCCATTGTTTGAATCGGTATTCATTAAACTTATGAACTCAGCAACCTGTGCAGTTGAGTTTAGTGTGTGTCCAGATAGATGGTGTTGCCATGGGACCCCCTCCAGGCCCAGCTCTCACAAACATCTTTGTCAGTTTCTACGAGAAACAGGTTTTTGATGGAATGATACCTAACCTCCTGCCCTTTGCATATTTCCAATATATAGATGATATGTTTGCTATATTTGAACCCACAGCTGCAAGTAAGAATTTCCTTACGCACCTTAATGGCTCCATCCTGTGCTCACCTTTGAAATGGAGCAGTCAAATGACCGTCCCTTCCTTGATGTGCTAGTTGAGAAATCTGCCAGGGGTTCTCTACTATTGTCTACCGCAAGCCTACCTTCACTGGTCAACATACTCATTGGAATTCCTACAGTTCTATGCGCTATAAGATTGGCCTTATCAGCAACCTCGTAAAAAGACCCGAACCATCTGCTCACCGTGCTTGATGCTGAAGTAAGGTGCATCTATTCTATTCACCAAGGCTCCTTCAACAGCACCTTCCAAACCCACAGCCACTACCATCCAGAAGGACAAGGGCAGCAGACACATGGGAACACCACCACCTGGAAGTTTCCCCTCCAAGCCACTCACCAGCCTGACTTGGAAATATATCGCCGTTCCTTCACTGTCGCTGGGCCAAAATCCTGGAACTCTCTTCCTAACAGCACTGTGGGTGTACCTACACCACATGGACTGCAGCTCTTCAAGAGGACAGCTCACCACCAACTTCTCAAGGGCAATTAGGGATGGGCAATAAATGCTGGCCCAGCCAGTGAAGCCCACATCCCGTGAATGAATAAAAAGAACCCTGCGGGATAATGGCATCCCTGATCAGATCTTTGCTCACCGAATAGCACACAAACTCATGAATGGGCCTAAGGATGCCACTTCAGTCCTGAGAAGTGCCCAGTCTACCTCAGAATACCCTGGAAAAATTTGAGGAACAGGTGAAGCTAACCGTTGCACACTGCTACTATGCAGTAGCAACACGGGTGGTATTCTCCATTAACAAGATGTTGCCGTCAAGCCAAAAAGGTGTTTGGCTTTTCACACAAATGAATAAAATGCTATATGAATTCAGTGCCAGTGTGATGCCAGGTATGTACACTGTACGTCCCAATGACTAGCAGATCGGATCAAACAGCGAGTCCCTTTGGCTGTTCACAACAGGCAAAGTACTGACTGTACCCAACCAGCCTGTGCTTGCAAAACCCAAGACTGAGTGTCCAACATTAGATGTGATTCCGTGATTAAACGTGATTAAACAGCCCTGATTGTGCTAAGAATTACATTGACAACCAATTTATGATTATCAGTTGGGCTCATAGTGTGGATCACTTATCCATGCTAGAAGCTACATATATTCACACACAGGACCCTGTACTTTGCAGACAGAAGGAGTGTCTCCATGCATTGCACATTTTTCAATTGAACAAAACCTTGGAGAACAGCCATTCCCTGGTTCATTTCCAAATGGCAATGCCTGGTTTGAATTTAAACTAAAGCCTGACAATTAATTGCTCCCTGGTGCATTCTCCATGACAACTCATCTACAATCACAGTCCACTTGCCAACCAATCAGCACTCTTTTCTCATGCAGTGTAAATTGTTGTTTCCTTTATAATTGGTATTCTTGTGCATTGATGAGCGCATGACGAAAAATTTTGACAGCTTTTTTCAGCAATATAGTGCCATTCACAGCCACTGGTTGTCTCAAAGTCCTCCACAGTCAACAAAGTACTTTTTTGAAGTGTAGTCACTGTTGTAATGTAGGAAATATGGCAGCCAATTTACAAACAGCAAACTCCACAAACAACAATTTGAATGTCATCAGATAATCTGTTTTTGTGATTTTGACCGAGGGATAAATATTGGCCCGGACACCAGGGATAGTTCCCTTGGTCGCCTTTGAATTAGTGCTATGGGGTCTTTACCTGGAGGGCAGACAGGGCCTCAGTTTAAAGTCTTATTGAAAAGACAGCACTTCAAACAGTGCAACACTCCTCAGTACTGCACTGGGAGTGTGAATCTTTGTTTTTGTGCTCAAGACCTGGAGAGAGGACATGAACCTGCAACCTTATGACTCAGACAAGAGGGTGCTACCAACTGAGCCATGTCTGATACCTAAGCAGTATTGCACCGAGCTGGAATTGTGTGAAATGTTGGTACACTAATGAGCACGGCTGTGTTTTTGTGCAATATTGGTATAGTGGTGGACACAGCTGGAATTGAATGTGATACTGGTAGTGGTGAGCACAGCTGGAATTGTGTGTGATTCTGGTAGTGGTGAGCACAGCTGGAATTGTATGTGATGCTGGTAGTGGTGAGCACAGCTGGAATTGTGTGTGATTCTGGTAGTGGTGAGCACAGCTGGAGTTGTGTGTGATGCTGGTAGTGGTGAGCACAGCTGGAATTGTATGTGATGCTGGTAGTGGTGAGCACAGCTGGAATTGTAGGTGATGCTGGTAGTGGTGAGCACAGCTGGAATTGTACGTGATGCTGGTAGTGGTGAGCACAGTTGGAATTGTATGTGATGCTGGTAGTGGTGAGCACAGCTGGAATTGTGTGTGATTCTGGTAGTGGTGAGCACAGCTGGAATTGTGTGTGATTCTGGTAGTGGTGAGCACAGCTGGAATTGTATGTGATTCTGGTAGTGGTGAGCACAGCTGGAATTGTATGTGATGCTGGTAGTGGTGAGCACAGCTGGAATTGTATGTGATGCTGGTAGTGGTGAGCACAACTGGAATTGTGAGTGATTCTGGTAGTGGTGAGCACAGCTGGAGTTGTGTGTGATGTCGGTACAGTAGTGAGCACAGCTGGAATTGTGTGTGATGCTGGCACAGTGGTGAGCACAGCTGGAATTGTGTGTGATACTAGCACAGTGGTGAGCACAGCTGGAATTGTGTGTGATGTCGGTACAGTAGTGAGCACAGCTGGAATTGTATGTGATGCTGGTAGTGGTGAGCACAGCTGGAATTGTATGTGATGCTGGTAGTGGTGAGCACAGCTGGAATTGTATGTGATGCTGGTAGTGGTGAGCACAGCTGGAATTGTATGTGATGCTGGTAGTGGTGAGCACAGCTGGAATTGTGTGTGATGTCAGTACAGTAGTGAGCACAGCTGGAATTGTGTGTGATGCTGGCACAGTGGTGATCACAGCTGGAATTGTGTGTGATGTCAGTACAGTAGTGAGCACAGCTGGAATTGTGTGCGATGTCGGTACAGTAGTGAGCACAGCTGGAATTGTGTGTGATGCTGGTAGTGGTGAGCACAGCTGGAATTGTATGTGATGCTGGTAGTGGTGAGCACAGCTGGAATTGTATGTGATGCTGGTAGTGGTGAGCACAGCTGGAATTGTTTGTGATGTCGGTACAGTAGTGAGCACAGCTGGAATTGTGTGTGATGCTGGCACAGTGGTGAGCACAGCTGGAATTGTGTGTGATGTCGGTACAGTAGTGAGCACAGCTGGAATTGTGTGTGATGTCAGTACAGTAGTGAGCACAGCTGGAATTGTGTGTGATGCTGGTAGTGGTGAGCACAGCTGGAATTGTATGTGATGCTGGTAGTGGTGAGCACAGCTGGAATTGTATGTGATGCTGGTAGTGGTGAGCACAGCTGGAATTGTATGTGATGCTGGTAGTGGTGAGCACAGCTGTAATAGTGTGTGATACTAGTACAGTGGTGAGCACAGTTGGAATTGTGTGTGATGTCGGTACAGTAGTGAGCACAGCTGGAATTGTGTGTGATGCTGGCACAGTGGTGAGCACATCTGGAATTGTGTATGATGTCGGTACAGTAGTGAGCACAGCTGGAATTGTGTGTGATGTCGGTACAGTAGCGAGCACAGCTGGAATTGTGTGTGATGTTGGTACAGTAGTGAGCACAGCTGGAATTGTGTGTGATGTCAGTACTGTAGTGAGCACAGCTAGAACTGTGTGTGATGTCGGTACAGTAGTGAGCACAGCTGGAATTGTGTGTGATGCTGGCACAGTGGTGAGCACAGCTGGAATTGTGTGTGATACTAGCACAGTGGTGAGCAGAGCTGGAATTGTGTGTGATGTCGGTACAGTAGTGAGCACAGCTGGAATTGTGTGTGATGTTGGTACAGTAGTGAGCACAGCTGGAATTGTGTGTGATGTCCGTACAGTAGTGAGCACAGCTGGAATTGTGTGCGATGCTGGCACAGTGGTGAGCACAGCTGGAATTGTGTGTGATGTTGGTACAGTAGTGAGCACAGCTGGAATTGTGTGTGATGCTGGCACAGTGGTGAGCACAGCTGGAATTGTGTGTGATACTAGCACAGTGGTGAGCACAGCTGGAATTGTGTGTGATACTAGCACAGTGGTGAGCACAGCTGGAATTGTGTGTGATACTAGCACAGTGGTGAGCACAGCTGGAATTGTGTGTGATGTCGGTACAGTAGTGAGCACAGCTGGAATTGTGTGTGATACTAGCACAGTGGTGAGCAGAGCTGCGTCCCATGCTGTGATTCAAGTTTAATTCCCAATAAGAACATTAAGTGGCAGGGGAGCTCTGTGGAGCACTCTTGCCTCTAGATGTGCTCATTCCTACTCCAGGGCTTGAGACATGGGCCGGAATTTCCTGGCCACGCGTGGCACGACCCGCGTAGGTGACGCGGTGACCCAGCCAAAAGTTCGCTGACTCTCGGTGGGACTGGACGATCCCAGCAGCAGGCGGCGCCGGAGAATCCGCCCATGATCTGACACGTGAAAGCCAAACACCTTTTGCCTGCTTAGCTTTAGGTAAACGACCACATGGTTTTATATGAAGAGGAGCAAGGGAGGCCTGACAGCACCTACCCCTCATCAGCACCATCACAGCAGAATAACTGGTCATTTATCACTTTGCTCTTTGTGGGATCTTGCTGTGCCACAGATTGGCTGCCCCGTTTTCTGTGTTACAACAATGACCACACTTTGAACATACCTCACTGGCTGTGAAGATTTTGGGATGTGCTGAGGTTGTGAAAGGTGCTGTACAAATCCAAATCTTTCTTTTATTGGCTCCTGAACTTGTCCATTTTGCCACCCACTCACCCCCATCCTCGAGGCTGAATTTTATGCTCCTCCACCCTCGGATGGGCTTCCCAATGGGTTCTCGCCCACATTGACCTCTCTGAAATTTTATGCAGGGGTGGGTGGGGCCTTGGTTGGCCCACCTGCCCTTGACCCAGTTAAGGACCTTAAGTGGTCAATTATTGACCACTTAAGGGCCGAATCCCGCCAAACCTCAATTTCAGGCTGGCGGGAAAATAAATTGGGTTCAAGATTCGGGTGGGAAGGTGGGGCGCCTCCATCAGCAGGTTCCCCTTTAACACCGGGCCCCTCCCACCACAACCTTTTGGTCCAGTAACCACAGGACCCCCAACCCTGCCAAGTGAGGGGCGGAAGTCCTGCCTCCAGCCAATTAACACCCTGTGGAGCGTGAAATGGCTGTGGGGCGGGAAGGGGAACCCCGACATCCTAAAAACGCTGGCCTTGGTGTGTAACCCATGCTGAACTTTGACATGTAACTCAGACTTTTTTTTAAATTCGCTCATGGGATGTGGGTGTCACTGGCTGGGCCAGCATTTATTGCCCATTCCTAATTACCCTTGAGAAGGTGGTGGTGAGCTGCCTTCTTGAACCATGTGGTGTAGGTACACCCACAGTGCTGTTAGGGAAGGTGTTTCAGGATTTTGACCCAGTGACAGTAAAGGAACGGCGATATATTTCCAAGTCAGGATAGTGAGTGGCTTGAAGGCGAACTTCCAGGTGGTGATGTTCCCATGTGTCTGCTGCCCTTGTCCTTCTAGATAGTGGTGGTCGTGTGTTTGGACATGTCTAAGGAGCCTTGGTGAATTCCTGCAGTGCATCTTGTAGATGGTCCACACTGCTGCTACTGTGCGTCGGTGGTTGAGGGAGTGAATGTTTGTGGATGGGGTGCCAATCAAGTGGGCTGCTTTGCCCTGGATAGTGTCGAGTTTCTTGAGTGTTGTTTGAGCTGCACTCACCCAAGCAAGTGGGGATTATTCAATCACACTCCTGTGTTGCGCCTTGTAGATGATGGACAGACTTTGGGGAGTCAGGAGGTGAGTTATTTGCCGCAGGATTCTTAGCCTAGTATTTATATGGCTAGTCCATTTCAGTTTTTGGTCAATGGTAATCCCCAGGATGTTGAGAGTGGGGGATTCAGCGATGGTAATGCCATTGAATGTCAAGGGGCGATGGATTCTCTCTTGTTGGAGATGGTCATTGCCTGGCACTTGTGTGGCATGAATGTTGCTTCCCGCTTGTCAGCCCAAGCCTGGATATCGTCCAGGTCTTGCTGCATTTGGACATGGGCTGCTTCAGTATCTGAGGAGTTGCGAATGGTGCTGAACATTGTGCAATCATCAGCGAACATCCCCACTTCTGACCTTATGATGGAAGGAAGGTCATTGATGAAGCAGCTGAAGATGGTTGGGCCAAGGACACTACCCTGAGGAACTCCTGCAGTGATGTCCTGGAACTGAAATGATTGACCTCCAATGACCCCCTCCTTTGTGCTAGGTATGACTTCAACCAGTGGAGAGTTTTCCCCCAGAATCCCATTGACCCTAGTTCTGCTAGGGCACCTTGATGCCACACTCAGTCAAATGTTGCCTTGATGTCAAGGGCAGTCACTCTCACCTCATCTCTGGAGTTCAGCTTTTGTCCATGTTTGAACCAAGGCTGTAATGAGGTCAGGAGCTGAGTGGCCCAGGCAGAACCCAAACTGGGCATCAGTGAGCAGGTTATTGCTAAGCAAGTGCAGCTTGATGACACTGTTGATGACCCCTTCCATCACTTTAATGATGATCGAAAATAGACTGATGGGGAGGTAATTGCCTGGGTTGGAATTGTCTTGCTTTTTGAGTACAGGACATACCTGGGAAATTTTCCACTTAGCCGGGTAGATGCCAGTGTTATAGCTGTACTGGAACAGCTTGGCTGGGGGTGCGGCAAGTTCTGGAGCACAAGTCTTCAGTACTATTGTCAGGGCCCATAGCCTTTGCAGTATCCAGTGCCTTCAGCCATTTCTTTATATCACATGGAGTGAATCGCATTAGCTGAAGACTGACATCTGTGATGCTGGAGACTTCCGGACAAGTCAAGATGGATCATCCACTTGGCACTTCTGGCTGAATTTTGTTGCAAATTCTTCAGTCTTATCTTTTTGATGTACTGGGCTCCCCCATCATTGAGGGTGGAGATATTTGTGGAGCCTCCTCCTCTAATGGGTTATCTAATTGTCCACCACCATTCATGACTGGATGTGGCAGGACTGCAGAGATTAGATCTGATCCGTTAGTTATGGAATTGCTTAGCTCTGTCTATCACTTGCTGTTTATGCTGTTTGGCACTCAAGTAGTCCTGTATTGTAGCTTCACCAAGTTGACACTTCATTTTTAGGTATGCCTGGTGCTGCTCCTGGCATGTCCTCCTGCATCCTGCATTGAACCAGGGTCAATCCCCTGGCTTGGTGGTAATGGTAGAGTGGGGGATATGCCGGGCCATGAGGTTACAGATTGTGGTTGAGTACAATTCTGCTGCTGCTGATAGCCCCTCATGGATGCCCAGTCTTGAGTTGCTAGATCTGCTCAAAATCTATCCCATTTAGCACGGTGATAGTGCCACAAAACACGATGGAGGGTATCCTCAATGTAAAGGTGGGACCTTATCTCCACAAGGACAGGTGGTTACTCCTGCCAATACTGTCTTGGACAGATGCATCTGTGACAGGCAGATTGGTGAGGATGAGGTCAAATATGTTTTCCCTCTTGTTGGTTCCCCCACCATCTATTGTAGGCCCAGGCTAGCAGCTATGCCCTTTAGGAATTGGCCAGCTCAGTCAGTAGTGGTGCTTCTGAGCCATTCTTGGTGATGGACATTGAAGTCCCCCACCCAGAGTACATTCTGCAGCCTTGCCACCCTCAGTGCTTCCTCCAAGTGATGTTCAACATGGAGGAGCACTGATTCATCTGCTGAGGGAGGGGCGTAGGTGGTAATCAGCAGGAGGTTTCCTTGACCATGTTTCACCTGATGCCATGAGGCTTCATGGGGTCTACAGTCGATGTTGATGGGCTCCCAGGGCAACTCCCTCACAACTGTATACCACTGTACCGCCACCTCTGCTACCCAGGGATGGTGATGTCTGGGACATTGTCTGTAAGGTATGATTCCGTGAGTCAGGCCGTTGCTTGACTTGTCTGTGAGACAACTCTCCAATTTTTGGCACAAGCCTCCAGATGTTTGCAAGGAAGACTTTGCGGGGTCAACAGGGCTGAGTTTACTGTTGGCATTTCTGGTGTGTCCGGTTTCATTCCGTTTTGACTTTCTTGCAGTGTGATACAACTGAGTGGCTTGCTAGGCCATTTCAGAGGTCACTTAAGACTCAATCGCATTGCTGTGGGCCTGGAGTCACATGTAGGCCAGACCAGCTAAGGACGGCAGGTTTCCTTCCCAAAGGATATTAATGAACCAGGTGGGCTTTTACGACAATCGACAATGATTTCTTAATTCCAGATTTTTATTGAATTCAAATTTCACCATCGATCCCAGGTCCCCAGAGCATTACCCTGGGTCTCTGGATTACTCATCCAGTGACAGTATCACTACGCTATCGCCTCCCCTTATCAACCTTTTTTTGTTGTTGGGTCAAATGATGATCACTGAATGAAGTGAAAAAAAAGTGAACATGTGATAAAATTTTATTAAAGAAATTTTGACAGGTTACAGAACGAATCAGCCAAGCCATGTACTAAGGCACTTAAAATGTGCTGTGATAAAAACCAATAGTTTAGCTTATAACATAATGTCACATTAAATACTCATAAAAGAGCTTATTATACAATGTAGGAACTTTTAACACACACAAACACACACAAGTAACCTGGGTTGGCTGTAGAAACATAACAAGAACAAAGCATGGCCTTTAAAACAGAAAGAGACTTGGGGTCTTTTTTTTTTGGAAAATATATATTTGCAACACTTTACAAAAACACGCGGACAGATTATAGAATCATTTGCCGATTCTAGACAGTGTAGTTTTTTTTCCAGTTATTTACAACCAATACAATTTATAAATCAAATTTACATTCGTTTGTTGTACATCTGTAGAGATCCTCCGTCTACAAGACGAAAGACTGCACAAAGTCAAAAGAACAATAAGGTTTTTTTTTAGCAGCTGCCAGTTTTAGGTTGTCTGTTGTGCAGGACAGTTGGGAGAAGTTGCTTTGCTTTTCCTGGAGTATCTGATCAGACATCAACAGTCAGTCTTATTGCCTGAAATACTGCCCGAGTGAAATCTAGAGCCCTGTTTGAGAGGTTAATTAATTCTGGGAACAACAGGGAGATGGGCTGATCCACGTATCTTGAAAATAAAACTGAGGCCTTTGATTTCATACTTGCAAAGTACATGGCAAACTTGTGTGGATTATTTATGCAGGAAATGCATCTTTAAAAATTCCGATATGCCAGGGCAGCATTTTACGGATTAAATCTGCGCTTTGTCTTCTCTCTCATTTTATTGTGTGTTTCAGGCCCTTTCGAAAGATACAGATCCTGTCATAAGGGATGTGGCAGGAGTGCCAGCCGTTCCTCTCTCCTGCTCCTCCGTAAGGAAGGATGTTGATAAACACAAGAGAATGGGTCCTCCTCTCCCTCCAGATTCCCGAGCAATACGAGAAGGATCAGGGATCAGAGGACAGGGAGGAAAAAAGTTGCTGTTCCCAGTGTTAGGAGGTTTATAACAGGGTTGGATAAATGTGGCAGATGTCGGAGGCAAGTCTGAATAAGCAGCTCTCAATGCAGCACAACATGGGACAGTTCACCTGGCAGCGTGCTGGGTGTGCACACCATCATGTGCCAACATCCACTTCTTCTAAGCTCGGTCACAGTTTACGTGAGGACATTAAATTCACAATCAGTTCGTGCTCCTTCAATGACCTGGAACCCTTTGCTTTCCTATTCCCCTCGCTGCCTATTTACAGGAAAGTCAAGCTTCAACAACGGGTAGCCAATCACCCACCGCATATCTGACACAAAGCTGCCCTGGTGTTTGTAACTCTGGTGTCCCATCGCAACTCATTAAAATAAATGCTCTCCTGAAACACACTCTGCCTTAAGGACTCTCTCCGCTCCCTCCTCGATCAACACCAGTTAGCCAGAGGGAACGAGGTGCACTATCAGGCAGCCCGTGTCTGTCCCTCCCTCCAATTCCCCTGCTTTCTCCCATACAGATGATTAAGTATTAAAAACAGGCTGACTGCCACAATCCATTTGGTCCTTCTCATTTCCAATTGCTTCCTTCAAGGTTAGAAACAGTAAACACAAGTGCTAAAACACAAAATTCATAAGCTGATACCAAATCTCTCTCACTTCGTCTTTTTTTGGTAACTTACGAGAAACTGAGTCAATTGGATGGAAAATGGGGAGCTCATGCTTTGGCACACTGGTATGGTGCAGGGGACATACTCAACTCCCCAACCTGCAGTAAGACATGGTGAGCCATGACTGTAGCTCATGGACCCTCTTCCCGATCAGTCTTTCAGATTGAGGCATTTTTCCCCACCCCCACTTCCTCTCCCTGATGAAAGACTCATAATTTGCAGGTGCTAAAGTCTTTGGATGATACACGTATATCTGATCCAAAAAAGTCTCCATCATTTGCCATCCTGAAGGTCACTGAGGGTGGGGAGACACCTGGGGTGGTGAGAGACTGTTGCGTCTGTGAGGCGATTGCAGAACATATATGAGGAAATGTTTGCATTTACAAAGAGCCTCCAGATCTCATCGACCACCAATTGCACCTTAGAAGGAGGCACCATTTGCCCAGGGAGCACCGCCCCCTTTGTCCCTCAAGTGAACAGCTTTCAAAGCCAGAGGGAGCTGTAAGTCAATGTGGGGTTTGGGGCCAGGTGAGTTAAAAGGCCATGGCCATTGGGTCTAATCTGCTTCAACCTATGCAGATCTCTTCCATCATTGGGCTGGTCTACTGCAGGAGGAGAAAGGCCCTATTGCAGAATGTTGCTCAACAGGTGCCTGTAAAGTTACAACCCTCCCAACCACCAGCTCTCCCTCTTCCACCCAGTGGGAAAGATGCCACTCATCCAGTCCTTGACCTGCCTCTCTACAGCTCCCAGAAGTCTGCACACACCTCTCAGCGCCAGCTTTGCAGTGAGTTCATACCTGTCTGAAAATCCCGCTCTGTCTCATTTTGTACATTTTTGTCGAGACACAGCAAAATAATAATTTTTTTTGAGTTAAAGATAGTGTCAACGAGAGCGGTCATCAAACACCCATAAATAAATATCACTGGCTTAGAAAATTAGCAGGAGGGTGGAGGTGAAAGAGAGACCAGTAACACGACATAGGCTCAGGCTAGAGACTTTGTTTTGTCCAATGTGTATTTTATGCAGGATATGAGCTGTATACGGCTTTGAGCTTTCATCAGGACAGCGTTAGAGCTCGAACAGGTAATAGCAGTCGGTTTGCTGTTAGTTACATTAAGAAACAGGTTCCCTTTTCCAGTCTGATTTGCTTCCTCACAAAAAAGTGAGGAGAGCGGAAACCAGTTAGTAAATGGCAGGAAAACATTACCCTGACCACAATTCTCAATATGGGAGAACATGACAGCGACGCACGACATCGATTATTCACCAGCTGTCTGACAGCACATTGGCAGCAAAAAGTTAATGACATTTGCTCTGCTCTGGCCGTTAAAAGTGCCCTTAATTCTGTCTGGGTTCAGTTCCGCCCTCTACTGCCATCACATCATCATCATCATCATTTCTTTCATCTTTTGTTCCCCCTCTAGTCACAACAAAAGAAGCTAGCCTGCCTCCACTGAGAAAGAATCTTTTAAAAAAATTACTTAGATATTAAAACTTCTCTTTTTTTTTGATTGTTTTTGCTGTAGTTGTTGCATGGTCAGCCCTCTGTTGAACATCTGCGTCTGACAGGAAGGTGCACAGAACACACGTTAAGTCCGGCATAGCCTCGGTAGCGATTCCACAAGCGCACCGTCTTCAATACTCGACAATATGAGTCTCTCCTGGAGCCTCTCGTTGCTTCCTTTATGGCCGATGGAACCTGGAGACAGGAGGGGAGGAGACGGGTTGAGATTTCATTCGCATCGACACCAATAACTTGTATTCCTATAGCTTTGTGGATATCGTAAGAACATTGCCAAACAAAATTTGACCCTGAGACACACAAGGAGATATTAGGACAGATGGCCAAAGGCTGGATCAAAGAGAGGAAGTCAAGGACTAGTGGGGGAGGGGAAACAGTTCTGTTATGCACCATAAATTCTATTTTTATTTCAAATGGCTCCCGGTTGTCAGCTACAGTTTGGGAGTCAGCTGCACTATTGCTTTAATGGCTGAGTAATTCTGTTGGTGTTCTTGGTTTGATCGGCCAGCAGGGGGTTCAAAGTCTGGCATTTGAGAGGTGAGGCAGAGTGTAGGATGTCTCAAGTACCTGTAAGTGACTCATGTGCTAAAGCACTGGGGGTGGTAATTGCAGTCTGAACAGCGCAAATTCATCAGCTGCCTCTCCTGCATCAGACAGGGGGAGGGAGGGAGGGAGTAGGGGGATTGTGGGAGGACCTGATGTCATAATGCAGCATTGACAACAGAAACACCAAGGACACTGATAAACAAACACAGTCTGTTGTGACAGAAGGTGAAAGGCGACCAAGAGAGTGTGAGAGAGACAGAGAGAGAGAGGGAGAGAGACAGACAGAGAGAGCGAGAGAGAGAGAGAGAGATAAACATACAGTGTGGGCAGGAGATAGAGAGGGTGAGACAGAGAGAAAGAAAGCGATGCAGTCAGAGAGAGTGAAAATGACAGAGAGAGAGAGAGAGAGAGTGAGAGAATGACAGAGCACAAGAGAAAGAGAAAAGGAGACAGACACAGAGCAAGGGCAGAGGGGGAAAATAAATGGAGCCCCAAGTCCAGCTTACCTCGTTAAATGTCGGCTTTCTTCATGGACTTCCATTTCTCGGCTTTTGAATTCATTCAGTTCTTTCCGTATTGCAGCCTTAGAGGGAGAGAGAGAAAGGAGAGGTATCACATGACTGAACACAGCAGGCCAGGAATTCAGCTGCATCTGATTACTGGCACCTTATTGAATGCTAGGAGTCCTTTAGTATCAAGCCGCATTGTTTCCAACCCATTAGCATCACAAGCCTTTCACTCTCTGCAGAATCCTGAATCAGCCTCTCCTAAGCATCCAAATCACTTTGAAATCAGCCCCACAGAATGCCATGTAATATTTATTTTGAATAGGCTGGGCTCACAGGGGAAATGTTAACTCAATTTTATATTTTCTGCTACAAGCCCTGTCCATCTCTGCCAGATGGGATCTTTCAGTGCATCTCACTTGTACTGAAGGACCAATAGTCACATCTCTGCACCCTTGTTGATTGCCAGAAATTAAAACCGCCATTATATTTCTGTCTCTGCTCCTCCCGCCAATGTAAATGTTCTTGCCCCTCCCACCAATATTGGCCAGGACATTAGGGAGAACTCCCCTGTTCCTCTTCAAAATAGTGCTAAGGGAACTTACACCCACCTGAGAGGGCAGACTGGTCCTCAGTTTAATGTCTCATCTAAAAGATGGTATCTCCAACAGTGCAGCGCTCCCCCAGTACTGGACTGAAATGTCAGCCTGGTTCACAGGCTCATGTCTCTGGAGTGAGAGCTGAAGCAACTGTGACTCAGAGGAGAGAGCGCCACCCCACTGAGCTAGAAAAATCAAACAGACTGCTCACTGTGTGCAGCAACACCCTAACTACATCGAGAAAGGTCAGCTCTACGATGACACAGCACACACTGACTACAGTACCTCCTTTCCTGATTCCAATCCTCTCTATAATAACCAGTAACTCTACATGCACAGAAACACATCAGAAAAGGGGCCCAAAACAAAACAGTCAATGAGTTGGGGAGGGGCGAGATGGGGGGAGAAAGAGACAAATTGGCCTGATTGAGATTACTGTAAATCCCTCTGCCCTCGCTGGTCTACATTAGCCCCATTAAGCGACATCTCAGTTTTAAAATTCTCACCCCTGTGTTCAAATCCCTCAAGAACCTCACCCCTCCCAATTTCTGTAACCTCCCCCAACCCCATAACTGGGATATCGATGCTCCGCCAATTTTGACTGCTGGTCTGTGTTAATCAGGATTAGCGGAAAGTGCTGCAGGTTCTCACTTTATCAGCAGGTGTCAGCCGGGTCCAGGGCTTGTCAGCTCGCCGGTCATAGTCCTGGGCCTCTGTCACCTCCACATACTCATTAAAGCGAAGGATGCGGCGAGCTTGCAACTCTGCGACTGTCGGCCTGAGGCTAAGCTGTAAGGGACAGAACAGAAAGAAAGATTGATCACTCATTAACCACAGAAGGTCTGGTAGACACTGTCAATTAAACGTTTCATCAGCAAGAAACTGGCATTGAAGAGTATAGCGGGCACCGTGCTGAATGGTACCCTCCATCACGGGCGCATGATGAGCTGAATGGCCTCTTTCTCTACTGGAAGATCCTGTGATCTTTGGACTCAGCTGTGTTATTACTTATCAAACAGGCACAGTGTCACAGTAACAAACAATGGAGTTTTGTACAAGTTTTAAAAAATTCAATGACTGGGTCCATTGAGTGACTGTATCCGGGTAACAGAGTCACAAAGGTATAGAATTATTCAGCGTGAGTGCAAAATGGCAAATCAGCAATTCTGTACGGTATGGCTTTCAATGGAGCTGAGCAGAAAAGAAGCCTAATTTGGGGGGGTGGGGGGGGTGGAATAAACTGACCACAGGTGAGGCCAGTTGCCAGATTTGCTATCAACTGATTTGTCTGACAATCAAAGAGGAACTTGCACCCAGAGTGCAGTTTCTTGTAGTAAAGTCTGAGCAGAGACTCAACCCACATTGAAGCCCAAAGATTCAAATGTCCACGTTGAGATTGGCTGATGTTATGTCTATAAAATTGTATGGTCCTCTGTTCAGTCGATACCTGGCATTTGAAATTCCACCATGAAAATAGAAATCAAATGAAATTGCTCTGCTATTTGCTCAGGCACACGGCAGGTAATGGTGCTCCTTGCTGGTGAGTATGAGTTTTGCTATGCACGCACAGCTCCTCTTAAAGCCACCAAGGCATTCCCATGTCCTGGGCAGTTAGGGAGCTACTTTAAGGGGCTCCCAAAACCCCATTCGATGACTGGACTCCCAGTCTCCACCCCCCGGGACTGTCCGCAATGGGATTTAAACCCTGCACCTTCTGACTTAGAGGCAGGGAATGTTAACAGAGAGCCGGCAGCACATGCTTTCCCAGAATGAAGCTTTGTAAATGTCCTCGTATCGTTCAAGAGAACTTTGATTGTACAGAAGATTCATTTTTTAAAAAAATCTGCTGATTTGCTTTTTCAACCGCTTGCCCCGTGTGTCCTGTTCAATCCAGTGTCTCTGAGGCAGAACCATTGGGGTTTGTTGTTCTTAAATTGCTTCAGGCAATGATGAGAAGTGAGGTTTACCTTGCGCGTCAGCCGTCTCCTGATCTCCAGTCTTTCCTCATGTTCCTCTTCTTCGTTTCGATCTGTTTTTTAAACAAAGGGAGAGGGTCAGACTCAGTGGAAGTTTTTTTGCAAAGGCAACAGCAGTCATTCAGCGCAAGGTAGACATAGGGGAATCCTGCCTCCTCTGACTTCCATTCTGACAGCTGTGACGTGTATTAAGCCACCCCTTACAGCCATGTCACTATGCGTTCCATTGCCTGTACCTTCCTATTTTTGGCCCCACGTGATGAGAGGCACACTCAGAGAGAAGGTGGGGGAGGAGGAGGGGTGCGAGGAACACCGTGGTTGGAGGAGAAACTTGAGGCTCAGACCCGGGGAGCTGCTTGGCAGGCAGTCACTGCACTGGTTGCCTCTCCTGAGGATCCTCCTCCCTCTCCTGATGTAAGGCAGGAGAACGAGAGAGATATAGGAGGTCTCCGTTTGGAAGCACAGACAGGCTTGATATATAGTGCAGGTGAGCTGAAATGTGAACTGGGTAGGAACACAAGCACACACAGACACACACTCACACACACACACATACCAGCCAAGCATTTCACTCTGCTGTGGCCTGAGTGGTCATAAGCAGTGACCATAACTCCAGGGCTAAAACAACTTGCTTTCATATAGACCTGTTCCAAGCAGCTTTCCAGGAGTGCTCGCCAACAAAGCTGGTCACTGAGCCACAAAAGGACACATTAAGGGAAAATGGAATTAATCTTGGTGACTGAGGCAGGTTTTAATGAGCAACTTAGGGGAAGAGAGAGGCAGAGAGGTTTAGGGAGACAATTCGTGAGTTAGGGCCTTGGCAGCTGGAGCTGGTGGCTTCTCTGGGATCAGGGGGTCAGAAGCCAGGAGCACAGAGACCCAGAGGCCTTCATTAATGAATGGAAGCAGGTTCACTAGTAACTTCCATGTTGGTATGTTCAAAAGGGAGTTACATAAATATGTGGAGGAGGGAAAAATGCAGGGCAGTAGAGCATGAGAAAGAGCATTATCCCTTCAGCTCACTATTAGTCCTCAAGATTCTACATTACACAGACTATTTATCTTTGCCAGTGACAGAAACACGAGTTAAAAAAATTTAATAGGATATTAATAGGACTGTTATCATCTTAAATTCCTGTGTCCTCTCCCCACCTCCTCCATCCTGCATTGACAGCAATAAAGCTTAACACTGTACAGTGAACATGGGGTTAATCTCACTGAGGCTCTGATCATCGAATGATGCAGCACAGACGGAGGCCACTCAGTCCATTGTGAATGTGCAGTTTCTCAAAAAGAGCTATTGGAATGGTCCCACTCTCCATTCTCTTTCCTCCGAGCTCTACCATGTATCCAGCTCCCTTTTGAATGTTACTATTGAATCACCTTCTACCAGGGTGTTCGGGTAGTGCATTCCAGATTGTAACAAACAGCTGTTTAACAAAAAAAAACTCCTCATCATCTTCGCCTGCTTCATCGTCAATGATCTTAAATCTCTGCCCTCTGGTTGCCGACCCTCCTGCCAGTGGGAACAGTTTCTCCCCAGTTATCAGAATCCAAATATCCTGTTAACCTTCTCTGCTCCACGGGGAATCCCAGATTCTCCTCAACGTAACTGCAGCCTCTTACCCCTGGCAAACCTTCAGTCAGTGCCGGAATCTTTGCCGAGGCTGTGGGTGAACCACAAAAGGTTACCGCCAACCCCCACCCCCCCACCCCTCCACAACACCCCCCACCCAGGACATCAGCAGCATCTGTTTGTATCCTGGTGTTCATTGTTGGCTTAAACTAAACTAATATCTGAATAAAAATGAGTGGTTCGTTAATTCTATAAAGTGGGTGGATGTGGGGAGGGTGGTAGTTAAAGGTGCTGTTTCATAGCCCCCTCACCCACAAACAAGCAGCTGGGGAGTGGGGGGGAGGGGAGAGGGGGCAATTGGGGGTGGGGGGGGATTCATAAGTGAAGCCGGAAGTGAAATTCCCCAGCGCTGAAACAGTTACATTCCTGCATCAGCTGCTCTGTGACGTCCCAGGGAAACCTCGATGACGGAGCTGGGAGGTGGGATTTTCCATCCTGGTCGCTCCCACACGCCCAGAGGGGGGAGGAGGGGGAGGGGATGCGGGGGCGGATTCCCCCCCTCTCTCCCCCACCCCCCCCCCCCCCCCCCCCCACCCCCCCTAACCCTCCTCCACATAGACGTGTGGTGCTCTGCGGCAGATTGACTTGTCTGAAGCTTAATTCCAAGCCACCTCACCAGGAAAAAAAAAGGCATTTAACCTTAAATGGAAGGACCACATCATCCGCTGATCAGATTCTCCTGCATCACCCTTTCAATAACTCTCTCTCTCTCTCTCTCTGCAATAGCGAAATTGTCTTTATTTTTTTTTTTTGCAACGAGTTAATTTTTAAGTTCACATCCAGAGTTATTGTAATGCAGACAGTAGCCGGGATGATCTTTATATTTCTACACATCAGTCCCAATTCACATTCCATTCCAGGCAACCCGCTCTGGTGCAGAAATTCCGCTGCAGCTTTCGGTTTAGCTTGAGATTGCAATTGTTGATTCGAGCACAGCCGTGAGACAGGCAGACAGAGAGAGAGAGGGAGAGAGACAGAGAGAGAGATATATATACCCTCTGCACACACCAATCAAGAACGCATTAGCTAAGCAATAAGAGCAGATCTCATCTTACTTACATCTCAAGATGTTCCTCTGTTCCAGTTCTTCCAGTGAGGGTCTCTGGCTGAGTCTCCTGCCGAACACAATAACAATGGAATAGTGCACCATGTTTTTAAGATAAAGAATTCCTTCCCTTATCCTCTTCTAAAGCGAAAATCAAGAGCTGACTGCTGGGCAAGAGTTGATGTTTTCGGCTGCTGAAATCCCTCGGTCTCCTGTGCTGGCAGTAGACAGAACTGTATCACTGTCAGCTTGCGATGATTCACTGGCAGAGTCTCCACTGCCTTTATATACGCTCTAGCTGACGGTTCCGGAAGAGCTGGGTGGAGGGGGGAGGGGGGTGGGGAGAGAGGGAGAGCTAGAGAGGAGGATCTAAACATCGTAACAAAAAATAAGCCTGGTCACATTATACATCCATGTGCTTTTTTTCATTCTCTCTCTCTCTCTCTCTCTCTCCGAGGATTGTCAATTTTTTTTATGAAGATAAATAATAGGATTTGTTACCTAGTTAACAGTCAGAGGGAGCTGAGGTTTTTTCCGCCCCAGAAATGTACAACACCCCAGTGCACTGAGAATAGCAGAAGCCTTCCCTGTATCCGGTGATCAGAACAGACACCAGCCATCCTCAGCAGACACAATATCCTACCCCAAATACCACCATCCTCTTTGGATGGGTGAAATGCCTACAGGTCAGACAGAAAGTGTCTGTGGTCACTCCATAGGAGAGAGGGGATGGGGTTGTCTCAAATATCAACACACTCAATAGTGCCACTCTCTCCCCCCCCCCGCCAAACACAAGACCCAGATGCTGCAAATTGCAATGTTTCCCCGGGTAAGGGTTCTCAGACTTAGAAGACTTCCCATGTCTAGAAACAAGCAGGGAAGACTACAACACCCTATGCTTATGTTCGCTTCCCATAGCTTGTTTTGTCTGGGTCACCAGAGGTTATAGTTTGAGGGGCTCTGCCCTGCATCAAGCATGGCTGACCAGGAGACTCAGTGCCCAGCACAGGCATGTTGGAAGGATTTGCAGGCTGACACCCAACCTGTTTGACCATCAAATCCTGGGGTGGGACTTGAACCTGGAGCTTCATGGCTCAGAGGCAGGGACTCTACCCACTGCTCCACGAGAGGTCCCCTCATGAGGGTTCAGAGAAATACATAAAACATTACAGTGCAGGCTGGAATTCGGATGAAAGGTCATTGACCCGAAATGTTTATTTTGTTTCCCTGTCCACAGATGTCGCCTGACCTGCTGGGTATTCCCATCATTTTCTGTTTTTATTTCTGGGCTCATGGTGACAGAAAGGAGAAACTCTAAAGGAGGTGCCTTGTTGTATATGTACATAAGTCATTGAAGATGGCAGGGCATGTTGAGAGAGCAGTTAATAAAGCATATAGTATCTTAGGCTTTATTAATAAGGGCATTGAGTACAAGAGTAAGGAGGTCATATCTACTTGTATAAGGCACTAGTTAGGCCTCATCTGGAGTACTGCGTCCAGTTCTGGGCATCATACTTGAGGAAGGATGTGAAGGCACTTGGAGAGAGTACAAAGGAGATTCACAAGAATGATTCCAGGAATAAGGAACTGTAGCTATGAGGATAGATTGGAGAGGTTGGGACTGTTTTCCTTGATGAAAAGGAGGCTGAGAGGAGACTTGACAGAGGTATTCAAGATCCTGAGGGGTATGGACAGGGTAAATAGTAAGAAACTGTTCCCACTCAAGAGAGCATCAATAACTGAAGGGCACAGATTCAAAATAATTGGAAAAAGGAGTAAATGTGATGTGAGCAAAAAAATTTTCACCCAGAAGATGGTTGGAGCCTGGAATGAACTTCCTGGGAGGGTGGTGGAGGCAGGTTTGATTGAGATATTCAAAAGGGAATTGGATTGCTACCTGAAAAGAGAGAATGTGCAGGGTAATGGGGATAAGGCAGGGGAGTGGGACTAGGTAGAGTACTCTTTCAGAGAACCAGTGCAGACTCAATGGGCTGAATGGTCTCCTTCTGCACTGTAAAGATTCTGTGATTCTGTGACCTGTTCTCCCCAAATGTGTACTTTGTTGTTAAAAGAACACGAGGCATGGCTGGAGAGGAAATATTATTTTGTCCAAAAGTATTAGAACCCCGAGAATGTGCAGTCCTTTCAAAAAATTAAATCTTAGGATGTGGTGGTCGCTGGTAAGGTGGACATTTATTAGCCTGAGAGGGTGGTGGTGAGTCTTCTTAAATCACAGGTATCGTTTGGTACAACTGAGTGGACTTTTCAGAGATAGAGTCAACCATATTGGTGAGGGACTGGAGTGACATTTGGGCCAGATCAGATAAGACTGGCATGTTTCATTCCTGAAAGGATATTAATGAACAAGCTGTTTTATTTTACAACAATCCAACAGCTTCATGTTGCCAGCTATGCATTTCAACGGAATTCAATTTCTTGAGCTGCTCTTTGTGGGATCTGAACTCGTGTTCCCTGGATTATTAGCCCAGGCATGTAGGGCACTCCTCCTCCTGCAGGTATCGTACCCCGAGAGGGTGTTGACAACCAGAGACTTTCACTAGATTGGTCCATGATTATGTTTGGCAAAGTACTGCAGTGTGCATTTCTGTGACATTAGTCCACTAATATAACCTTGACATTACAGTAACCCAGTGAAATCCCAGCCTGGTATCTCAGAGTTAGCAGAAGTAACAAATAACTAGTAACCGATCAAGGAACATCCTTTAATCGTGATCTACTTCGCTTGAACAGGTGTGAACAGGAAGTTCATTTCTCAAACTGTGGAATGCAACATTTAGAAACTAACATTGAACATTTTCAAAGGAGCAGAAACAGGTTTTGTGACAAGGTTTTGCAAGTGTTAGTGGCATCCATAATACATCAGCGTCAGGTTTACCCAAACATACGCAAAAGTGCCAAGTGTGGCAACATGTCACACCAACAGTGAACTCTGCATCAACAATTCAAGCAATGTCACTGGGAGTCAGAGAGAAGATGCACTCACACCAGAACACACAGGAGAGCATGTAATAATTGTTAAAAATAGGTACCAAATAAAATGTCAATGGACTGACAGAGTTATCAATTAAGTTTAAGATCAATTAATCAATTAAATCAATAATTAATTAAATCCATTAATTAATCCATTTAAGAGGAAGCTAGATAAGGACAGGAAGCAGGAGCGGAACAGAGCAAAATACTGATAGGGTGAGATGCAGTAGAATGGGAGGGGGCTCATATGGAGTAATATATAGAGTATAGAGTAATTGGGCCAATTGGCTTGTTGGAAGATTGTACAGGAATATCAGAGATATGAAAATGACATTCCACACACCATTATAAGAAAGAGAATATACAACAGGAAGGAATTTTAATGAGCCTCACTATTGGACTAGATTTTCCATACATTCATTATTTAAAGTTTGAAACTCTAGCTCATGAATTATTGCCACTGGCCCATGGTACAGACCAGGAAGCTAGAGTGTGGGGCAAAAGATCCCTTGTTATTGAGCAGCTCAATCCTCACCCTGACAGATTTACACAATGGCTCATCCTGCTTCTAAAAGCAATTAGGGGTGAGCAGTAAATGCTAGCCTTGTGACGATTCCCACATTAATGTTGTTGAGAGAGAAGAGGCAAGAAACTGACCCACCTGCCTCCTTTGTTCCAATTGAATGAATGGTAGATGAGCATGCGGCGTGGGGGGTGGGGGTTGGGGGGGTGGGGGGTGGGGTGGGGTGCGGGGGATTACAAACAATTGCTAGTTAAACAGGTGATGGGCATTGATTATCCCATCTAAATAGAATAAAAAGTTACAGCTGGAACACATTGTGTGGAAGCTACTTGGAAGTCAGTAGCACTGAGGAGTTGGCTTGAAAATAAACCAATTTGAACCAAAAGACCAGCCTGGATTAATTCTTCCACCACAACCTCTTATTGCCAGTAACAGGGTGGGGGTGATGGGTGGAGGGGTGGAGGGGTGATAGGTGGAGGGGTGGAGGTGATGGGTGGAGGGGTGGGGGTGATGGGTGGGGGGGTGATGGGTGGAGGGGTGGGGGTGATGGGTGGAGGGGTGGTGTGGGGTGTGGGGTGGTGGTTGGCTGTTGGGCAGGAGGCAGTCAGTCTCTGTTAAACTGTTCTGTTCACTCAGGAGGACAGATTAACAGTGACAAAGGCCCAGATTTTACTGGCTCCGGGGAGGCAAGCTGGGACACAATGGAGGCTGGTAAAATTGTGGGGAGTGGGTCAACTCCTCAATGTAGTCCACCTGTCCAGGCATTTTCCCAGTGGTGGGACTGGATGCTGAGAGACTGTCCAGTCCAAGGAGGTGGGCAGCCAAGTACCAGAATTAAAGGCCCTAATAAGAGCCATTTTACAGTGCCGTTGGCATTTTGCCGATGGCGAGGCGATGCCCAGCTGTGTGGGTGTGTTGCCATCTAAATGGAGGCAGCCTCCCTGTGGCAGCCCAGGGATGGGGGTGTGATCAGGTTCAATGTCCCAAAGGTGAGGAGGGAAGGCAGCCCCCGTGACCTCGCCGATTACCATGGAAGGGTTTCCCCTCTGACCCTTGGCCCCCATGCATTTTATATTGAAACATACCTGGCCCAGCTCCCGAGTTCTCTTGCCTGAGCAACATCCACTTCTCCTAGTACGACTGCAGAGGTTTCAGCCCTCTGATTGGGCTGGCAGTATCAGGAGCCTGCCCGCTGTCTGTCATTGGACGGCGAGCTTGCAGGCAGCCAATTAGGAGGCTGCCTGTAGTAAAATTCAGGCCGAGGAGCCAGGAAGTGATGGGCGAAGGTTCTGATTCTCACCTTTAATGAGCAGCCCCAGAGTATTTCTGATGCTTTAAATACAACAACAATTTTCCTTTACATCGCGCCTTTAACGTAATAAAACATTTCGAAGCACTTCACAAAAGCGTTACCAAAGTAAATTTGACACTGAGCTACATAGGGAGATGTAAGGACAGGTAACCCAAAGTTGGTCTAAGAATGGAAGAGCTGCGAGCGACCGCGAGGTTTCAGGAGGGAATTGCAGATCTTCCAGCCTCAGCAGATACCAAAGCGCAGTCGCCAGTGATGGAGTGATTAAATTCGGAAATGCTGACCTTGCTCACAACCCACACATCCCGTGAAAAAGATATACCCATCTTAAAGTAAACTTTCGGGTCATTCATCCACTTCCTCATCCCTCCCAACAAGGAATAGAATTTGTCCTCTCCTCTAAGGTAGTCACAGACGGTTTCTAAATCATTGTGAATGATTGAATCATTGTGAATCATTGCTTTGCACTGACACAGCCTCTTACAAATTCCACTGAAATGATGCAGTTAAAACTGAAAAGGTCACAATGTTACTGGAAGATGAAAACATGAGCTGAAGAGCTAATTACTGTGACTTCATAGCTACACACTTATCTAGAACTGAGAATTGATAATAGATATTTCTATAGGAAGCAGTTAGCGAGAACAGAAAATAGCAACTGAACTAGGGCATGAAACTAAAATGTGATGGTAGAAACCTGTCCCTCATTCTCTTCCTCGATATCACCTTTCAGGCTTTACCTCCCATCGAGTGGGTATATAACCTTCCCTCACTTCCTACATCTTCGGAAATTGCTAACAGGCAGCTATAGAATGTAATATTCCGTCTCGTAATATTCTGCCTCTCTTCCTCCTTCATCGAACGATATAGCACAGTACAAGGCCATTTGGCCCTTTGTGCCCATGCTGGCCCTTTGAAAGAGCCATCCAACTCACTCAATGCCGCCATCTACTAATTGGCTGTCACATTTCCTGCATTATAAGAGTGGCCACTCTTCAAAACGACTTTGCCTGTAAAGCTCTTGGGGGTGCCCTGAGATCATGGAAGGTGTTATATAAATGCATGCCTTTCCCCGTCTGCCAATCAGAATCAGGCATGGCCAATCAGGTGCTTGTGTCTTTTTTATTCATTTACGAAATGTGGGTGTCACTGGCTGGGCCAGCATTTATTGCCCATCCCTAATTGCCCTTGAGAAGGTGCTGGTGCGCCGTCTTCTTGAACCGCTGCAGTCCATGTGGTGTAAGTACACCCACAGCGCTGTTAGGGAGGGATTTCCAGGATTCTGACCCAGTGACAGTGAAGGAACGGCGATATATTTCCAAGCCAGGATGGCGAGTGACTTGGAGGGGAACTTCCAGGTGGTGGTGTTCCCATCTATCTGCCGCCCTTGTTCACTGATCCTAATGCCCACTGATCCTGAGGTATCTTGGTGGAGGGGTTACCCACAGAGGCAGAGTTATACTAAGATATGCCACCAAATCCATGTCCAAATGCAGCAAGACCTGGACAATATCCAGGCTTGGGGTGGCAAGTAACATTCACGCCACACAAGTGTCAGGCAATGACCATCTCCAACAAGAGAGAATCCAATCATCGCCCCTTGATTTCAATGGCATTACCATCACTGAATCCCCCACTATCAACATCCTGGGGGTTACCACTGACCAGAAACTGAACTGGACGAGCCATATAAATACTGTGGCTACAAGAGCAGGTCAGAGGCTAGGAATCATGTGACAAGTAACTCACCTCCTGACTCCCCAAAGCCTGTCCACCATCTACAAGGCACAAGTCAGGAGAGTGATGGAATACTCCCCACTTGCCTGGATGAGTGCAGCTCCAACAACACTGAAGAAGCTGTACACTGTCCAGGGCAAAGCAGCCCGCTTGATTGGCATCACAACCACAAACATTCACTCCCTCCACCACCGACGCACAGTAGCAGCAGTGTGTACCATCTACAAGATGCACTGCAGGAACTCACCAAGGCTCTTTAGACAGCACCTTCCAAACCCACGACCACTACCACCTAGACGGATAAGGGCAGCAGGTAGATGGGAACACCACCACCTGGAAGTTCCCCTCCAAGTAACTCACCATCCTGATTGGGAAATATATTGGCTGTTCCTTTACTGTGGTCGGGTCAAAATCCTGGAGCTCCCTTCCTAAGAGCACTGTGGATGTACCTACACCACATGGACTGCTTGGCAGAGTCTGTTCAGAGAGTCAGTATCTCCACTTCTCCTGCTCTCTAGACTGAGGGTGAAGGGGTGATCTCTGGGGACGAGCTATGGAAGATACCCCAAGGCAGCACTGACCCTCTGTGAAAAGCATGCAGGTCCTCAAAGGGTTAACAGTGAAATACTGTAAATCAACAGCTCCCACTCCAAGGGCCCATCTGAAAGTTATCAGCACACAGGATAAGGAGAGGAGAGCTCAGTGAGATGAACCAGGGAACTGGTCATGATAGGCTTAACGCTGTGCTGAATTCAGATGTTTTTACACCACTAGGGGGCTGCCTTTCTACTGAAGCTGGTTCATTATATTGGAGAAGGGAGGGAGGGAGGGATGGAGAGAGGGAAGGAAAGGGAAAAGCAAAAGAGGAAGATCAAGTTTAAAAATTAAGCTCCTTGTTTGTCAACCCGTGACCCTTGCCTGGTCTGGGTTGATACTGTGTGAACACGGCAGGGAGGCAATGTTTGCTGACTTATTTATTTTTTCCTCAGTCATTACACTCCTCTGCTCAACCTTCTCTCAGACACACTCAGTCACTCAAAAACACAGTCACCAGGTACCCTCTGCACTTTAATCCCCACACAGACTGTATCACTCGTTGAGACGCACGTAATCAGACGCCCACACATACACATACAAACTCTCACCCACTCCCTGGCATTACTCTGATTGCAGGTTTCACAGAATAAATAAAACCAGGGATTGGCTCTAAGGATAATACTGCTGGACTTGCTGTTCCATTTCGCTATTTGTTTTTTTTTAATTTAAAAAAAAAAGCGATGAAAGGCAGTTCAGATCATCTGAGTCATCTCAATCAAAGGGAGTGTGATGAAACAATCTGTGTAAATGGGTGACAGGAAGTCTGTCTCTAAAAGGATGTCAAGTGATTTTGAAGCACTCACAGTCATCATGTGGTACCAGATCTGCTGCTGTCTTTTTACAATTCACTTTCACCTTTATGAATATCAGCACAATACCCAGTCTTACGTTCACAAGATGTCACTGAAACTATTGCACCTTGGAGGCTAGAAATCATGGTCATCACTTGACATTTTAAGCAGGTTAACACCTTGTTAAGGCACAATCACACAAAAACTTTCATGTTTTTTGGGTGACACTCTCACTTCTGAGTCAGAAGTTTGCAGGGTTAAATTCCCACTCTGGAGACTCGAGCACACTCTCCCAGTGATACTTGAGGGAGTGCAACAGTGTAAGAGCTGCCATCTTCCTGATGAGGCCTTAAGCTGAGGCCTCGTTTGCCTGGTCAGGTGGATAGAAATAAGGCCACTGTTTAAACTTAAACAAGAGCAGGGCAAGGCCAGACCGAGATGGGGTGACTGATTCCTGAAGGATGCTAGTGAACCAGTTAGGTTTTTACAACATTGTTCTAAATTTATTGAATTGGTACTTACAACTTACCATGGGGGAACTTACTTAGGGACAATGTTGGTAAACTGATGATGCTTCTGAACTAGTAAACCAGAGGCCTAGGCTAATGCTCTGGGGATGTGGGTTCAAATCCCACCACAGCAACTGGTGGAATTTTAAATTCAGTTAATTGAGTAAGATCTGGAATTGAAAGGTAGTCTTCAGAATTGGGTTCCATGAAACTACTGTTGAATCACTGAACGTCCTTTAGGGAAGGGAATCTGCCACCCTTACCTGGTCTGGTCTACATGTGATTCCAGACCCACAGCAATGTGGTTGATTCAGAACTGCCCTCTGAAATGACTGAGCAAGCCACTCAGTTCAAGGGCAATTAGGGATGGGCAACAAATACTTGCCTTGTTGGCGATACCCACATCCCATGAAAGACATAAAAAAAGACAAGGTAGGATTTGAACTGATAATCTCTGGGTCACTAGTCCTGTACTCTTGTCTATAATTGGATTTATTCAACATTAAGCACAACGGTGTGATCATTCCTGTGAGAAGACAAACCGAGGGTGGGGATGTTTGGTGTCTTGCTTACCTGATGAGTTTGGTCCCAATTTGCTGCCGCAATTCCATCCGCTCCTCGTCTGATTTGCGGGGCAGGATATTCTTCTCCTCCAGCTCCTGTTTCGTTGGTCTGTTGCGGAGTTTAATGGCGAGCGTATCTCTCCGCCGTATTTTGTTGGCAAGAACACCTGGCGAGAAAGTCACAAACTCAGGGTTACCAAACGTCGCAGCTTGTGAGAGGGGGGATCTGAACACAAAGAGCTGGACAGGACGTCACCTGTGTTTCAAATGAGTAAAGTGGTTTGACAGGGTCAATACAGAGAAGCTATTTCCCTTGGCAAAGGAGTCCAGAATAAAGCAGCAGAGTTGTAAAATTAAAGCCAAACCATTCAGGCGTGAAAAGCCCGTCTGCTTCACTAATGTCCTTTAGGGAAGGAAATCTGCCATCCTTACCTGGTCTGGCCTACATGTGACTCCAGACCCACAGCAATGTGGTTGACTCTTAATGCCCTCTGAAATGGCCTAGCAAGACAATCAGTTCTCAAGGGCAGTTAGGGATGGGCAATAAATGTTGGCCCAGCCAGCGATGTCCACGTCCCATGAACGAATAAAAAAAATCAGGAAGCACTTCCTCACAAAAAGGGCAGTAGTGGAAATCTGGAACTGTTTACCTCAAAAGGCTGTGAATTCTGGGGGTCGATTGGAGTTTACAGAACAAAAATCAAAAGGTATATTGGTCTTGGAGGGAGGGAAGTAGTTTTGGTGTGGTAATGACATCAAGGATCATGGAGAAAAGATGTATAGATGGAGTTAATGACCTGAATCTTCTGGTTGGCGTGTGGGGGTGGGCCCTGCTCATGAACACGTAAAATGACGTGTGGTGGCGTCAGCTGTGTGTCCCGACATCACCACGCATCATTCTGATCTTCAGTTCGGCAGGCGTGCAGCGGAGTCGGCTGTGTGCCCGCCAAACTGTCAAAGGCCTGTTCGGGCCATTAATTAACTCATTTAACTGATTCTCAGGGCTGCCCGTCCGACCTTAAGGTTGTTGGGCAGGTGAAGAGCCCAGGCGGCCTTTGCATTTATCACAAAACCTCATCCATGGGCGGGATAAGGTTTCATGAAGTGTTTATAAATTAAATAAAATGTTTTATTAAAATCCATTGACATGTCTCAGCTCATGTGACACTGTCACGTGAGGGGACATGCCTGAATAATTTTTTCTTTTTTTTTTGGAAGTTTTCATAAAGAAAATAATCTCCCTGGGGCATGGAGCTGCCTCAGGGAGATTTCTGCGCTCTTTCGTGTGCATGCGCATGCGTGAAAAAGCTCAGGCCCCAACTCTCCCTCCTCCCCCCACCAGCACAGGGGGAGCTCAGCGCTTCTGCTCCCACCTAACCCGCCCGATTGGAAGAAAATTCTCCCCAGTGTACAAATCAGCCGTGACCTGATTGAATGGTGGAACCAATTCAAGGGGCTGAATGGCCTCCTCTTGTTCCTATACTAATCATTTCACACAGTTTAGGTTATATTTCAGTCTTAGGGCGATCTCAATGGTGGCTTATGTGAAAACTAAAATGCGGGTATCTAAGGGTCAGAGCACATTGTTGGAGCAAGACAAAGCACTTTAATTTGCTTCCAAAGAAGAGTCATACTGGACTTGAAGTGTTAACTCTGTTTCTCTCTCCACAGATGCTGCCAGACCCGCTGAGATTTCTCAGCATTTTTTTGGCTTTATTAAAGATTGTCAGCATCTTCGATGTTTTATTTTATATTATTAATTTGGATCTAATCCAGGTGGGAGTGTCTTGGGGGGTAACACAGAGAGAGCTTTACTCTGGAGTTAGCTTTTGGCATACCTTTGCTGGGACAGTGCAGAGGGAGCTTTATTCTAACTTTAACACATGACATTCCAGACTAGATTTGCTTCTTGAAGTTGAGCACATGCTGCCCTACAGGTAAACTGTTCTGAGTTGGACCAGCTATCTTGGACAGACTTAATAATACACTTAGAAAGGCATAGTATGATTAGAACAAGTCAACATGGTTTTACGAAAGGGAAATCCTGTTTGACAAATCTATTAGAGTTTCTTGAGGATGAAACTAGTAGGGCAGATAAAAGAGATCCAGTAGATGTAGTATACCTAGATTTCCAAAAGGCATTCGATAAGGTGCCACACTAAAACATTCATAGGCAGAGTAAGGGCTCATGGAGTTGGGGGTGATATGAGTGGAGCATTGGTTAATGGACAGGTAGGGATAAATGGGGAATTTTCAAGTTGGCAGGCTGTGACTAGCGGAGTGCCAAAAGGATCAGTGCTGGGGCCTCAGCTATTAGACAAAGAGATAGAGAGTAATGCGTATAAGTTTGCTGACAACACTAAGCTAGGTGGGAATGTAAGCTGTGGGGAGGACACAAAGAGGCTGCAAAGAGATGGCAGGTGGAGTGTAATGTAGGGAAGCGACAAGTTATTCACTTTGATAGTAAGAACAGAAAAGCCGAATATTTTAAAAGGTCTGAAACTTGTAAACGTTGATGTTCAAAGAGACTTGGGCGTGCTGGTACAAGCAATGCAGAAAGTTAGCAGGCAGGTAACAGCAAGCAATTAGGAAGGCAAATACAATGTTGGCCTTCATTGCAAGGGGATTGGAGTTGAGGAGTCTAGCTACAATTGTATGGGGCTGAGACCACACCTGGAATAATGTGTGCAATTTTGGTTTCCATATTTAAGGAAGGATATACTTCCATTGGAGGTGGTACAGCGAAGGTTCACTAGATTGGTCCCTGGGATGAGGGCGTTGTCCTATGATAAGAGGCTGTGTAAATTTGGTCAATGTTCTGAGAAGAATCTCATTGAAAGATTCAAAATTCTGAAGGGGCTTGACAGGCTAGATGCTGAGAGATTGTTTCCCTGTCTGGGGAATCTAGAACACGGGGGGGCACAGTCTCAGGATAAGGGGCCGATCATTTAGGACTGAGATGAGGGGAAATTTCTTCACTCAGAGGGTTGTGAATCTTTGGAATTCTCTAACCCAGAGGGTTTAAGGCTGGGATAGACAGATGTTTGGTCTCTCAGAGAATCAAGGGATATGGGGAGTAGGCGGGAAAGTGCAGTTGAGGCAGAAGATCAGCCATGATTGTATTGAAGGGGCGCAGCAGGCTTGATGGACAATGTGGTCTACTCCTGCTCCTATTTCTTGTGTTTCAGACAGGAATTTTACCTGTGTGGATTTCTCAATAGTATGGCTTAGAGCACTCTGCAGCACAGTGATGGGTTTGTAGGGCTCTCAACCAAAGAAAACTCACAAAAGTACTGTACATAACTTGTTTGATATTTCACCCAGAGATGCTTCACAAAGACAGAGTGGGTGAGAAGTATTCTGCACTAGAGCAGGGCAGCTGCTGGTGAGACCACTTCAGAAAGAGCTGTGCTGCATCTCAAATGGGTGCAGTAGTGAAGTGGTTCTGTTGCTGGAGTGGCTATTGAGAGGCCTGGACTAGTCAGCAAGGCCGGAGTAGTTATTCAGAGTCCAACCCTCACAATGCACAATTTGAGAATTTTAAATACAGCGGAAATAAAAAGTTGGTCTCAGTAAGAATGACCATAAAGCTAGTGGATTGCGATTAAAAAAAACCCCAACCAATTCAAAATGTCCTTGAGGGAAGGAAACCTGCCGTCTTTACCCGGACTGAGCCTATACGTGACTCCAGTCCATGCAGTTGATTCTCAACTGCCCCTGCTCAGGGTAATTAGGAGTGGGCAATAAATGCCTGTGACACCCACATTCTGAAAATGAAATAAAACCCAATGAGACTTTTTACTACCCTGACTGCTCACCTGTTAAGCAACCTCCTCAAGTCTGACCTCTTTCTCATGTGCAGTGAGGTTGGAGCAAGAAGCTGCAGCAGTTTTAACTTTTTGTAAAATGGCTGGCAATCTTTAGTACCCATCCCCAGGCGCTCTGAGGCTACAAAGAGTCAACCACATAGAGTGAGACTGGAGTCACATGTAGGGTTGACAGGATCCCTTCCCTGAAGAAGATCAGAGAATTCCTGCTGGTTTTTTAACAACAGACCAGCAGCTTTCATGGTCATGGTATTTCTGTGGTGGAGCCTCAGATTCCTGGACCTAATTTTACTGAATTCCATGTCATGACTTGCAACTGTTGGGACCGGAACTGGTAACTTCTCAGGATTACTACTGCATTGCCCAAACCAAGAGACTATTGGGCTTTCTGGGAGCTCTTGACTGCAGCCAATTGGTGGTGGGGCAAAAGCTGCAGTAGGATGTTGGGGGGCTGGGGGGAGGTGAATGTAGTGGTGTGTAGGGGGTTGTGATGGCTTGGGTGTGTGTGAGGGAATGTGGGGGGGATTTGGGTGTGTATGTATGTGGGAAATGGTAGGGGTTAGGGGGGATGTAGTGGGTGTAGGGGGCCGGGTGGGGGGAGTGGTGTCTGTCAGGGCAGGGGTTGGTGAGGTGGGTGGTACTTAGCAGAGCACAATTATTTTCTTCCCCACAAGGGGAATCTTGATAAAAAGCTTTTCCGGCTCCTCCATCGATACAGAGCTACAGTGGGAGATGTGGGAAGGGCCAAATAGAGAGACTGGAACATAATTTGTAAAAACAAAAGAATAATTTGAAATTTGGCAACTGTCCTAAAATTCCCTTCTAGACTTAGGGGGTCCAGGGACAGAAATCACCAAAGTTTATAGGGCAGCTAATGGAATGTTTGTCTGTATCCCAAGAGTGCCAGAATGCAAAGACGTAGGAGTCATGTTACAGTTACATAAAATTCATGTCACTCTCCGACTGGAGTCACTGCATTCAGTTCCGGACAGCTCATCTCAGAAAGGATATAACGACCTTGGAGGGGATTCAAGACAGAGTCACTTGAATGATACCAGGGTTATAATGGTTAGAATACCCTTATCTAGAGGCTTGTTTTCCCCTTGAGTACAGGCTAAGGGGTGATCTAATTGAGGTGTTTATGATGATTAAAGGATTTGATAGGGTAGTTAGAGAAAAACTATTTTCTCTGTTGGGGAAAGTGCAGAACAAGGAGAAATAACCTTAAAATTGGAGCCTGGCCGCTCAGGCATGATGTCAGGAAGCACAAAGTGTAATGAAAACCTGGAACTCTCCCCAACAAAGCTGGTGAGGCTGGGGTTCAATTGAAAATTTCACAACTGAGATGGTTAGAATTTGGTTGGGTAAAGGTATTGAGGGACACGGAAGCAAAATGGAGTAAAGGTACAGATCAGCCATGATCTAACCGCATGATGGAATAGGCTGAAGGAGCTGAATGACCTCCGCCTGTTCCTCTGGACAACATACTGTACGAGGTGTTAGCGATAGCATGATCAGAGTTCTTACTGTTTAAACATTCTTCATCTTCATCAGATTCATCAGATTCAGTCTTGTTCAGCAGTGAGCTGTCAGAATCGGAGTCACTTCCCAGAGAATCCCGATAAACTGCACTGGGGATGATGATGACCGGTGAAGTAGTGTCCAGCTGCACATGGCTCTTCTTGGTGAGAGGGCTCACTGCTGTCTCCGGCTTCTCACTCCTGTCAACTTCATCGCAACTACTGCTCCAAATAAAGGATGACACATGTGGTTAACAAGCACGCATTAGAGAAAGCATCAATTCTTGGCCTGGACCTCATGGTCCTGGGTGCACCTGGTGCACCAACCTTACCCCATTTAAAATAACAATCCCTGCGCCCCAGCCAAATGCCTGCACCTTAGGGCTGTCAATATTCCAGGGTTTGTCTGGAGTCTGCAGGAATTGGAGTTTAACAATCAGGACACACTGCTGCGAACAACATCCTGGAGAAAAAAACATCATTGGGAAATTCCAAAACATTGTAATTTCTATCTTAAATTTCTTTGACCACCTTAGTCTATTAGTTATAAAGACAATGGAGCTTGGGGAAAGGTTTGGTGGTGGTTGGGGGTGGGAGAAGCTCATGTAATGGACCCTCTGGGAATATGTCCAATTAGAGGGCGAGAAGGCTAAAAATACATTGAATTCAAAATTGGGCCATGCCTATTTTCCATGTCTAAAACAAGCATTCAAATCCTTTCTAATGAGAAGCCTGGATTCCGTGGACCTTCACCAGAAATTGCACTGCCTTCTGTGGAGCCTGAGGCTTACTTGACCACTTCAGGTGCTCAGGATGTGGACCTGGCCCAGCCAGCAAACACCACTGAAAAGGTGGAGTAATAATTTATTTTGATTTTTAAGAATCTAGGCTTGGCCCTCCAGGGCTCGCAATACATTTCGCAGCCACTGCGGCCTGCTGTCAGCAAACCAGTACCCTCCAAGAATTCACCCTCCTCACTCAGACTTACCTGCAGGCTGCTGACCTAGAATCGAGTGCTTCCCTCTGGTGGGCAGCCATGTGGAGGCGATACAGGCACCAATTGCTCACTGAGCACTGAGGTGAGACTCGTAGACCAATTTATTGTGGTCGTCAAACCCAGAGATGGTTCCCTGTGGCTATTTGGACTCACGGCACACAAGGTGGCTATTCAGCCCATTCTGCCAGTACTAGTGCTTTGGGCCTGCTACTTTAATTAGTCCCACTCACCCCCCCACTCTTTCCCCATAGTCCTGAACATTTATTTTCTATTCAAATATTTAGTCAATTTCCCCTTTCATTACAACTTAGGGTTAAGGGACAATTCATCAGAGCTGACTTCCGGTATAAGATGAAAAAAAGGAAGAAACTTGACTAGTCTGAAGGCCAGGAACACTGTGTAAAAGTTGGGGCATGTCTGGACAAAATGATAAAGGTCTAGGGGCTGAAACTGAAGGGTGAACTCACAATGACCCTGGGCCACCTCTGATAAATCATTGCAAAAAACAGAAGAGGGAACAGGTACTTGTTGATGGTATAAAGCAAATTCCAGGTCCTTGTCCCCAGCTTCAGTTCTAGAAAAATACAGAAATGGATTCCATTTGAAAAAAAGATGAAATAAATTAAATGTGTGACTTGTAATGATGTCTTTCAGTAAAGCTCAGAGTTAGACGCTTACTCCCCTGGTCAAGGCCACGACTTACAAACTCGCAGAACTTGGTGTTCTATCACCGAGTTTGAAGATCCAAAATCTCCCTGCACAATCTGTTCCCTCCCACAGAGGAATGCCTGGTGACAGCAAACAGGGGAACAACCACACACTATTGTCTCTCGCTTTGATAAGGTTTTCAGGATCCTCCCAGCGCCATCATTTAGAAACCTACAGCGCTCCACAGCTTTGTTCCCCCATCCTTTCCTTTAGCTCCTTACCCCAGCAACCCACCCACCTCGCCACCCCCCCCCACTCCCCTCCACCCCCCCCACCCCCAACCCCCCCCCCATTTTCCCCCTCCTCCTTTGAACTGTGGCTCAGCACCTGGGAGTTTTATTCAAAGAATCTTTCATTTGCTGCTCAAAATCCACTCCTTTTGGACAAAACGTTGGCCACCCATCACCTCCATTGAGCCATAAGGGCAATTCCCATCTGACTATCCCCTTCCCTTGGGATTTAAAAAAAATTCATCCCTAATTGCCATTGAACTGAGTGGCCTGCTATTCCTGAGTGAACCACATTGCTGTGGTTCTATCACAACCAGAAAAGATGGCAGATCCCAATTAGATGGTAGCTGTCATAGCTAGCTTTATACACCAGTTTAATTGGGTTTAAATCCAACTACCCTGGTGGGATTTGAACTCATATCCCCAGGGCATAAACCTCAGACAGCAGATTACTAGACCAGTGACATTACCATGACACCACCACTTTTCCCCACAGATCATTTGCTCTGTGACTAAACTCTAGATCAGTGCGAGATTTTGCAACAGCTTCCTTGTCATCTTATTTTATTTTTGGCACAATGACATTTTCACCACGAGATTTTAGAGGAGTTTCAGACAAGGTCCATCATCCTTTAACATTAGGGTAAGCTTTAATGTTAAAGGAGTTAATCAGTACAGCACCAACTCCTCTCCCAGGGAAGAGTGAACACTCACACTCCCATGAAACGTTGCCATTGAAGTATCAACAAGATAACATGAGCCAATATTGATTTTATTTATATTCCTGGAGCAGCTTGATTTGTTGTTACAGTTCTGTGTGCGTGGGTTTTTTTCACTCCTGCCAATTCTGCCTTTAATCCTGACTGGGCCGCCACACATTGCTCCCTGTCCTTGGACGGGATAGTGGGCTCCTTTGGATTCTGCAACACCACAGTGAAACTGTTTACGTGGATGTTGAGGGACAGTAGTCTCTGGAGAATGGCTCTGTCCAATGTCACTCAAGTGGGATTGCCTACCTCATGCCAGTCAAACACAGCTACATGCAAATCTAATGTAAACATAGGGTGATTCTGTGCCACCTAATCTTCCAGTTGCTTTATACACTCCCAAACCAGCAAAATTTAATTTGGATTTCCTTGCTGCTGATGTCTATTAGTGTCCTGAAGGGGGTGCTGTTTCCAATTTATTCATTCTTCAGCATCTTTTACCCAAAATTGCACAAACCTTTCAACCAAAAAAACTGCGCCTTGTATTGACTTCTACAGCAGGAAAAGTTGACATGTTTAAATTTTTAAAAAATGGATTATCTAAGTCTTGGTAACCAGCCATGAGCGTTGGAGAGATGGTTATTCCAATGGATTGGTTCTTGGCAATTCATTCTCGGCATGTGAAAGTTCTGGGTTTGGAAGGTGCTGTCAAAAGAGCCTTGGTGAGTTGCTGCAGTACATCTTGTAGATGGTCCACACACTGCTGTGGTGGAGGGAGTGAATGTTGAAGGTTGAGGCATGGGCGGTGCCAATCAAGTGGGCCGCTTTGTCCTGGATGGGGTGTTGAGTTTTTTTGAGTATTGTTGGAGCTGCACTCATCCAGGCAAGTGGGAAACATTCCATCACAATCCTGATTGTGCAGAAGCTTTGTGGAATTAGGCAGTGAGTCAGTCATTGCAATATACCCAGCCTCTGTCCTAGTGGCCACGACATTAACGTGGCAGGTCCAGTTAAGTTTCTGGACCAGCAGCACAAACGATTTGGTGACTAGAGGATAGCATGATGGAACAAGCAAACCATGCCTGAGATTCTCTGATCTGCTCTCATTTCACTCACCTGGCTCAGGGGGCAGCACTCTCATGTCTGACTCAGAAGGTTGCCCCACTCCAGGGACTTGCATATATAATGTAGGTTGACACTCCAATGCAGTGCTGAGGGAGTGCTGCATTGTCAGATGTGCCATCTCTCCAATGAGACATTAAACTGCGGGCCCTTCTCCGGTGAATATAAAAGGCCCCACTGCATTATTTTAAGAAAGAGCGGGGCAATTCGCCCAGGTGTCCTGGGCCAACATTTATTCCTGATCACTATAGAAAAGATGATCTGGTAAATTTTTCTCATTGCTGTTTGTGGAAACTTGCTGTGCACAAATTAACTGTTCCAATGCCCTACATTACAACAGTGAGTGGACACAAAAAATACTTAATTGGCTACCAAGTGATTTTGCACCTGCTGAGGTTGTGAAAGTGCGAGAGAATTTTTTCCTCCAAACAGAAGATAGTGATTATAGACTCAACTGAAGGCCATGAGGTCAAATTCAACCCTGACAAGTTGTGTAGCTGAAATCGGTTTCACAATTTGTTATCTATTGTGTATCCTTCTGGACTGCTCAGCTACCGGAAACTCAGCTTCTATTGTCCATTGTAACCATCGTTAAACCAAAACACGTTTGTCAACTTGCCCCATATAACATCTAGTGATATCCTGTGGAAGATCAACAACCCCAACAAAGGATCTTGTGGTCTTACCCCTTTTGTGTTTCTGCAGTTACTGTCAGGTCTTTCTCAGTCTGCTCCTGGGATACCTCCATTTCTCCATCAGTAACATCAGGCTTATTGGGCTGCCTGGAGTCAGCAAGGGGAGCTTCCTTCTCAAGGTTCTGCTGTTGGGACGGGTCAGACTGATCGACCTTTTGGTCAACAACCATCTCAGGTTTTTCAATCTCGGCCTTTGTCTTCTCCTCATGGTCTCCGGGCTGAGGCGGTGGCTGGGTTATGGCCGGAAGTCCGAAGGGGTCGTTATGATTCGATCGCAGAGAAGGAGATCGAGAAGGAAAGTCGGAATGTTTCCCAGAATTCGTGAGTGTGTCCCCCGTGCCTGGGAAGCCTGGAAGCTCTTGGGGTTGATTAGTGTTCATCGCTGAATGACGCTGAGAGGGCGATTGAGGTGGTGATAATGAACTGGAGAACTTCGCTAAATGGCAGGGCTTACCTGGAATCAGGAGTTACAACTGTCAGCATAAAACCAAATCAAAATTTTACAAAATAATTTGCTAACGAGCTACAGTAAACACATGAAAATATTTGAAACCATGACTTTGCAAATTACCCCAGAAACATTCTGTCATCAGACAGAGAATGAAATGGGTTAAAGTGGCCCTCAAGTGTTTGTCAGCTGTGGCTCAGTGGATACCACTCTTGACTCTGAGTCAGAAGGCTGTGGGTGTAAACTCCATCCACAGGCTTCTAAAGCGTTAAGTATTGTCAGAGGGGCCAACTTTCCGATAACACTTTTAAACTCAGACCTGGGTGTAAAGGATCCCGTGGCCCATTGACTTTTTCCTGATGTTGTGGCCAATATTTATCCCTCAACGAGCATCAGGAAAAGCAGATTATTTAGTTCTTAATCCCATTGCTATTTGTGGGAGCTTGTTGTGTGCAAATTCCCTGACGCCTTGCTCTACTTCTGGGGTAGGGGAGGTGGGGGGGTGGCAAGATGATTTCCAGGGCTCTGTCAAAAATAGAAAAGGTCGACGTGAAATCAAGCAGTCAGAATTGGAGTCAGGACAAGCAGCAGGCAAGGTGCCAACCAAGGGGTTCTGTCCAATGAGAGTGGATCAGAGCTGGCGCAGCTTTGTGTTTAAACAGGTTTTGGTTCAAATGTGGAGAGTAGGGTTGCCAACTGTGATTAAACGTATTCCTGGAGGTTTCATCACATTACTTGCCCCCGCGCTCCAGCCATTCATCGGCCAACACATCCATCCTTGCAAAGCACTGACATCCTGCGCCAATTGGAAAACAAAAAGACTCATTATCCAATTGGATGATGCTTAACCGTTGTCAGCCAAACAGTCTCTTTTCCCATTTACAATCATTTTATATCTGGTAAAGAGAAATGTTCAAACAAAATGACAAAAAAAAAATCTTTCTTTTAGTGTCCCGGTAATTTTTCTGTAGCGCTGCACACAGCAGGTATCCTGGAGATTGATCCTCAATCCCTGGTATCGCCAGGCTAATTCTGGACAGAGAGAGAGAGAAATCAAGCCAGCACATTAGGTTTGTGCTCGGATGCAGTTTTTTTCATTCATTCCTTGTGGTCAGCATAGGCAAGCCCGTCCCTAATTGTCCTTGAACTGAGTGGCTTGCTAGACCGAATCAAAGGGCAGTTAAGACTATTTGCTCTAGGCCAGACCAGGTAAGGAAAGCAGATTTCCTTCCCAAAAGGGGATTAAGTGAAGCAGATGTTGGCGGGAGTGGCGGGGAGGGTCTTTATGACAATCACTGGTCACCGTAACTGAGACGAGCTTTCAGTTCCTGATTTTATTAACTAAATTTAAATTCCACCAATGGCTGTGGGAGGATTGGAACCCATGCCCCCAGGACTAGCCAATGACATTACCATTACATCACCATCCCAAAGGCAGTACGATCTGAGTGGAAAAACACTAGTCAAGACAGCACTTGTTACAATTGCCATACAACTGAATTATACTAAACCTAATCATTAGTAAGTATTGTATACTTACATGTCATAATTTTGTAATCTTGTGAATGAATTTATATTAGTGGGAAAGTAGCAATTAAGTTATCATCTGTTGTTCTATCGGGAATTTGAATTCTATCCAAAATCATAATTATACAGCGCATGCTTTAAAAAATCTTACTTAAGTCAGAAAGAGCTTACAAAATGGGAGGAAAATTATGTGAGATTGTCTGGTCAGTGTGGAGAAAAGAGTGAATGTCAGCCCAAGGAGGGGAAAACAGTCAAGTTTTAAGTAAAACAATATATATGTATAATTGTATAATTATTTTTTATACTCAAAATAACTTGTGTTAAAGAGGGGCCATGGGATTTTTGTAACATGGGAGAAGTACCTTAGAAACAACAGGTTTGAGAACCCCTGCTCTACATTACAACAACTACCACACTTTAAGAATATATACATGCTTAGGCTGTAAGGAGCTCGTGAGGTTGTGAAAGGCACTATATAAATGTAAATCCTTTCTTAATATGGGGCAGCCATAAACTACAACGCAATCTATTATAGGACAAGATTTTAACTCGTTCTTTAACTTACACAGACTTAAAATTGTACAGTATGACACAGGTGCGGAGTAAAGCTCTCTCTACATTTCCCTCAATTAATGCATCAATTGCAACAGTTTCAGATCGAGAGTGACCTTCGGTCCATCCAGCCAAACTATCTGCAGCATTACCTTGGTGCATCTCTCATAGCCCCAGATCCCATTCGCTGACAGAGGACCCTGTGTAGTTGTTTCTTGAAATGTACTGAGGTTTCTTATTCCACCTCCTGTGTCAGTAATCTGTTCCTCACACTTACCATCCTTAAGACCAGAGTCAGAAATTCAATAACACGTCTCCCGGTTTATACTCGGCTTTACTGCAAGACGCTGATAGGAAATGGGAACAGGATTGAGATTACTCAAACTTGTCTGGCAAAATCCCATGATCATCCAATAGAAGAAACTGCCATCTGGTTTTCCTGGGTTGAATTTTAAGCAGTTCACTCGGCCAATAGGACATTGCATTAACCAATTACAATTTAGTCAAGACTCTATGTGCTTCCCAGAGAAGACAGCTTAGTACTATCACTGAACTCAATGTGTAGATCCAACTGTATGTCTGAATTCAATGTTTGCTTTGAAATGGTGCTTGAAGGAAGTGATAGAAAATGGAAACAGAAAGGAAAGAATTATCGAGAGCCTTCTGGGTAAGGAGGAGAGAAAAACCATCTAGAGAGACTATGAAGTGGGAGCTATGGGTCCACAACTGTCTTCACTCTGATGGATTTACCTTGGGGTTTGCTAACTTCGAAATGATGGGGCAAAGGCACTGAAGAGTTAGAACCAAGTAATAAAATGCCACCAAATAGGTTTTACAAAACAAACCTAAAGTGTAACAGTGTGAAGCAAAAATTATTTTATGTTGAATTTAAGTCCTTTAATCATGAAAGTGGAAGTCAAGATGAGATTACTGGAAGTAATATTGTTCAATCAGTGTAATATATACCTTTCTTTTTGTTTAAAACAAGTTCAACCTTCACACACAATTAGGATTTGTTGTCATTTATCTTGGAACATTGCTAAAGGAGTTAAACATTTCTGTTTGGAGATGTGAGTGCCTGGCAAGGCCTTTATTATTGCCCATGAGAAGGTGGTAGTGAGCTGTTGCAGTCCTTACAATGAAGGTGCTCCCAAGGTGCTGTTAGATAGGGAGTTCCAGGATTTTGAGGCAGTGACGATAAAGGAATGGTGATATTGTTGTGATCTGGAATGTGTTGCCTGAAAAGCCAATTCAATTGTAACTTTGCAAAGGGATCTGAATATTTACTTCAAAAGAAAAGAATGTAGGGCTGCGGGGAAAAAACAGGGGAATGGGACTGATTGGATAGCTGGAGAGCTGGTACTGGCATGATAGGCCGAATGGCCTCCTTCAGTACTGCATCATTCTATGTGTCCAGTCATGCTGCTCTATGACTTTGGGGGAAACTAAGAAGTGATTGTGTTGCTGTGACATTTCTACTTTTCCCCTCCTAGTGGTGGAGATCAAAGGGGAGAGAGGTGTTGTCAATGTAGCCTTGGTGAATTCCCACAATGCATTTTGTAGGTGGTACATGCTGGAGGGAGTGGATATTGAAGCCAATGTCAAGGACGCTAATCAAGCAAACTGCTCTGGAAGGTGATGAGCTTTCCAATGTTGTCCCAGTCGGATCATTTATAAAAGGAGACTCTTTCTTGTCAGGTTAAATCATTGCAGAGAAAGGTCCCCGCCTTAGATTTCTTAAAGACCATTCTCTAGAGGGACGGAAGGTCCCTAAGGAAATAATTCACAGGTCAATGTCCTCTGATGGAAAGGCATGCAATGTAGGAGATGCTTTAAAGCGGTTATGCAATTTGCTCAATGATTGCAATAGCCCTATGCACAATAACGAGGAACAACACAAACTCACAAGCTTGCACAGGGTTAGGTTAAGGGTTGAAAGTCAGACAAGGCCCCTCCCCTTTTGAAGAATAACACAGTCTATTGCAATAGTCCCAAGTCACCAGCATAGCAACACATTATAGCAACATCAGCACACAGCACACAACTTACGCTCCATATTCATACTCCAGTTGGTTGGTTTTGGGGGCACAGGAGGATACTTAGACACAGGCTGGGGGGTTTGTTTTACAGATTCATCTTCTTTAGCAGCAGCAGCGATGGTGGAGGAGTCAAGGAGTTGGGACACTGGCAGCGGCGACAGCTGGGCTTCCTGAGAAGGTTGGACTGTGCAAACTTGGCAGTTTTCAGGCGTTTCTACAGGACAAGAGAGCAGTACAAGCAGCAAGTAAAGGCCACATAGAGCAAAGCTTTAACCTCTCTGCCCTGGAGGAGACTCCAACCCTACCCACAGCTAGATCACCACGATGAGCTGGTGAGGGTGAAGCGTGTAATCATCATCCTTGAAAGGCTGCAGTTCATGCAATATGTCAATGTTACAGCTACATATAACCCTATTATAATGTACTTTGCAGTACAGTAAAAATGCTGCAGAATGGAGCTCTTGTTTCTCATGACCATTTTTGGCACTAAGGTTTTCACAAAGAACAGGAACTAACTGCCCAGGGTTAGAAAAGCTACATCAGCCCATCCTCTAACATACTGAATCCATCAGTTTTGTATCCAACTGCATCCTGAACACCCTTAATATCTGTGTTTCTGTCCCTTGTGACGTTCCTATATAAATGTACTCTTTGTCCTTTTAATGGATGCCCCATAAGATCAGAATCATAGGATCGTAAAAAAACAGGTGCAGGAATAGGCTATTTGGCCCATCGAGCCTTCACTGCCGTTCAATAAGATCATGGCTGATCTGATTGTGGCCTTAAGTCCACTTTCCTGCCTGTCCCCCCACAACCCGTGACTCCCTTGTCAATCAAAATTCTGTCTAACTCAGCCTTGAATATATTTAATGACCCAGCCTCCACTGCTCTCTGGGGAAGAGAATTCCAAAGACTAATGACCCTGTGAGAGAAGAAATTCCTCCTCATTTCTGTCTTAAATGGGTGAGCCCTTATTTTTAAACTGTGCCCCCTAATTCTAGATTACCCCATGGGGGGAAACATCCTCTCAGTATCTATCCTTTCAGGCCCCCTCAGAATTGTATAAATTTCAATAAGATCACCTGTCATTTTTCTAAACACCAATGAGTATAGGCCCTACCTGCTCAACCTTTCCTCATAAGACAATCCTTTCAATCCAGGAATCAGCGTAGTGAACCTTCCCTGAACCACTTTCAATGGAAGTATATCCTTCCTTGAAGAGAATTTTCTCCCTGTCGGGCGGGCTGGGTGGGAGTGGGTGTGTAGCAGATCGCCGCCCACGATTGGCTGCGCACCGCCATTTTACGTGGGTGGGCCATTTAAATCCCACCCAGCATGACGCATACCCGGAAGTGCTGAGCGCTCTCAGTGCAGGCGCGGGGAGGAGGGAGAGTTGGGTCCTGCACTCGTTCGTGCATACGCGCGGAAGAGCGCAGAAATCTCCCTGAGGCATGGAGCTGCCTCAAGGAGATTAGTTTGATTTTGCAAAATTGAAATAAAGAAAAAAAACGATTCAGACATGTCCCCTTATGCGACAGTGTCACAAGGGCTGGGACATGTCGGTGAATTTTAACAAAAATTTTTATTAAACTTATACACCCTTCATGAAACCTCATCCCACCCGTGGATGAGGTTCCATGAAAAATGCGAAGGCCGCCTGGGCTCTTCACCTGCCCCCCCGATAACCTTAAGGTTGGACGGGCAGCCCTGTTAATTGTTACAATTGATTTTTAAATGGCCTTAACAGGCCTTTGACAGTTCGGCAGGAGCGCAGCCGACTTTAGCGTGCGCCCACCGAACTGAAGATCAGAATGACGCGCGGTGACGTTGGGACGCACGCCCGACATCACCGTGCGTCATTTTACGCTTCGGCGAGCGGGGTCCGCCCCCACACGCCGACCAGAAGATTCAGGCCCTTAAGTAAGGAGACCAAAACTATACGCAGTACTCCAGGTGCAGTCTCACCAATGTGCTGTATAGCTCTAACAAGACTCCCCTATTTTTATACTGTATTCCCCTTGTAACATTCCACTTGCCTTCTGAATTACTTGCATTACCTGCATGCTGACCTTTTGTGATTCATATACAAGGACACCCAGATCCCTCTGTACTGCTTTTTTATTCTTCCTGCCAAAGTGGGTCACCTCACATTTCCCCATATTATACTACATCTGCCAAGTTTTTGCCCACTCACTTATCTTTGTATCATCAGCAAATTTAGCCGGTCCCTTCATCTAAGTCATTAATATAGATCTTAAATAGTTGAGGACACAGCACTGATCCCTATGGCACTCCATTGGCTACAGTTTGCCAACCTGAAATGACCCACTTATCCAACTCTCTATTAGTTAGCCAATCCCTCTATCCCTGCTAATATATCACCCCCAACACCATGAGCTCTTATCTTGTGCAGTAACCTTATATGTGGCACGTTATCAGGTGCCGTTTGGAGATCCAAATACACTACATCTACTGGTTCCCCTTTATCTGCTCTGCTTGTTACATCTTCAAAGAACTCTAATAAATTTGTCATGATTTCCCTTTCACAAATCCACGTTGACTCTGCCTGATTGTATTATGATTTCCTAAATGTCATGCCACAACCTCTTTAATAATAGGTTCTAGCAATTTCTCTATGACAGATGTTAGGCTAACTGGTGTATAGTTTCCTGCTTTCTGTCTCCTTCCTTTCCTGAATCATGGTGGTACGTTTCTGATTTTCCAATCCATTGGGACCCTTCCAGGATCTAGAGAATTTTGGAAGATTACAACTAATGCACCTATATCCTCTGCAGCCACTTCTTTTAAGACCCTAGGATGCAGATCTCATGGTCCCAGGGACTTGTCAGCCTTTAAAGAACAAAGAACAAAGAAAAGTACAGCACAGGAACAGGCCCTTCGGCCCTCCAAGCCTGCGCCGATCATATTGCCCGTCAAACTAAAACATTTTGCTCTTCCGGGGTCCATATCCCTCTATTCCCATCCTATTCATGTATTTGTCAAGCTGCCTCTTAAACACCACTATCGTACCTGCTTCCACCACCTCCTCTGGCAGCGAATTCCAGACACTCACTACCCTCTGCGTAAAAAACTTGCCCCACACATCTCCTCTAGAGTTTTCTCCTCTCACCTTAAATCTATGTCCCCTAGTAATTGATTCTTCCACCCTGGGAAAAAGTCCCGTTAGTTTTCATATTACTTTTTCCTAATGATTAGTTCCTCTCTCCTTTTTGCCTCCAGCTTTTCTACTATTCTTGGGATTTTTTTTAATGCTTCCACTTTAAAGACAGATCCAAAATACTTGTTCAAAGTCTCTGCTATTTCCTTTTCCATTCCCATGGCCCTGTCTTATTTTGTGTGATTTAATTTGTTCAATCCATTTAGTTTGCTCAAACATCATGGAGTGAAGGCTCTGGGCTTTGATCTTGGAATTCCAACTTGAACCAAGCCACCTTCCTGAAAAGCTGTTGTCCCCGTGATACAAGTCCTCCCACAGTGCTGTTAGGGAGGGAGTTCCAGGATTTTGACCCAGTGACAGTGAAGGAACAGCGATATAGTTCCAAGTCAGGATGGTGAGTGACTTGAAGGGCAACTAGCAGGTGGTGGTGCTTCATGCATCTGCTTTTATCCATGCAGGTGGTAGAGATTGCGGGTTTGGAAGGCGCTGCCAATGGAGCCTTGGTGATTTGCCGCAGTGCGTCTTGTAGATGGTACACCCTGCTGCTACCAGGCATCGGTGGTGGCATGAGTAAACCCTTAAAGTGCTTGATGGGGTGCCAATCAAGCGGGCTCCTTTGTCCTGGATGGTGTCAAGTTTCTTGAGCATTGTTGGAGCTGCACTCATCCAGGCAAGTGGAGAGTATTTCACCACCCTCCTGACTCATTGAAACATAGAAACTAGGAGCAGGAGTAGGCCATTTGGCCCTTCGAGCCTGCTCCGCCATTCAATATGATCATGGCTGATCCTTTTTCTCAATGCCATACTCCTACACTCTCCTCAAAGCCCTTGATGCCTTTAGAGACCAGAAATCTATCTATTTCTTTTTAAAATATATCCCGTAACTTAGCATCCATAGTCTTCTGTGGTGGAGAATGCCACAGGTTCACCAGCCTCTGAGTGAAGAAGTTTCTCTTCATTTCCATCCTAAATGGCCTACCCCGTATCCTGAGACTGTGACCCCTTGTTCTAGACCCTTCCAGCCAGAGGAAACATCATCCCTGCATCCAGCCTGTCCATCCCTGTCAGAATTTTATATGTTTCAATGACACCTCCTCTCATTCTTCTAAACTCCAGTGAATACAGGGCCTAGTCAGCCCAATCTCTCCTCATGCGACAATCCTGCCATCCCAGGAATCAGTCTGCTGAACCTTCGCTGCACTCCCTCTATGGCAAGTATATCCTTTCTTAGGTAAGGAGACCAAAACTGCACACAACACTCCAGGTGTGGTCACACCAAGGCCCTGTACAGCTGCAGTAAGTAAGACTCATGCTTTGTAGATGGTGCACAAGCCTTGGGGAGTCAGGTGATGAGTTACTTTCTGCAGAATTCCCAGCCTCTGACATGCTCTTGTAGCCACAGTATTTGTATGGCTGGTCTAGTTCAGTTTTTGGTCAATGGTAACCCCTAGGATGTTGGTAGTAAGGGATTCAGTGATGGTAATGCCACTGAATGTCATGGGGTGATGGTTAGATTCTCTCTTGTTGAAGATGGTTATTGCATGGCACTTGTGTGGCATGAATGTTTCTTGTCACTTATCAAGCCCAAGCCTGAATGCTGTCCAGGTCTTGCTGCATTTGGACATGCATTGCTTCAGTATCTGAGGAGTCACGAATGGTGTTGAACATTGTGCAATCAGCAGCGAACATCCCCACTTCTGACCTTAGGATGGTGAGAAGGCCATTGATGAAGCAGCTGAAGATGGTAGGGCCTAGGACACAACCCTGAGGAACTCCTGCAGCGATGCACTGGGGAGGGGTGAGATGTTTGGCTTCCAACAACCAGAACCATTTTCCTTTGTGCCAGGTATGTCTCTAGCCAGTGGAACGCTCCCGTTGGCTTCAATTTTGCCAAGGTTCCTTAATGCCACCCTCTGTTCTCAGCTTTCAATTATCAGCTGGTACCAAGTAAGTGAAGAGATTAGTTTACTGTTGGCTGTGATGATCTTGGAACTCTTGGCAATCAAATTCTGAAGCTGAGTCACTCAGCTCACTTAAATAAAAAAAAATAAAAATAAAATGGTTGCTGAGTAAGAAGTGTTGTTCATAGTTCAACCACCAGAAAACAATTATGGGATATTTTCATTTCATGGGGAGGCTGCATTTCAGATCCTTGCAAATCGTGTTCTCTCCCTCATGATTTGACAACATGTCTTGCCAACCAAACAGCTTGTTAACTGTGATATCTTGCTGAATAATCAGAAAGCAAGTCACAAGGCAGCAGGTGCCAGCAGTTTTTTTATATATAGAGCAAATTAATGTTTAAACAATGCATGTCTCTTTTTTAACCACTGGTGTGATCTACATAACATCCAGTCACTGCAGTTTCTTATCATCTGGAAGTTTAAGAGTTATGTAGAATGTAGCTGAGCAAGTTATTACTGCCTGGCTTCTTGAATTTACACAAAGCTTGGCAGTCAACTGTCAGTCATCAGTTAACCAGTGTATTCTTCATGGCAACATTTCTACCTATCAGAGTCCACTTGCCAACCAAACAGCACTCTCTTCTCGTGCAGTCTACATTGTTGTTCCCTTTACATTTGGTATTCTTGTGAATTGTCCTGATGAGTGCAAGACGAAAAGTTTTGACAACATGTGTCTTTTTTCAGCATTGCTCAAGTTATTACTCATGAAAAGATACACAAAATACGCTAATGTGAATCCCCTATGGGAACACAGCTGGTGGATGGTCTATGCCATTTAGGTCTACCCACCTTTTCCCACCGGTTTCCTGGACTAGAGGAGCCTTCTTCTCCATGGCCCATGTTCCATGCTTAGCCCACCCCTCACTGCCGCGCCCCCCCCCACCCACAACCACCTGTAAATTCTCCCTGACCATTAACACTGCCTCTAGACCCATCTTATATTTCTTTATTTGTCCCATTACCATTTCCTTTTGCCATTTATCTCTCATGCCCTGGGTGATGGCAAGGTTGGCATTTATTATCCATCCCTAATTGTTCTGGGAAGCTGGACAAAGGACGGCAGTTAAGAGCTAACTGTGTTGGCGTGAGACAGGAGTCACATATTGTGACAGCAGGTTTAGTTCCCTAAAGGACTTGTGTTTTCACGCCAGGCTTGTCCAATGGAAGGTCTGCAGGCTGCATGTGGCCTGCAAAACCCCTCTATGCGGCCCCCGGAGCCAGTTTTCAAATTTCTGGTCAAGCAGGTAAGTTTGAGTGCAAGATTCTGCTTGGACCTGCTCCTCCAATCACAGGCCGCTCATTATAAGACCATAAGACATACGAGCAGAAATTAGGCCATTCGGCCCATCGAGTCTGCTCCGCCATTCAATCATGGCTGATAAGTTTCTCAATCCCATTCTCCCGCCTTCTCCCTGTAACCTTTGATCCCCTTACCAATCAAGAACCTATCTATCTCGGTCTTAAATACACTCAATGACCTGGCCTCCACAGCCTCCTCTGGCAATGAATTCCATAGATTCACCACTCTCTGGCTAAAGGAGTTTCTCCTCATCTCTGTTCTAAAAGGTCTTCCCTTTACTCTGAGGCTGTGCCCTTGGGTCCTAATCTCTCCTACTAATGGAAACATCTTCCCCACATCCACTCTATCCAGGCCTTTCAGTATTCTGTAAGTTTCAATCAGATCCCCCCTCATCCTTCTAAACTCCATCGAGTATAGACCCAGAGTCCTCAAACGTTCCTCATATGTTAAGCCCTCCATTCCTGGGATCGTTCTCGTGAACCTCCTCTGGACCCTCTCCAGGGCCAGCACATCCTTCCTGAGATACGGGGCCCAAAATTGCTGACAATATTCTAAATGTGGTCTGACCAGAGCCTTATAAAGCCTCAGCAGCACATCCCTGCTTTTATATTCTAGTCTAGTGAGCCTATCAGCAGCAAATGTAAGAGAGAAATAATCTGTGATAGGAGGAGCAGTGAGCATCAGTGGCGGTGAGTTCAGGGCCCAGGGAGCCAAGAGTTGGGAAGCCGAAGAGCGGGGCCTGGGGAGTGGGGCCCAGGCATCCAGAGCGGGGCCCAGGTGTCCAGAGCGGGGCCCAGGTGTCCAGAGCGGGGCCCAGGTGTCCAGAGCGGGGCCCAGGTGTCCAGAGCGGGACCCAGGTGTCCAGAGCGGGGCTCAGACGTCCAGAGCGGGGCCCAGACGTCCAGAGCGGGGCTCAGACGTCCAGAGCGGGGCCCCGACATCCAGAGCGGGGCCCAGGCGTCCAGAGCAGGGCCCAGGTGGGCTGGGGTGGCTTGTGAGAGAGAGAGTCTGAAGGGGGGAGAGAGAGAGAGAGTGTGGAGGAGCGAGAGAGCGTGTGAAGGGAGAGAGAAAGTGAGGGGGGATAGAGAGTGTGAGGGGGAGAGAGCTTATGAGGGGAGAGAGAGAGAGAAAGTGAGGGGGAGAAAGTGTGAGGGTTTTGAGAGAGGGAGGGTGTAGAGAGAGGGGAGGAGGAGAGATTGTGTGCACGGGCAGTGTGTGAGTGTGGGGTGTGTTTGTGTGGGGAGTGTCTGTTCAGGGGCAAAGAGCATCCATAAGTCTGGCTCACTCCCAGTCTCAGGGTTCTCATTCACCCTCACCCACACATACCATCAGGCACTCTGGTCCACTCTCACAGTGGGGGAGGGTGAGTGAGTGAGGAGCCTGAGACTGGGAGTGAGCTGAATGCACTCGCCCTCAAACTCTATTACACTCCAATACTCATCTTTACTTATTACTCTTTTTTTTTTGGTCAGCAAGTTGTTTCTTTTCATACCTCAGTTTTTTTTTGAAGTTCATGTTTAATGTGCTAAACTTTACTTTTTCCAAAATTTGTTCATTGGCCCCTTGAGTGAGAAACATTTTGAAAAGTGCCCCCCCCACCGCCACGTGTAAAGATTGGTCAAGCCTGTTTTACACCGATTGGCATACGCCAATTTTCATCCTCACTGCAACTAATAACAGCTTTACTTCGCCAGATTTATTTCTAAACTTTGATCACGGAATTTGAGCTCATCTGGATTAGTTAGCCAGGCCCTGGATTACCCAATAACAGAACCAACTACACGCTGCCATACCTAGCTGTTATACTCACTAGTGGCCTCCTTCAGCCCTGACCTGGCCTATATGTGACTACAAACTCCGAGATGACTCATCGGATAATGTAGCACAGAAGGTCAGTCAGCACAAAGAGCTATCCGATTAATCGCATTCCCCTGCCGCTTCCTCAAAACCCTGAAAATCTCAAGTATTTATTCAATTCCCTTTTAACAATACAAGTTAACCTGTTTCCAGCGGCCATTCAGCCAGCGTATTCCAAACCACAACTTGTTATGTAAAAAGAATTGTGCTCATCCTTGCCCCTCAGTTTGTTAAAACTATGCCCTCTAGTTACTCACCATTTTGTCACAGGAAACAGGCTTTCAACATCTTATAAAAACCTTGGTTTTTTTTAAAAACCTCTCATAATTTGAATCAGTACTTTCACCATTACCTGCTACTTCTGGTGGAGTGGCTGGCTCTGTAGAACCAGCTCCTGTCGTGCTTTCCGCTGTTGGTTCTATTCTGATGGGTACAGCATGTATCGTGTGTCCATTTCTGAATGTCGTCTCAGCATTTCCATCTTACAGAAAGAAGAGGGTTTAAATAAGGTGCCCGTGAGTTTGGCAGCAGAACCGATCTTGCGATGGGCTGAGTCTTAAACAGCGGGTCAGATTTGGTTCAACAACAAGGACTTGCATTTATCTAACGCCTTTAACCCAAGCAGCTTCACGAGAATGATACCAAACCTAATCTGACCCCAAGACACATAAGGAGATGTTAGGGCATTCAACCAAAATCTGGATCAAAGAGTTGGTTTTAAGGAGCGTCTTAAAGGAGAAAGGGGAGCTAGAGACGTGGAGAGGTTTAGGGAGGAATTCCAGAGTTAGGGCCCAAACAGCTGATAGCACCGTCACCAATAAAATTGGGGATGGGCAAAACTTCAGAACTGAAGGCAGCCAGAGGGTTCGAGGAGATTACAGAGAAAGGGAGGGATGAGGTTAAAGAGATTTGAAGTCAAAGATGAGATTTCACAGCTTTCAAAATCACGATTGATAGCTTTCTTTCTCCAGTCGTCAATGATCATTGCCCTTTGATACTGGGAAACCTCTGTACAAGCAACTGGAAAACTGCGCTGCTGCCTTGTATGTGCGACAAGGTGGGGAATGGCCATGGTGCCCCACACTCCGAGCAGTAGCTCTTTATGTTGCTACTGTCTTCCAGGATGTGCCAGAGAGGGTAAATCTTCATGGACCTCCAGAGAAATAGAAGCCACATCGGTTACCTATGCACAGTTTCAGGACCCTCATTATTGAGAAAGAGAGAGAGAGAGAGAGAATAAAGAGGAGAGAAGTAATTCTGAAGCATAGTCATTGTGATAATGCCAGATACCGTAGACAGTAATTAAACAAATGGTCAAATAATTGGTCCCAGTGATGTTGCTCGAGAGATAAATATTGGTCAGGTTACCAGGAAGAACACCCCTGCTCTTTTTTCCCAATCACATATTTTGTTTACATCCACCTGGGAGGGCAGACATGACTTCTGTTTGATATCTCATCTGAAAGACAGCACCCCTGACAGTGCAGCACTCCCGCGATACTGCACTGGAAGTGTAAGCCTGGAATTTTTGTTTTGTTAAAGTGTTTCGAGTGGGACTTGAACACAGGACCTTCCAACTCTGAGGCAAGGCTGCTGCCCACTGAGCTTAAAGTTGAAATCGTGGATTTGCTAAGATGACTTCTGGGATGGGAAGCTACAGTTTAAAGAAGAAACTTGAGGTTTTCCCACTAGTGCAGGGAAGGGTAAGAGGAGATTTAAAAAGTTGTTTAAATTACAAAGGGTTTCAGTGGGGTGAACATAGGGTAAGAGTATTTCTTGTTTGAGACAGGAATTTATTGTCAGTATGAGAATGGGGAGAGAAATGGAGGTAAATTTCTTGACATAGAATTGTTAGAGCATGGGTTGCTTTGGCACAGGGAATGACTGAGGCAGTAGGGAGCAATGCGCCTTTTAAGGAAAGATCGGATAAAATCGGGAGCAGAGGGAGATGCAAGGATATTGAAAGAACGTGGGGCAGTAGAAATAATTTTTGGATTGCTTGAGCTAAGATCAGCCATAGGCACCACTGGAGTCTTTCTATGCCATAGTCTTCCAGGGCTTCACTATAGAGCAATTCCCAAAATGGGCTGCAAACCTTTGTTATTTCATTCTGCTGAAACTTAATGATGTGAAAGAGTTTGATATGGTAGATGCAGAGAAGATGTCTCCACTTGCTGCCGGTGGGTGGGGGTGGGGACTAAAACTAGGGGCTCATAACTGTAAGAAAGTCACCATTATGGAGTCAGGAGAAATTTCTTTACCCAGAGACTGCTGAGAATGTGGAACTTGTTATCAGAGGAAGGAGTTCAAACAAATCACTCCCTTTAAGGGGGGGGTTAAAAATAAAAATACATGAGGGAGAAAGAAATAGAAGGTTATGCTGATAGGGTGAGATGAAGTAAAATGGGAGAAGGCTCATAGGTAGTATAAACACTGGGCCAAATGGCTGTAAATTCTAAGTAATTCTTCATAGCTTTAAAAACATCTATTAAATCTGCCCTTAGCTTTCTCTGCTGCAGGGGAAATAGTCTCAACTCTCTCTTCAAAACTTAAGGTGAATGCAGCATTGATGAAAACTCTTTGTGCTTCCCAAAGGCGCGATTTATTTACCATTGAAAAAGCTCCTGTTTCTCTCTCTCTCGCTTGGCGGGTAGCTTTTCCTGGCTGCTGCTCCCATTTTTTCTTTTCTTCCCAGTGTGTATGGGTTTGGCATACTTATCCCCACTCAGTAACTTCCGTTTGCCATCCTCGGCTACAGAGGTGCCAAACTGGGATGAACCTGGGGCAGTATTTCCTAACGAGATGGCTCAGAACCTCGCAATGGGATATGTCACTTTGTCGCACAGTCAGGGAAATAAGGCCATTCATTGTCTGGATGATGCCATAAAGTTTGTCATTCCATGTTGCTAAGCAAAGTAATCACTGTCATTCCGTGTTGCTAAGCAAAGTAATCACTGTCATTCCATGTTGCTAAGCAGAGTAATCACTGTCATTCCATGTTGCTAAGCAAAGAGTTGCAATGAATTGTTTCATGTTACAAAGTCTCATGATCGTGATGACGTCACAATCGCTCTCATTGAGTTGGGCAAAAAGGATGAAATCATCATAACTGATGATTTTAAAAAAAGGGAAGCTGGATTAATGGGGTAAAGGTACCAATGGTGTAGTCAGAGAGCCAGGCTAGAAAGACTCCCCGCCGCCTTCCCCTCCAAAGGTTTGACTCTGGATTGGATCAGCTCTGGGCAAATGCCCCCAAGTCCTCTAACTGGCTTCAGGGTTCCTGAGTTTGGGAATGAAAGAATATGTTCAAGATCCCCAATCTCTATCCACTGTCTGCCATCAGAAAGTGTGTATCTATGTGTACATGTGTGTACACATGTGTATGGACGTGCACGCGCGCATGTACATGGTACACCCCTCTTCCCAGTCACTTTTTAAGGCTGAATCATACCGTTTGTAACCTTGACACCCAACCTGGCCCCTACCTGAGCTTCTGAGATCCTGTATCCTTTCTACTACCAACATCACCTATATCATCCGTGTATCATCACCCTTCCCCTCCCCAGCTCATTGGCTGATGAAATCCTCATCCATGCCTTTGTTACTTCAAGATTCAACTATTCAAATGCACTTGTGGCTGTCTCCTACCCTCCATAAACTTCAGCTTATCCAAAGCTCTGATGTCCGTATCCTAAATTGCAACATATCCCTTTCACCCATTACCCCTGTGTTCAGTCACTATGGTGGCTCTCCACATGGCAACACCTCAGTTTTCAAATTCTCACCCTTGCTTTCAAATCCCTCCATGACCTTACTCCCTCTCTATCTCTGTAACCTCCTCCAGCCCCACAAGCCGCCAAGACGCCTGCAATTCACCAATTCTGGCCTCCTGCACATTCCTGATCTTATTCGCCCCACCAGCAGTGACCAGGCCTTCAGCTGCCTGGGCCCTCAGCTCTGGAATGCCCTCCCTAAACCTCTCCACCTCTCTCTCCTCCTTTAAGATATTCCTTAAAACCTACCTCTCCGACCCAGCTTTTGGTCTCCTGTCCCCAATATCTCCTTATGTAGCTCGGTGCCAAATTTTGCCTGATTTCACTCCCGTGAAGCATCATGGGACATTTTAGGATGTTAACAGTGCTATATAAATGCAATTTGTTGCTTTAGTAGCATCAGGTTCCCACCTGTCTTAGGCGGGCTGCTCATGAACCCAGAAAATCAGATGTAAAAGTTCCAGTGTAGTGAGGATGGAGTGGCTGTTTTACCAACTTTCCTTAACTGCCATGCTGGGGATGATCTGGAGGTTCCTGAATAGATGCGATTCCTGATAGGCTGCACTAGCATTGTGAGGTGCCAGTTAGAGCACAGCCACTTCCCTTTGGACTGTCTCAGGGCACTTTCCAGCCACCAGGAATAGATTGGCACGGGCTGAGGATTGGGACCAAGTTATCTACCTGGAACGTTGAGCGATTTAGGGAAAGCAAGAGAGTGATAGAGAACATGGAATACCAGGGAGGCCTCCCCACTCCTATCCCCGGAGAGGGACTTGAACCCACAAGCTTCTCACCTCAGTCAGCTGGGTCATGGGTTCCACTCCAGACACCAGGCTGCAGTACTGAGGCAGTGCTGCACTGTCAAAGATGCCATCGTTCAGGCAGGGTGTTAAGCCAAGGTTAAAATTTCCAGGTGGATGTAAAAGACCCCATGTCCACTATTGGAAGAAGGGCAGAGGAGTTCTCCAGTGTGCTGGGCCAATATTTATCCCTCCATCACCATCACTAAAAGGAATTTTCTGGCCATTATCACAAGGCCGTTTGCGGGATCTTGCTGTGCGAAAAAAAAACCTGGCTGCCATGTTTCCTACATTACAATAGTGATTACTCTTCAAAAGTACTTCATAATGGTAGGAGGATATCCTGAACTCGTGGGAGGTGCTATAGAAAGGTAAGTCTTTCTGCCTTTATTCCTGTTTCTGGTTTTCATTAGCTCTGTTAGTTTGACTGAAGCAATTACTGGGGTCGCAGAATGATAAATGGCTTGTCCATCTCTTCACTTCAAGCACCACAGGGTATAATTTATTTGTCCTTACTGGAGAGGAGTAGCACTCTACAGGCTACAGAAAGTTGTCCGTACGCACAGCGTTGAGAAAAACAGGTTGGTTAAACTAAAGGGTAAGCTGTGGTTGCTATAGGGATAAATGGCCAGTGATCAGATTCTCATTATGCCTTAAACCTCCTCTTGTCCCTCCTTTCATTTAACAGGAGGTGCATTAAACTAATCACGCACTTAAGAGGAGAGCTGATTTTGATAGAGACAAAAATCAAATCCATATCAAAAGAGGAATTGTTAAAGCTTGGGTGTCAGGCTGGGAGCCGCTGAGGTTGGGGAGTGATGGGGAGTGGGGCTCGATGGGGAGTGGGGCTCGATGGGGAGTGGGGCTCGATGGGGAGTGATGGGGAGTGGGGCTCGATGGGGAGTGGGGCTCGATGGGGAGTGGGGCTCGATGGGGAGTGATGGGGAGTGGGGCTCGATGGGGAGTGGGGCTCGATGGGGAGTGATGGGGGAGTGGGGCTCGATGGGGAGTGACGGGGAGTGGGGCTCGATGGGGAGTGACGGGGAGTGGGGCTCGATGGGGAGTGACGGGAAGTGGGGCTCGATGGGGAGTGACGGGGAGTGGGGCTCGATGGGGAGTGACGGGGAGTGGGGCTTGATGGGGAGTGATGGGGAGCGGGGCTCGATGGGGAGCGGGGCACGATGGGGAGCGGGGCGCGATGGGGAGCGGGGCGCGATGGGGAGCGGGGCGCGATGGGGAGTGGCAGGGAGTGAGGCTCGATGGGGAGTGATGGGGGAGTGTGGCTCGATGGGCAGTGGGGCTCGATGGGGAGTGGGGCTCGATGGGGAGTGGGGCTCGATGGGGAGTGATGGGGAGTGGGGCTCGATGGGGAGTGGGGCTTGATGGGGAGTGGGGCTCGATGGGGAGTGACGGGGAAGTGGGGCTCGATGGGGGAGTGACGGGGGAGTGGGGCTCGATGGGGAGTGTCGGGGGAGTGGGGCTCGATGGGGAGTGACGGGGGAGTGGGGCTCAATGGGGAGTGACGGGGGAGTGGGGCTCGATGGGGAGTGGGGCTCGATGGGGAGTGGGGCTCGATGGGGGAGTAGGGCTCAATGGGGAGTGATGGGGGAGTGGGGCTCGATGGGGAGTGATGGGGGAGTGGGGCTCGATGGGGAGTGATGGGGGAGTGGGGCTCGATGGGGAGTGACGGGGGAGTGGGGCTCGATGGGGAGTGATGGGGGAGTGGGGCTCGATGGGGGAGTGGGGCTTGATGGGGGAGCGGAGCTCGATGGGGAGTGACGGGGAGTGGGGCTCGATGGGGAGTGGGGCTCGATGGGGAGTGGGGCTCGATGGGGAGTGACGGGGGAGTGGGGCTCGATGGGGAGTGGGGCTCGATGGGGAGTGATGGGGAGTGGGGCTCGATGGGGAGTGGGGCTCGATGGGGAGTGGGGCTCGATGGGGAGTGACGGGGGAGTGGGGCTCGATGGGGAGTGGGGCTCGATGGGGGAGTGGGGCTCGATGGAGGAGTGGGGCTCGATGGAGGAGTGGGGCTCGATAGGTAGTGGGGCTCGATAGGGAGTGGGGCTCGATGGGGAGTGACGGGGAGTGGGGCTCGATGGGGGAGTGGGGCTCGATGGGGAGTGGGGCTCGATGGGGAGTGATGGGGGAGTGATGGGGGAGTGGGGCTCGATGGGGAGTGACGGGGGAGTGGGGCTCGATGGGGAGTGTCGGGGGAGTGGGGCTCGATGGGGAGTGACGGGGGAGTGGTGCTCGATGGGGAGTGACGGGGGAGTGGGGCTCGATGGGGAGTGGGGCTCGATGGGGAGTGGGGCTCGATGGGGAGTGGGGCTCGATGGGGAGTGATAGGGGAGTGGGGCTCGATGGGGGAGTAGGGCTCAATGGGGAGTGATGGGGGAGTGGGGCTCGATGGGGAGTGATGGGGGAGTGGGGCTCGATGGGGAGTGATGGGGGAGTGGGGCTCGATGGGGAGTGACGGGGGAGTGGGGCTCGATGGGGAGTGATGGGGGAGTGGGGCTCGATGGGGAGTGGGGCTCGATGGGGAGTGACGGGGAGTGGGGCTCGATGGGGAGTGGGGCTCGATGGGGAGTGGGGCTCGATGGGGAGTGACGGGGGAGTGGGGCTCGATGGGGAGTGGGGCTCGATGGGGAGTGGGGCTCGATGGGGGAGTGGGGCTCGATGGGGAGTGGGGCTCGATGGGGAGTGACGGGGAGTGGGGCTCGATGGGGAGTGGGGCTTGATGGGGAGTGGGGCTCGATGGGGGAGTGGGACTCGATGGGAGAGTGGGGCTCGATGGGGGAGTGGGGCTCAATGGGGGAGTGGGGCTCGATGGGGGAGTGGGGCTCGATGGAGGAGTGGGGCTCGATAGGGAGTGGGGCTCGATGGGGAGTGACGGGGAGTGGGGCTCGATGGGGGAGTGGGGCTCGATAGGGGAGTGGGGCTCGATGGGGAGTGGGGCTCGATGGGGAGTGACGGGGAGTGGGGCTCGATGGGGAGTGGGGCTTGATGGGGAGTGGGGCTCGATGGGGAATGGGGCTCGATGGGGAGTGATGGGGGAGTGATGGGGGAGTGGGGCTCGATGGGGAGTGACGGGGGAGTGGGGCTCGATGGGGAGTGACGGGGGAGTGGGGCTCGATGGGGAGTGAAGGGGAGTGGGGCTCGATGGGGAGTGACGGGGAGTGGGGCTTGATGGGGAGTGATGGGGGAGTGGGGCTCGATGGGGAGTGGGGCTCGATGGGGAGTGACGGGGGAGTGGGGCTCGATGGGGAGTGGGGCTCGATGGGGAGTGACGGGGGAGTGGGGCTCGATGGGGAGTGACGGGGGAGTGGGGCTCGATGGGGAGTGACGGGGGAGTGGGGCTCGATGGGGAGTGACGGAGGAGTGGTGCTCGATGGGGAGTGACGGGGGAGTGGTGCTCGATGGGGAGTGACGGTTGAGTGGGGCTCGATGGGGAGTGACGGGGGAGTGGGGCTCGATGGGGAGTGACGGGGGAGTGGGGCTCGATGGGGAGTGACGGGGGAGTGGTGCTCGATGGGGAGTGACGGTTGAGTGGGGCTCGATGGGGAGTGACGGGGGAGTGGGATTTGGTGCGAAATACAATCTGAGCAGCAGAGCTTTGGGCAACTGAAGTTTACAGGGAGTGGGAGGTCAAACAGGAGAGCGTTAGAATAGTCCAGTCTGGATATGACAAGGGATGAGTGTTTCAGCTGAGGCAGGGGAAGAGGGAGAGGGGTGATGTTCGAGTTGGAAATAGGTGGTCCTGGTGATGGAAAGTATATGCAAATGGAAATGGAGCTCGGAGTCAAAAAGGATGGTGGGATTGCCAACAGCCTGGTTAATCTTGTGACAGTGACCAGGGTTGGGATGGAGCCATTGATAAAGTTGAATTGATAAGTTTGTATTAGGATTCAAAGACAATTGACTGAATTGTCCTGGTTCTGTGATGGTTGGGATTGGAGGCCGGAGTGCCGGGAAAATGTGAGGGATCTGTTTGGGATATCTCCCTAATGCATTCCTCTTGTTGCAGAACAGCCCCAGGAGCAGACTAGTGTGACAGGATTGGCTGCACATTTCACAGAGGCAGACAGACAATTAGCCCCAGTGCCCGCTCATCACACCCCCCCTCCCCGCACCTTGCTGTGGGCAGAAGCCACCAGCTCCATGGAGGTAGCCTCCCTGAGTTTGTGGAGGGTAGGGCTTCCTCAGAGCTGGAGGCTCCATACCCCATTGTTGGGGCTGCGATTATGAAAGGCTTCATCGTGCCTGAGGCTGATCCGTTGGAGAGAGTTCCCCTCCACCTCGATGGACCTGCTGGCCTAGGTTTCTTTCTTTGAATGCGCAGCTCTGCAGCCCAGCGAGGGGGCCTCCATGTTGAGGCAATGTTGCAGCCAGTGACCTGTCTCAGCAGTGCCCACCTCTCCCTCTGATTGGGCCTGTGGCATCGAGAATCTGCCATGGGGAACCCATCGCCTTCTTGCCCGATGCTAATTGCCCTGTAAGTGGGAAATTAATGCTCGCTTAAAGGCCCCATCCCGCTGCTTCTGGTATCAACCTAGCGGCAGGCTGAGGAGTCTCCACACGGGGAGGCACCGAAACCAAGCCCTGTTGGATTTGTTGCAGGTTTCTGGTGGGTGGGCTTCCCTCTCTCATTCAAAGGCACAAAGTGACTGATGGAGGGAGCTGACATCAGTGGGGGGAGGCGTTTGGGGTGCACTGAGAGGCATCGGCCTTCCCTCTCCTCTGGCCCCCATCTAGCCAACGACTTCCTCCCCACGAACACCATCCCGCCCTCAATCGCCTGTGACCCGGGCTCCTTGTGGATCCTGGGTCTCTGGCGGGTGCATTGCCAGCAGCAGCCACCACTCCTGATGGCGCTGACGGGCAATGAAGAGCTGCCAGCCTCTGATTGGCCAGCAGTTTTCAGGGGTGGGACTTCCACCCCCGAGGTCCTAAATCCTGGGGAAGGCCTGATGCTGGCTCATTAAGTGCCTCTTGGGCACTTAATTCCAGTGGGCCATCCTTAATGGAAGCGATCGGAATTCCTGCCAATTCTTAAGCCAACGGGCAAGACCCTCATCGCCAACATTAAATTCTGTCCAATGTTTTCCACGTGGGGAAGACCAGAACTAGGGATCATCAAAGATCGTCACTAATAAATCCAATAGGAAATTCAGGAGAAACTTCTTTGCCCAGAGAGTGGGCAGAATGTGGAACTTGCAGCAATTGAGGTAAATAGGACAGATGTCTTTTCAGAGGAAGCTAGATAAATATATAGGGAGAAAAGAATAGAAGGATGTGTTAATAAGTTGAACTGAGGAAGAGTGGGACAAGGCACAGGAGCACCAGCTGAGACCATTTGGGCCAAAGGTTTGTTTCTGTGCTCTGTGCATAATTTTATGTAAAAACCCTGTTAACAGTCATATTGTCAAAGAGGATGTGCGGTTAGTGGGAGTGTTCGTAACCTGCATTCACATTCCCTCTGACACAGCTGACTTCCTCATTCAGTAACAGAAGAAAGTCCTGATCTTAATCCCCGTTCCCCATTCCGTGCAAAGTCAGAAATAAGTTCAACTAACTCAAATATGAAGGCAGTTCTGTCGCCAATTCCTCTTCACCCTTATGACTAAAATTCTAATTGAGAAATGTTTACATCTGTCCTGCCTCATTCTCTTCCAAGCTGGGTTCCTTGGACAGTTGGTGAGGGATTTCAATTGCAAACGCATACATTAATTTCTGGACCACTCTACCTTTTCTGGGAGGGGCAGTAATGTTGAGGTGGGGGTGTGGGGGCACAGAGCAGATTCATTCCCATGGTGTAAAGAGAAACACAGTTTAGTTAACTCGCGACAGACTTGTGGTATTCTGAGTCAGCCCCGCCTCAGAAGGTCACAACACAATGACCAAAAGTTCATCCATAGAATGATACAGCACAGGAGGAGGCCCTTCAGCCCATCGTGCCTGTGTTGGCTCTTTGCAAGAGCTATCTAATTAGCCCCATTTCATTGCTCTTTCCCTGTAACCCTGCAAATATTTCCATTTCACGTATTTATCCAACTTCCTTTGAATCTGCTTCCACTTCCCTTTCAGGCAGCTCATTCCAGATCATAATTCTCCGGTCAGGATTTTCTAGTCCCACCACTAGCGGGCATCAAAGTAAGTGGGACAGGAAAATTTGGAGAGCAGCCAAAGGTCAATCAGAGAGGTTGGGTGGTGCACGGGGCATTAGGGATACTGAAGATGAGGTGGGTACTGTAAGAGGATGAACATGTGCCTTGGGACATTTTCTATGTTAATTACATACTAGTGTTGCTGCTTTTAAACTGAGACCCTGTCTGCCCCCTCAGGCGAATATAAAATATTTCATGGCACTATTTCAGTGAAGAGTTGGGGGGAGGGGTGGGGGGTTTCTTCGAGTGTCAGTTCTGAAATTTTCAACTGTGTTTTCAAATCCCTCCATGGCCTACCCCTCCCTATCTCTGTAATTTCCTCCAGCCCTATAATCCTCCGATATCTCTGCGTTTCTCCAATTCTGGCTTCTTGTGCGTCCCCAATTTTAATTGCTCCACCATTGATGGCTCTGCCTTCAGTTACCTGGGCCCTACGCTCTGAAATTCTCACCCGAAACCTCTCCGTCTCTCTATCCCCCTTTAAGAGGTCCCTAAGAACCTACCTCTTTGATCAAGCATTTGGTTTCCTGTCCCAATATCTCCGTATGTAGCTTGGTGTCAAATTTTGTTTGATAATTCTCCTGTGAAGCACCTTGGGAGGTTTTGCTAAATTAAAGTCACTATATAAATGTAAGATGTTGTTATCGTTGTCCCAGTTTAACATGTATTCGCTCAGTTATCATCACTGAAACAGAGCCTTGCGCTGTTAATTTCATTGCTGTTTGTTGGAGCTTGCTGTATGCAAATTGATGTTTCCTAGATTACAGTAGTGACTAGGCTTCCACAGTACTGCACTAGCTGTAAAGGGTTTTTAGATTGATATGAGGCACTATATAAATGCAAGTCTTTTTTTATACCAAATGGGGTACCCACAAAAGAAAACTTTAGGCAGTAATAACCTCGGGAAGATTTACAAAAAAAAAGGAACTAATTTAACCAAACAACTGCATGCGTGCACAGTCCTTTAACACAGTCATTGTTGAAATCTTGGCTGTGTTACACTCCTACTGCAGCTCCTCTCCCGGGCTTATGCTAGCTGTGCAGTGTGGTTTCAGCCTCTGCCCGAGAACAGTCAGAGGGTTAAAAGGAGCAGGTTTATGAGAATCATTTTAACCAAAATTCACACGCTCAAGGAGAGGAAAGCTCTAGTGGTGCAGTTTATTTATTTATCTTCAAAAGGCAGAAAGCAAAGGAAAAAGGGCGTCACTTTCTGACTGTCTCAACTGTGAAAGAGAGGAAACTCAAACAGGAAACGTTGACCAATATTTACACAGAGGTGAAGTTCAGCGCCAAACAGCATAGAAAAGGTGTTGAACTCAGACTATCAGAGGAAGTGGAGTCGGTGGGGAGAGGGAGAGGCACTGAAATACAATAGTATTTCACAGATTGTTCCATACAACATCCATTTTTAGCCAATCTTCCTGACCAATCAATGTTTGTGAATGTTAGAGAAGGAAATGCTGATCGCTGTGTTATATAGTCATCTCCTGAAGATTCTGGGGGCGGAGGGTCACACACTGAGGTAGTCTGTCCCTTCTAGCTCACTTCAGCTTGCTAGGAAAGGCATTAGGCCTGTTGAAGGGTCATGAGGACTCGAAACGTCAACTGTGCTCTTCTCCGCTGATGCTGCCAGACCTGCTGAGTTTTTCCAGGTATTTCTGTTTCTGTTTTTGCCAGAGAGAACTCCCTTCTTTTCTTCAAAACACTGTCCTGGGATCTTTCAGATCCACCTGAAGGGACTGCTGGGGTCTTAGTTTAACATCTTATCCGGAAGATGGGTAATGGACCAAAACAACTGTCACACTTTATTGTCTTAAGTTTCCCAAGGCCACATTATTCACAAATGTTACCAAAGTGCACACATTGCTATCACATCTACTGTCTCACCAGCCTGAGGGGTTACCTCTGTGATGTTTAAACGCGTCTCCTTCTATTTGGCTGGCAACTGTGGGACTCACCCTGATCAGGAATCTCCTTCAGAACTCCTCTCCTTATCAGCTCTTCCCGACTCTGTCTGGTTGATATTTTCCTCTCCAACACTAGCATAAAGAGGGTGAAGGGAGAAAGAGAGAGAGAGAGAGTGATTTAAATGCAGCAAATTATTAATCCATAAGAGATATCTAGTTAACGTATATATTCAGGGATCTTCCCAAAACAGAAGTTTGTAACAGTGGCAAATATAATATCAGGAAAACTTCAATTCCAACGCACACACATTTTCACAAGCCCATCAAACTGAGGATGCTGTTGAAACATATCTTCATGCTCAGCAGACTGAAAGAAAGGAATTAATTTCCAGAGGAGCTGAGAGCACAGTGGGTTAATACCAGGACCTGAATCATAGCTAATCCAGACTGTTGAAATGAGAGGTCTCTCTTTACTGATCTATATGCAATCAGTTAGGCCAATCTCAATTTAATTCTTGAAAGAGAGAACCCCACAATACAATCTGACCCTAATTTAGCACAAAGTTCTGAATTTCACTCAACAGAAACCAACGAAAGGTTCTGGTGTGGGAGGGACAGATGTCACACTGATGCAGTAACGGGGAGACGTGGCAAATAGACATTCTTCTTAAAAATTCTTTCACGGGATGTGGGCATCACAGGCTGGGCCAGCATTTACTACCCATCCCTAATTGCCCTTGAGAAGGTGGTGGTGAGCTGCCTTCTTGAACCGCTGCAGTCCATGTGGTGTACATGTAGGTACACCCACAGTGCTGTTAGGGAGGGAGTTCCAGGATTTTGACCCAGCGACATTGAAAGAATTGCAATATATTTCCAAGTCAGGATGGTGAGTGACCTGGAGGGAAACTTGCATGTGGTGGTGTTCCCATGCATCTGCTGTCCTTGTCTTTCTAGGTGGTAGAGGTCAATGATTTGAAAGCTGCTGTTGAAGGAACCTTGATGAGTTTGTGCAGTGCATCTTATAGATGGTACACACTGCTGCCATTGTGTGTCAGTGGTGGAGGGAGTGAATGTTTAAGTTGGTGGACGGGATACTGATCAAGTGGACTGCTTTGTCCTGGATCGTGTCAGGCTTCTTGAGTGTTGTTGGAGCTGCACTCATCCAGGCAAGTGGGGAGTATTCCATCACACTCCTGACTTGTGCCTTGTAGATGGTGGACAGGCTTTGGGGAGTCAGGAGGTGAATTACTTGTCACAGAATTCCCAGCTCCTGACCTGCTCTCGTAGCCACAGTATTTATATGGCTAATCCAGTTCAGTTTCTGGTCAATAGTAACCTCCAGGATGTTGATAGTGGGGGATTCAGTGATTGTAATGTCATTGAATGTCACGGGGAGATGGTTAGATTTTTTCTTGTTGAAGATGGCCATTGCCTGGCATGTGTGTGGTGTAAATGTTACTTGCTTCTTATCAGCCCGAGCATGAATGTTGTCCAGGTCTTACTGCATATCAGCACGGACTGCTTCACTGGAGGAGTTGTGAATGCTGAACATTGTGCAATTATCCGTGAACATCCCCACTTTTGACCTTATGATGGAAGGAAGGTGAAGTAGCTGAAGATGGTTGGGCCGAGGACACTACCCTGAGGAACTCCTACAGCGATGACCTGGGAGGTGAGATGACTGACCTCCAACAACCACAACCTCAACCTTTGTGCTAGGTATGACTCCAACCAGCGGAGAGCTTTCCCCTTGATTCCCATTGACCCCAGTTTTGCTGGGGCTCATTGATGCCACACTCAGTCAAATACAGCCTTGACGTCAAGGGCAGTCACTCTCACCTCACCTCTGGAGTTCAGCTCTTTTGTTGATGTTTGGACCAAGGCTGTAATGAGATCGGGAGGCGAGTGTCCCTAGTGGAACCCAAACTGTGCATCAATGAGCAGGTTGTTGCTAAGTGTCACTTGATAGCACTGTCGATGACACTTTCCATCACTTTGCTGATGATGGAGAGTGGGCTGATGGGGTGGTAATTGGCTGGGTTGGATTTGTTCTGGTTTTTGTGGACAGGAAATACCTGGGCAATTTTCCACATAATTGGGGTAGACGCCTATGTTGTAGCTGTACTGGAACAGCTTGGCTAGGGGTGCGGCAAGTTCTTGAACACAAGTCTTCAGTACTATCGCCGGAATATTGTCAGGGCCCATAGCCTTTGCAGTATCCTGTGCCTTCAGCCGTTTCTTGATATCATATGGAGTGAATCGAATTGGCTGAAGACTAGCATCTGTGATGCTGGGGACCTCAGCAGGAGGCAGAGATGGATCATCCACTCAGTATTTCTGGCTGAAGATGGTTGCAAATGCTTCAGCCTTATCTGTTGCACTGATTTAGGAAAGTTATGAAAGATGTGGAGCAGTCCTGACAGTAAAGGACACTGATTTGATTTGGGGGGAATTTAACCCTCAGTTTATGGTACTATAGGGTGCATGACTTGGGAAACCTCATTACATTCAATAACAGTCTTTGCAACAACAGCAAAGCTTTCCATTTCACAAACTGAGCAGTTCTGTCTGTCAATCATGAGGTGACCCCAACAACCAACTGTGTGACTGTGTGTGAGAGAGAAAGAGTGTGCGAGAGAGGGTGAGTAAGAGAGAGATGGAGAGAGACAGTGTGAGTTAGAGAGTGAGAAAATGAGAGAATGAGTGAGTGAGTGAGTGAATGAGTGAAAGAGACTGAGTGATATGTAGAGTCGAGGAGAGACAGAGAGCGAGAGAGTTAACAAGAGAATGGGACAGAGAGCGGGAGGGAAAAAGTGAGGGAGGGAAAAAGAGACAGAGACAGAAAAAGACAGAGAAAGAGAGGGGCAGAACAAGATAGACACATAGTGAGAGAGCAAGAGAATGAAAGGGGGAGAGATAGGAAGAAAGGGAGAGAGGGAGAAAGTGAGGAAGAGAGCAAGTATCTGTGAGAGTGAGTTGTACCAATGTGATAGCTGCCAAGCTAACAGAAGGGTGTATACTTACACACAGCAAGATCCCACAAACTGCAATGAGATAAATTACTGAATAATTTTATCTAAGTGATGTTACTTGTGGGATAAATTTCGACTAGGCCACCCAGGATACCCCCCTACTCTTTGAAATAGTAGCGTGGAAGTTCTTATGTCCATCTGAGAGGACAGGCTGGGCAGTTTTTATGTCTAACCCTAAAAGATGGCACTTCCAACAATACGGCTCATCCTTGGTATGTACTGCACTGAGCCTGGATTACATGCTCTAGTCAGTAGAGTGAGGTTTGAACCCACAATCTCCTGATTTAGAAACAGAGAGTTACTTAGAGATCCAAACTCTGGCTATTGCAGATAGTGATGCAACCTTACAGTCTAACTTATTCACATTAAATGTGGCTCGTGGACAAGTTAAACTGGCATTGGCTGAGGTTGTATTATGTGGACCAGAGTCTGCAACCCTGTTTTCTGGCTCCAGCTTCCTCAAATAGTGACACTATCACAGGCCCATGGACTTGGTCTGCATATGGGCTGCTGGAGAGCTAGATTACATTGGGTCTGTACTCATTGGAGTTTAGAAGAATGAGAGGCGACCTTATTGAAACATATAAGATTCTTTGTGGCTTGACAGGGTAGATGCTGAGAGGTTGTTTCCCCTTGTAGGAGAGTTTAGGACCAGAGGGCATAATCTCAGGGTCGCCCATTTAAGATAGACAAGAGGAGGAATTTCTTCTCTCAGAGGGTAGTGAATCTGTGGGATTCTTTACTGCAGAGGGCTGTAGGGGTTGGGTCGTTAAGTATATTCAAGGCTGAGATGGACAGATTTTTAATCAGTAAGGGAATCAAGGGTTATGGGGAAAAGGCAGGAAAGTGGAGTTGAGGATTATCAGATCAGCCATGATCTCATTGAATAAGGAGCAGGCTCGATGGGCCGAATGGCCGACTTCTGCTCCTACGTCTTATGGCCTTATGAATAGTATAAACTCAAGAAGCTGGCTGAAGGTTTGTGGTCTCTCAGAGTCAGAACTAAACAAGTGACGCTAATGAATTGGCTATGTTCCCCCAGCAACCATCCCATTTATCCAGGGCACGACTGAAACTGTGATACTTAATGGAGCAGTTTGAGATGATCCATTTGTGGGATGAGATCTTAATCTGAGACCCCACTTGCCTATCCAAGCGGAAGGTGAGCGATCGCACACATTATCATGACAGCCACTCCCTGGTGCCTCCCTCAAAAAAACACAAACAAAAACTGGTCATTCGTGGGATCTTGCTGTGTAGTGACTCCTCTCCAAAGTCATTTCTTTGGACAAGAAGCACACTAGCACCATTCTAAAGCATTTCAGAAATGCAAGATTTCTTTTTCTTTTTGCTTACAGTTAACCCTTTAGCCTGTAATCCTGTTCCTAAGCAGATACTCAATGCACCCTTTTGTGAGGGTATTAATTAACGCAGCATTGACTGGCGTCCTATCAAAGGGAGTCTGTTCCATGTTTCCATGACTCTGTGTGGAAAGAAAGCTCCCTCTAATCCCTGGTCCTGCTCGATGATTGCCTAACTTTACATGGAAGCTGTTCAGTTCTGCATTTATAATTAAATAATTGACTAAAGTTCACATTATCTGCATCTTTCAGTGTCTGAAACATTCCAGTGAGAAAAAAGTGTCATTTTGTCAACAAGTCAAGACTGCAACAGAACACAAGGGGATACTGAGAAATGTGCAGAAAGGGCATGTCATTGGCAAATATATTTCAATATGAACAAATGTGAGGTTATGCATTTTGATAGGAAGAACAGGAAGCCACTGGCCGCTTAGGAAATAAGAGCAAAAATAGGTTAGAGGATCAAAACGATCGTTGGGTACAGATTCACAAATTATGAAGAGTAGCAACATTGGTTAATAAAACTACAAATAGTGCAAGCAAAGCACTGGTGTTTATTCCTAGAAGGATAGAATTGAAAGGCAGAGAAATTAAGTTAAACTTACACAGAATCTTGGTTAAATGACATTATTGTGCACAGTTTTGGTTATAAAAAAGGATATAGAGACACTGGAGAAGGCGTAAAATCGATTTACAAGGATGATAGGTGAACTGATAGATCATAATTATCAGAAAGGATCACACGGATTGGGGATCTTTTCTTTAGAAAAGAGAAGGCTGAGTGGTGACCTAATTGAGGTCTTTAAAATTATGAAGCTCTTTGCTAAGGTCGACCATTGGGAAGATGTGGAGTAGCAATCAAAGTGAGGCCAATTAAATATTTAACTACGACAACACAGCTTGCATTTATATGGAATAAAAACATAAAACTCTGGAAATACTCAGCAGGTCAGATGCATCTATGGAGAAAGAAACAGATTGAATGTTTCAGGTCGAGAGCCTTTAGTCGTTTGGTAGTACAGAACTTGATTATTGCTGAAAAAAGAGAATTTTTTTGTTGAAGCTTTTTGTCCTGCACTCATCAGGACAATTCGCAAGAAAATATTAATGTCGGGGCAACAACATATTTATACTGTTTGAGAAGAGAGTGCTGATTGGTTGGCAAGTGGACTCTGATTAGTAGAGGCATTGCCATGGAGAATGCACCAGTTGATGGTGACTGACAGTTAACTGCCAAGCATTGTTTGAAATTTAAACCAGGCACTTGAATCTGATTGGTCAAAACAGTGCCCTGCAGAATGAACCAGTGAATGTCTGTCACTTATTTTGTTTTGCTGAAACAGGCACAATGTGTGTACATGTTCTTTCTGTCTGCAAAGAACAGGGCCCTGTGTATTAATATAGGTGGCTTCTAGTGCACCCAAATGCCCCACACTGCAAGCCTGGCTGACAATCTTCAATTGGTTGTGAACGTAATTCTTAGCACACTGAGAATTATTTAGCAGATGTTGTCCAATCACAGAATCACACCTAATGTTGGACGTTGTGTTATGAGCTTTCCAAGCACGGGCTGGTTGGGTAGGGTCTGTATTCTGCCTGTTGTGAACAGTGGTTGTTTGATACATTCCACCAGTCTTTGTGACATTCGGCCTAGCATCACACTGGCACTGAAATTCATATACCACATCACTCATATGTGTGATAGGCAGAACGTCTTTTTGGCTTGACGGCAGTATCCTGTTAGTGGCGAATACCCCTCATGTTGCTACTGCCTTGTAGCAACATGAAAAAGCTTCACCTGTTGCTCAAAGTTTTGAGATACCTCGCCCTTCCAGAGTAATCTAATCACTTTCAGGGCTGAAAGTGATGGCCTTGCGCGATGTACAGTACGAAATGACCTGATCAGGGTAGCCATTATCCTGCAGAAAGTCTTTGATGTGCCTTTTTCAGCACCAAGCTTGCATGCTGAGCAAATGGCTCAGGCCCTATTTACGAGGTTATGCAACCTCCACCAATCAGAGCACCCTCTTCTCATACAGTATAAACATGTTGTTTCCTCCGACATTGGTATTTTCTTGTGAATTGTCCTGATGAGTGCAAGACAAAAAGCTTTGACAAAAAAATTCCCTGGCCGGGATTTTCTGGTCAGCTCGCCCACATGTAAAATGATGTGGGATGATGCCGGGCAGAACTCCCAAGGTCACCGCACCCCATTTAAATTTTCAGGTAGGCGGGGGCTCAGCAAAATCAGCTGTCCACCCACCAACCTGTCAATAGCCAATTGAAGCCATTGATAGAGTCATTAAACTAATTAATGGACCTGCCCATCCAACCTTAAGGTTGGCGGGCAGGCTGGGAGCCCTGGCGGGCATTAGAAAAAGTATGAAGCCTCATCCACGGGCAGGATGAGGTTTCATGTAGGTTTTTAAAAATTTAATTAAAGTGTATTTAAAAGTTATGGGCATGACTCAACTCATGTGACAGTGTCACATGAGAGGACATGTCAAGGGAATTTTTTTTTCTATTTTTAATAGAGCTGATCTCCCTGAGGCTGCACTTAGCCTCAGGGAGATGAGCGCGCTCTTTTGTGCGCATACGCGAAAGAGCCCACTCTCGGCTCAGGGAATACCCCCCCCGCCCGGCCTGCACAGGGAGCGCACAGCGCTTCCGTGTGGACATCACGCTGGGTGGGCCTTCATTGGCCCGCCCATGTAAAATGGTGCCTCGGAGGCGCGACTCCGCCCACTCGCCCTTTAACTTCCCTCCCCAATGGGGGGAAAATTCTGCCCTCTTTTTTTTCAGCAATACTTAATAACCTTTTATCAGAACTGTTGAATGATGAAGCATCATCAAACTAAAATGTTAACTCTGTCCCTCTCTCTACAAATGCTGTCTGACCTGCTGAGCCTTATCGGAATTTTATGTCGTCATTTCCGATTTCCAGCATCCACAGTTCTTACTCTTGGATTTATTTAGCACCTTTAAAGCAGTAAAATCTTCCAAGGTGCTTCATAGAAGCATTATCAAACAAAACCTGACACCAACCCCATAAGGAGACTTAGGACAGCTTGGTCAAAAAAGGTTTTTTTTAAGGATCGTCTTAAAGGAGGAAAGAGAAGCGGAGAAGCTGAGGGAGGGAATTCCAGAGATTAGAGCCCAAGCAAATGAAGACATGGTCATCACTAAAATTAGGGATGCTCAAGAGGCCAGAATTGGAGGATTGCAGATACCTCAGTGGGTTGGAGGGCTGCAGGAGATAACAGAGATGGAGAGGGGGGAATTGAAAAGGAGGATGAGAATTTTAAAATCATGGTATTGGTTACCCGGGAATCAATAATGTAGGTCAGTGAGCACAAGGATGATGGGAGAATGGAACTTGGTGCGAGTTAGGATGTGGGCAGCAGAGGTTTGGATGAACTCAAGTTTGCAAAGCATAGAAGGTGGGAGCCTGGCCAGGAGTTCATTGGAATAGTCAGAGCTAGAGGTAACAATGGTATGGATGAAGGTTTCAGCAGCAGATGAGTTGAGGCAGGATGGTAGGAATAGGTAGCCTTAGTGATATTGTAGATGTGAGGTCAGAAGGTCAGGGTGTCAAAAATGACACCAAGGTTGCGAACAGTCTGGTTCAGTCTCACTCAGCTGCCAGGGAAAGGGATGGATTGGCGATGAGGGAACAGAGCCAATGAGAATGGCTTTGGTCTTCCCAATCTTTAGCTAGAAGAAATTCTGTTCCTCTGGTACTCAGACAAGCACAACAGGTGGAGGGGCTGAGGGATGTTGTGGTGAAGTAGAGCTGGGTGAATACTGATGCTGCGTTTTTGGATGATGTTGCTGAGGGCTTGCATGTAGATAAAGCCATGACAGCAGAATTCATTCTAGGGAAGATCATAATCAAAGGAAAGTGGTGGCAGCTGTTATTTAGTCTCTAGAGAAATGAAAACATTGTTGTGTTCCGATTGCCTTGTGCTGCAATTATAAATGTGCAATTATTAAAATAGCAGTGGGAGGAGATTTGTAAGATGGTACTATGCTTGCTGTTAAAAGCGCACAGCATGATTCCAATTACAGTGCCTTTGAAGAATTAACAGAAGCAAGAATTTCATGGTTGCCGAATTGAAGGGTATGAAGGAGACCAAAATGTATCAACTCAAGCACATAAATTCCCCAGGCTGGACCGTGTGAGCATTGAGGACATGAACTTTGAAGGAAGTTAACAAGCATAGAGTGCATTGTCTAAGAAAGAATAAATAGGTGGAAGATGTTACATCTGGAAAGAAATGGGTTTTTAAAGGAGACTTTGTGACACATAATGTACAGAAGAAATCTTTCCCAGAGTGGTGAGATGAATTCAACCCCAATAAATCGCTGAGTTAATGGAAAATGTGTCAAAGTATAAGCCATCAACCAAAGCACGGACAGAGCAATTTGCAAAGTCAGAATTGAATCTATACAGTGCCCTATCACATCTCTCTGAAGGGTCACAGATTGCTCTGCATGAATTATTTTAAAATGCAGCAACTTGCTATGCAGCAATTCTGCTCTGCACAGTAATGAGATGATTGAGCAGCTAGATTGTTTATGGCAGTGATTGTTGGAGGGGGGTTATCTGAGGTAACTCCTGCTCTTCAATCATTGCAACAGGCCCTGTTTTGCTGGTCATCTAAGGAGCAGCATCTTCGACAATACAACACGTACAGGGAACTGAGCTCGAAACAGAGCAAATGGGCTAGAAATTGCTGTCATATAGGGTAAAACGGCTTGCCGTTATTTAACTGTAAATGGCATAGCAACTTCAAGGGATGGGAAGACGTCATTAAATTCAAAAATTGAGAAGTAGCTATCTGAGATTCGCTGCTCCATTGTTAGATTATTGGAAGCAGTTATGCTGTCTGCCTCACCATAGACATGAACTGAATGAGGTGGAGTTCCTATGCTTGCGCCATAGATACAAAGTAAACTTCGCAGAGCAAATTAGGTCAGTCATTTCAAGTATAAACAGCCTCACAGCTTCCATCCCCATGCAGCTAAAACACTGGCACTAGAGTACAATATGGAAAATTGCCCAGGTATGTCTTGTACACAAAAAGCAGGACAAATCCAATCCGGCCAATTACCTCCCCATCGCCCGCCTCTTGATCATCATGGAACTGATGGAAGGTGTCGTCAACAGTGCTATCAAGTGGCACATGCTTAGCAATAACCTGCTCACTGACTCTCAGTTTGGGTTCCGCTAGGGCCACTAGGCTCCTAACCACATTACTAATTTGATTCAAACATGGATAAAAGAACTGAACTCAAGAGATGAGGTGAGAGTGACTGCCCTTGATATCAAGGCCACATTTAACTCAGTGTAGCATCAAGGAGCCCTAGCAAAACTGGAGTCAATGGGAATCAGGGGGACAACTCTCCACTGGTTGGAGCCATACCTAACACGAAGGAAGATAGTTGTGGTTGTTGGAGGTCGATTATCTCATTCTCAGGACATCACTGCAGGAGTTCCCCAGGGTCGTGTCCTCAGCCCAACCATCTGCAGCTGCTTCATCAATGACTTTCCTTCCATCATAAGGTCAGAAGTGAGGATGTTCACTGATCATTGTTCAGCACCATTCATGACTCCTCAGATACTGAAGCAGTCCATGTCCATGTGCAACAAGACCTGGACAACATTCAGACTTGGGCTGATAAGTGCCAGGCAATGACCATCTCCAGCAAGAGAGAATCTAACCAACCCCCTTGATATTGAATGGCATTACCATTGCTGAATCCCCCATGATCATCATCCTGGGGGTTATCATTGACCAGAAACTGAACTGGACCAGCCATTTAAATACTGTGGCTACAAGAGCAGGTTAGAGGCTAGGAATCCTGTAGCAAGTAACTCATTTCCTGACTTCCCGAAGCCTGTCCACCATCTACAAGGCACAATTCAAAAGTGTGATGGAACACTCCCCACTTGCCTAGATAAGTGCAGCTCCAGCAATGCTCAAGAAGTTTGACACCATCAAATTGACAAACCAGTCCACTTGATTAGCACCCCATCCACTACTTTAAACATTCAATCTCTCCACCACCAATGCACAGTGGCAGCAGTGTGCACTGCAAGAACTCACGAAGGCTCCTCCAACAGCTTCCTCCAACCCGTGACCACTACCCCCTGGGACAAGGGCAGCAGGCGCGTGGGAAAACCACCACCTGCAAGTTCCCCTCCAAGTCACACGCCATCCTTACTTGGAACTATATTGCTGTTCCTTCACTGTCACTGGATCAAAATACTGGAACTCCCTTCCTAACAGCACAGTGGGTGTACCTACACTACATGGACTGTAGCGGTTGAATAAGGCGGCTCACCAGCATGTCTCAAGGCCAATTAGGATTGGGCAACAAATGCTGCCCTTGCCAGCAATGCTCATATCCCATGAAAAACATTTTAAAAAAGACTTATTAATGCAATAATGAACATTGTGGTCATGAACATCACAGCTGAAAGTCCTTTCAGCAATGGACTCTGTGAAAGGAATCACGCGGTGATCGATGAAATTCTGCATAAAATCTTAGCTGATCAGCCAAACTGCAAGTTGACAACTGCACTGGCATGGATGGGGAGAAAGTGGGAGCAGGCTATTGAGTTGGATGATCAGCCATGATCATAAGGAATGGCGGAGCAGGCTTGAAGGGCCGAATGGCCTACTCCTGCTCCTAGTTTCTATGTTTCTAATTACTGCCAGTCAACCTCACTGAAAATGAACCAAAACAAATGTTGAGTTTCATTCATTCAGGTTTAACTTGTTGTTGGAGATTTAAGAAAAAACATTTTTGTTTACCTTTTTCTTTCTCTTTCCTTTATCTCTCTTAATCCAATCTTTGTTTTCCCCCCTTTATTTCCCATTCTGCACCTTTGTGACATTGAATTCACCCATTCTAACTTCCACATCCTTATCCAGACTCTGCACTGTTCATTTGACAATTTCTCAATCTGATTGATTAAAAAGGTATACAGTTGCCTGCCACTCAGATCCCAGAAGTCTTGCAGAGGTAGTTGTGCTCTTTCCTTCTACCACTGACAGCAACTTGCAATGCAAATTAATTAAACCAGCAAGTGCAAGTTTAACTAATGGAGGTCTAGTTACAGGAATATTTAGGCCAATGTATGTAGCTCTGGAGTGGGGCTTAAATCTGTACTCCCTACGTCTGTTACCAGCTGAGCCAAGGTAACACTGAGACACAGCCCTAACCATGGTGCGAGGTTATATGAAGAGCCCCTTAACAGAGCCGGGGTTAATGAGTAACTTACATGCAGATGTCTCTTGGAACTTCTCACTCGTTTTCTTTTTCCGCCATTTCCATGGTTTGAAGATTTTGCCTATGGAAGCCAACTTGCTTTTACGCTTCAATGGCGGTGTCCTAGATACAGGGGGCAATCCTTCTGAGTTTGAGACTGAGTATTTTTCCAGTCCATCAGCTGTAACCAGAAAGAGAAACAGGTGACCCCTCCATCTTCCTGCATTCGTGCAACATTCTATCATCCAGTAGTCGTGTGATATGACGATAATAGAGTTATTAACCAATCACAGTGCTCAATCTCCCTCAATGAGTCTAGAACAGAGACAGAACATGAGGTGTGGAAAACCCCTAGTGGGTGGAGAGCTTTGGGAACCTTAGGCCAAAGCCACCTGTTCCTCCCAAACTACACTCACCACACACCATGGTTTGGATCTCACATTAGACTGTGTCCCGAGATATTATTTTCAGAAAGAAATCCACCTGAATTGCAGTTGAATGAACTTTTCTACAGAGTCTGTTCTGTGAACTGATCATTCACTCACTGAGATATAGTTTTTGTAGATTAGTTTTGAACTTCCCCTCCTCAAGCTCAGACATGTCCTCTGGTGCTAATGTTCTGGATAAGGTGAACCAGTTTACATAACGAAGTCCATTTAGAACCCTAAAATATAGCTATCAGCTCACTTCTTAACCTTCTCTTTTCATACAATGACAATGAAATGACTGCACAGGCCATTCAGCCCATCCAGCTCATGTTGGTATTTATCCTCCACATGAGCAGTATCCTAATCCCCATTGTACTCGCTCAGTTCCTCTTTATTCCCTTCACTTCAACCACCTGTCTACACAGTTTTGTGTTCAGGAATCCAATCGGATTTAATAGCAGCATCCAGCTGATTAACATCCTTTTTGTCTCCTTTTCCCAGCCGGAGACAGACTGAGATGATTCTGGGGAGGCCGCGGCCAGGGAGTGGAGCAGAGGCAGGGAGAGGTTGGAGAAGCTTGGGTGGCGGAGATAAGACGTGAGAGGGTAAGGATCAGAAAGTCTGGAGGGGTGAAAACATGCCCAAATTCCATAATCATTCCTCATAGTCAAATCACTCAATCATTTGGTAACCTCTCAATAGCTGCAATATCCCTTCAGTATTGCAGTGACCAGAGCTATACACAGTGTAATAAGTGCAATGCATCAATGATTTATAAAGTGGCGGAATTACCTCACTATTTCAGCTCAATATTAACCTTGTAATACATCCCAACATCTAATTAGCTTCATTCACCTACAACCAAGTATTGCGATAGCTACAATTTAACATCAATCCAATGCAACATTGCTTTTATTTTCCATGCACATTATTTTCTTTCCATAATAATCTTTTACCATTGATTTTATTCCCATATGTAGCACTTTGTATTTCTCTACATAAATTTACATCAGCCACTGTCAGTTCAATTTCCCAGTTTATTCAAAACCTCCTGGACTTATCCTTTTTGGCTTAAGGAATCTATCACTGTTATTAGCTTTGTACCATCTGTAAATTCAGCCACTCTGCTCGTGGCTCTGAGCTCCCATTCGTTTAAGCTACTATTAGACATGAGATCACAAAACAGAGCAGACCCACCGTGGGACAGGACTTGTTAAATCCCCCAGGTCGATGACAATCCCTGTATCACCTTCTATCCATCAACAAATTACATGCCCATTGTAAAATATTTCCACTTCCTTTATTTTCAGTGCCAGCCTTTCCAAATGAACTGTTATTAGTGTCTTTCTGAAATCCAAGTCTACCTCATCCATTGCCTTTACTCCCATCAATCATCTTTATGACAGAAAACACAGTAAGTTAGGTTGGCAAGACACCCATTGGTGATCTTTTCTGATTTGATTTCTATCTCGATGCTCCAGCATTGTATCTTTAATAAGAATTTCTCTATAGCATCATCCACAATAGCCATCAAACTCAACGGTTTGAAGAATAACCATCAGCCCAGCACACTAGGAAAAACTTCCTTACTCTTTTTCCTTACTCTTTTTCCAACATTGCTGCTGGATCATTCACCTGAGAGAATAGACAGGATCTCAATTAGCGCCTCATCTGCGAGATGTCACTCTTAACCGTGCATCACTCCCTCCTTTAGGCTAGATTTTGTGCTTAAGGCCAGGATTTTCCTGTTGGTGTCTGGGGGCGGGCCCCACACGCCCACACATAAGATTACACGTGGTGATGCCGGGCGAGCATCCCGACCTCACCGCACGCCATCGCGATATTTCGTTGGGCAGGTGCGCGATGATATCCGATGTGTGCCCGCCATTAATTAACCGGCCACTTAAGGCTCTTGAGGCGCCAATCAACGGTGATTTTTCAGCGCCCGTGCAATCTTCAGGTCAGCGCACGGGCACAACGGGCAGGCGGGTAGGACACATTTGTATAAACCTCATCCACAGGTGGGATAAGAGGGCTCACTGGGGTCGCGAGTGTGCTCTGTCAAATATTGATTTTTCAAAGTCACTGATACTTGCCTGTGTGATCTGCAATGCTTCAAAACACACACCAGCTGCTTGGTCTGGACTCACAACCTTCAGGTCAGCACTCTGCAGTGAGGAATCTTTTCTGGGTCTGCAGGTTTCAGGAAGCCTTCCCTTAGCCTGGGAATGGGAGCTGAACTCTCCACTGGAGGCAGCTCCTCTGAGGAGGAAGGGAGGGCTAGAAGGGGGAGGAGGCCAGGAGTGTACATTCAGCCTCCAGGGGAGCCACCTTTGGGAGGACAGGTGCAGGCTCAAGGGGTGCAGGGACAAGAGGTAGTCCAAGGCAGAAGACACCACTATCCTGCTGCCAGGGTTTACAGGTGGTGAAGCAGCTACCTCAATATGTCTGAGGTGCAGTGCCGAAGGAGGCTCCATCTCTCAAGGGAGATAGTGAACTATATCTGTCAGATGATTGGCCCTGAGATCTCTCCTAACTGTGTGGGTGGACACCCCATGCCAGCGGCTCTGAAGGTCACAGTTGCCCTCCACTTCTATGCCTCTGGCTCCTTCCAGGGCTCGGTGGGTGATCTTTGCGGTGTCTCCCAATCAGCTGTCCACACTTGTGTCAAGCAGGTTACAGACGCTCTGTTCAGACGGGCATTGACCTTCATCCACTTCCGTTGTGACCAGGCCAGCCAGACACAGTGAGCCAGAGGCTTCGCGGCCATTGCTGGCTTCCCCTGTGTCCAGGGTGCTATAGACTGTACACATGTGGCCATCAAGGCACCAGCAGGTGAGCCCAGTGCCTTCATCAACAGGAAGGGCTTCCACTCCATGAACGTGCAGATAGTGTGTGATCACAGGCTGCTGATTCTACAAGTCTGTGCAAGGTACCCAGGCAGCTCTCACGACGCCTACATCCTCAGACACTCCCAGGTGCCGAGGCTCTTCAGTGCTCCAGCCCGACTGGATGGATGGCTGCTGGGTGACAAGGGCTATCCCCTCAGAAGGTGGCTCATGACGCCTCTCCACCATCCAAGAACAGAAGCTGAGCAGCGGTACAATAGAAGCCACAACTCTACAAGGGCTGTGGTGGAGAGAGCCATCGGTCTTCTCAAGATGCGCTTCCGATGCCTGGACCGCTCAGGGGGCGCACTCCAGTACCCCCCAGATCATGTCTCGGTGATAGTGGTTACATGCTGCACTCTGCACAATCTTGTGCTGGAAAGGGGGGACGCTGTGGATGATGAAGATGTAGACGCAGTGGCTGTGGCTGCACACGATGAGTCCAGCAGTGAGTCCGAGGATGAGCAGAGGGAAATGCTGAGGGGGTAGACGCTGACCCGGGCATACTGTAGGGAGGTAGGGACACCCAGGAGGCTTTAATCCAAAGAACCTTCAGCTAGCACACCACAGATGGACCTCCCGGACAAACCTGGGCCGCAGGCTCCATACTCGATACCTAAGTGCAAAATCTGCCTGGAGATACCTTAACTAAGGGCCTTCTTAATAAAGTTGAATATCCCACAAAACACTTATAACATTATTGGAAACCATCCACTGCAGAATAAAAGAGGCTCCCTCAGCCATGGTGACATATCTGAATTTAATATTACAACCAAAGGAACTTAAGAAAACAAAATGACAAAGTTGTTAAAAATCACACCAACTCATAAAGACCTCATTGCGGGCCAACACAAAAGCACCAGTGATAAATCCGTGGTGTGCCTAAGGTGCCTTATGTTTACGTTTCCGGGTGCTATGTCTTGGTGCCGCCCCATCGCTGGGAGTGGCATCTGAGCCAGCCTGCTCACTCTGCTGTCCTGTTGGCCTCGATGACCTTGGCCATTGTCCTCTGGCCTGTGGAGCCTGTACTGGCCCCGCCAGAGAGGGAGTTGCCAGCTCCACAGCTGGCATCTCCCCAGTCATCGCAGCCTCATTGGATGCCACGGTCACTGGCAGAAGGGCAGAGGAGCTGCCGCCCTCATCAGGAGCGCCCTGAGAGGAGCTCGCAGAGACGCCAGTCAGCTGCTGCACCAACGTGAGGTCGTTTCAGACCTCCCTGCTCTGTGGATGGATGGGCACCGAGCTGGGAAACTTGGTGCCCACACCATCTCCCGCATTGGCACTGACATGGTCAATGCCGATGTGAGGGCTTGCTGATCAGAGCACATCCCCAGGAAGCCCTGATGGGTCTCCTGGAGGAGCCTCTCCACAAGAGTCACCACTCTCTCCATGGAGGACGCATGGCGCTCGGACATGTGGCTCATTGCTTCGGTGATCGTCCATGTAGACTCCTCCACCACGGAGACCAAGCCAAGCACAGCCTCATGTATCTCCCCCAGATGCTCCCGCACACCCGGCCGCATTTCCTGCACCTGCTGCATCGCGGACGACTCCAGAGGCACATCATCAGGCACCGACTGAGCATGTGCCTGGTTCCCTGCAGTCCTCTGACTGCTGGCGCCATGGGCACTCTCTGTCTCTGCCAGCTCCTCCAGTGACTGTGAAGTGCCCTCACCGCTGTGCCCCGGGACACTAGCCAGTGACCTTATTCCCACCGAGGTGCTAGTATCTGCGCTGGTGCCTGCCTGGCAGAGATGATGTGATGCTGGTGGGTCTGAGACTTCAGGACCCTCAGGTGTGAGAGGGGGCCTCTGCTGCTCCTCCTCCCGGCCCTGCTCCGCTGATGCTGAAAGGAAGAACAAGGACATTGGATCAGTTAATGTGGAGACAATGTCAATGTGCATCCCTGTCCCCCGGATCATTACGCGCTCATCCTTCCATAACCAATGGTCAAGCCATGTTGCAAACTCCAATCACTGAACATTCAGCACTGCATTGGCTGCTGGGAGGACAATGGTGACCTCACTGCTGGGCAAACACACCTGCCCGTGGCACCCCAGCCTCACCGACACCGGTGGACCTGGGCACATGGTGCCTCTCCAAATCTAGGGCCTCCTGCTCGAAGCGGCTGAGAATCACCAGTTGTGCCGGCCCTCCGCCAGTCCTCACCCGCTCGGGGGCATTATGTGCATTCTTCTCCTGAAAAGGAGGGAAGAGCATTGATTAGTGCAACTTGTACCTGGAATCTCTTTGCGGATGGCCCACCCCAACCAGAGTGGGACATACCAGGGCTCCAGTGTCTCCTCACCCGCTGCTGCCGAATACTCACACAAAGATGCCAGGTCTGTCCCCCTGACTTGGCCAAATGCTGCTGACATCACATTAGGGACCACACAGTCTAACCTTCCATAGCAGATCGATCGGTGCCAACGCCACCTTGAAGCTCCCCTCCCAGCATCTCATCACCCTGACTTTGACATGTCCTGGAGTTCCAGCCCTGTGCCCAGGTACAGCTCCTCCAGGTTGTCCCCACACCAGCCATGTGGGTCTCAGTGTACCACATGCTGCAGGTGCAGAACCCATCTCTTCACCACCCTCTCAGGGTGACCTTGGCATGGGCAATATCTGCTGGCCCACCCAACGAAGAACACTTGTGGTCAATGATTCAATGCAGTCACTACACTCAGACTTGGTGGGAGGGGGGGCAGCAGGGGGAAAGCCTACCTGCTGGGTTAAGTGACCAATGCCAACATGATTCTCACCCTTCCTGAGTGTAACAGGTCATTGAAGCACTTGCGACACTGGATCCAGGTGCGTCGCACCACATCGCGGGAGCTCACCACCCCCGCCACCTCCGCCCAGGCAAGTTTCACCATGTGGTGGGGGGGGCCTCCTCCTCCTGTCCTGGAGAACGAGGACCTCCCGCTGTGCTGCCACCTCCTCGGGGAGAGCAGCAAGGCAATCATCAGAAAACCGATGGGCACAGTGCCCCCCTGCCCTCCCCTCCTGCCTGGCCTGCTCACCAGCAGCACCCTGGGGAGCCATTCCACTGGCCACGGTTCACAACCTGTGAAAGGCTGCAGCAGCTTTTTAAACCAGGCTGCCTGGGTCACCATTGGACCCAGTGGTCATTACAGTCCCCCTGCCGCCCGCCCACTCCCGCTGTCCTCGGGAGCCGCGATTCATGCTGGGCGGGCCTTAATTGGCCCGCCCGCGTAAAATGGCAGCACGGACTCGATCGTGGGCGGCCATCGGTCCTGCACCCATTCCCGCACCGCCCGCCCGACAGGCAGAAAATTCTGCCCCAAGTTTCTGGAGTGGGGCTTGAACCCACAACATTGTAACCCAGAAGCGAGAGTGTTACTCACTGAGACATGGCTGACACCCCAGCACAATCAGCTCTCATATTATATCACTACATATATTTTTAAAAATCAGAAAGACAATATTGAATGTAGCAAAGGTGCCCTCAGGAGAGGAATTAATTCAACGTGGCTCCAATATTCACAAGCCACTCACACGCTTGGGCCCTCTTAATGAAATGAACATTAAGACTTTATTTTTAAAAATGAGCATTAATGTTTGTTATGTTTCCAATATAACCAGCACATCAAGAAAACCACCCACCTACATAGATTATGTAGGCTTTAATTCCCTTCTGCACTGCCTGCAGGGTCTTTGCTAATCTGCTGACATTAAATTCCCACACCTACTATTTTAAACCAGATGTAAACTGCTTCATTTTAAGTGTTCTATGTAAGGCACATGCATTCCACTAAAAATAGCTCAAAGCATTGAAGAAACCCTGTATGACTTACTGACCTTCTCAACTGTTCCTGAATTCCCAAATCCATCCTGAACTTCATTATGCTTGTGTCACATGCCCATGAACACACAAAGGTGATGGATGTTTTGACTTTTTAAAAGCAGCATACTTGCCCCTTAACGAAATGGACTCCAGGGGAGTCAGGTGACCTTTTGATGGTTGTGTACTGACACAGGGATAGACATTTCTGAGCATATCTCTGGGAAGTCACTTAAAATGCATACTACCTGCCCAGGTGTTGATAACTGCCCCTCTCCCTTTTGACTGAAGAGACATAAAGTAACAATAGCTGTTAGACACATCGACCCCATGAAGATGGATAAAGACATTTCAGAGGCTTTTCATAGCTGGAATGTTGATGGGGCATCAAGCATCCTCCATCGTGTGTCAAATTGCTTATCCATCAGCCCGTTTATGTGGACAATGGAATCATTGATACCATTGCCACATGTCAGAAACTGGCATGATAGAAAAGGCCTTATTAATCCACAGGGCAGCCCAGTGGGTCAGCCTGGGATATGAAGATCGGAAGGAAACCATCTCATCCAGCAAAAGGAAGGACCCAGCTTGAAAAATCCACCATAGACAGAGAAGTGGGGCTAATCCATTTACCTGCAAGATATACCCTCGCTACGAGAATTTGTCTACGGCTTCAACTGGGGAAAATCCAGGAGCTTACAGTTGCAAGTAATCAGCCTTCCTGAGTTCATCAGCAGAAATTTCCAATGTCCATTGCCGTCAGTGAAACAAGAGAGACTTCTCAAGTCTGCAACATTTCATACAAACATAGGAACGTACGAATTAGGAGCAAGAGTGGGCCATTCAGCCCCTTCAGCCTGCTCCATCATTCAATAAGATTGTGACTGATCTGATTGTGGCCTCAACTACACATTCCACCTACCCTTGTTAACCTTTGACTCCATTATTAGTCAAGAATCTATCTACCTCTGCCTTAAAAATATTCATTGACCCTGCCTCCATCGTTTTCTGTGGAAGAGAGTTCCAAGGATTCATGACCCTCCGAGGGAAAAAGGCTTCTTCTCATCTCCATCTTAAATGGAAGACCCCTTATTTTTAAATTGTGTTCACTAGTTCTAGTCCGTCCCACAGGGGGAAACATCCTTTTAGTATCCACCCTGTTTCCAACTACCATCTTGAAGTGGAATAGTGATGTTTAAACTCTTTTTCAATATATCAATGCATGCTACATCTTTAGAAATCATCTTTTCGTGTGTGTGTGTGTGTGTGTGTTTGATGCGTGAATGAAGAGTGGGATTTTGTTGAGCTTACATTTTGGGCGTTGTGCAAATAAATGTCTATCCTTTCTTTTGATTTAAACTTACAAGAAAGTCTGCTTTTTGCTTTGTGCCTGTTCTTAAAATTCACAGCACTTAAGGGGTTAAAACACTTCTTCTCAAAAATCCACCTTTTGTTGGAGTCAATCAAGAGCTGAGAAAAAGAGGAAATTAACTCATATCTCTCTCCTGACCACAAGAAATTATAAACTTGGTGCAAGTTTCACTCCTGATGTGAACTGGCTTCAGTTTCAGAAACAGGACCTTTTTGTTACTGAATTTGACCCTGACCTGGTGGAAAAACAATCCCACGAAAACAGAGCAGTTCACACGATGGTGACAGGGAGATGATATCTGATATGTCCCTGATACTCCAGAGTTTACCCTCCTTATTGAGAGATAGGCACCAAATGGTTACCGACAAGTAGGTTAAGGTGAGATTTAATCGAGGCACTCAATATTATGAGTAGTTTTGATAGGGTAGATAAAGAGAAAAAATTTCTACTGGCAGGAGCTTCGGTCACCAGAGGGACACTGATTGAAGATAATTGGGAAAAGCACAAGAGGTGGAAATGTTTTTACACAGTGAGTTGTTGTGACCTGGAGAAATAGGTAGCTCATAGCAGATTCAATAATAACCTCCAAAAGGAAATTGGATATATATTTGAAAGGGGAAAATGAAAACTGCAAGGCTATGGAGGAGGAGCAGAGTGGGATGAAGTGGAGAGCTCTTCCCTACAACAGTGTCGGCAATTTGCAAATACTTTATTGGCTGGAAAGTACTTTGGGTTGACCCAAGGTTTGCTTTAAACAGGGGTTTCTAGCCTGTTCTAATATCCCAACACAATCAACTCAAATTTAACAGTGCAGCCGAATTAGTTAAGAGGGTTACACTTGGTGAGACAACTTAATAACTTTGTCAAACACCTCCGCACATATATAAATATATATAAGTCTACACCGACACACAGCACAGCTGTGAGCAAGGCTGTGTGTCAGGAATCTCATACATTAGCTTTCAATGGATTGTGGCAAGATTGAAAGCAGCAGACGCTTAATGCACTTGAAATATGATTTGTAACTGGATTAACTGATTACCCAGCCCACAACAGGAGGCGAGGGGTAGCGGGGAATGATGGTGAATGAGTGCGTGCCATCCCGAAATTGAATGGTCAAAATGGTGCTCCCTGAAAAGCACCCACCAGTCGATGAAATTAGAAGAGGCAGTTCAGAAATGGCTGAACCTGTTGGATGAAATATCAAACAGGGAAGGCTTGTGGTTGACAAAATTAAACGCAGACCTGCATAAGAGGTCTGCACTTAGGAAGGAAAGTGGAAGGACAGTGTTTGCTGTTGCAGGAGCAAAACCTGGAATTGGAAGAGGCCCATTAGATCCAGCACTAAAATGGCTAACCACTGTAGAGTGACGATCGACGGAACCAATGTTGGTTGACAGGACAGTGGAATCCAAGTCAGAAGAGAGAGCATGGAGCGAAAATTCAGCAAGGATTGAGAATTGTAAAAGCAGAGCCCATTGAATGGTGAGAAAATCATGGGATCTTCTAGCAAAGGAGGTCATACAGCCCATTGTAACTGTGCCAGCTATTTAAATTAGTCCTACTCCCCTGGCATTGCAAATGCCCCCTTTACAAACTTACACCAAATTTGAAAGTTGAATCCTCTTTTATGCAGTGCATTTCAGGTCACAACTCACTGTGCAAAATAAATTCTTCTCACCTCCTCAGCGTTTTCTTGCCATTTACCTTAAAATCTGTATTGTCTGGTTACCAACCTTGTCAGTCAACACAATTTCCACTCTATCAAAACACTTCATCATTTTCAGCACCCCTATTAAATTCTCCCTTCACCTTCTCTGCTCAAGGTGGTCAAATGGGTACCATAAGGTTTATTTCAGTCAGGTCCTGAAGGTGAGAAGGATTGCCGGACGTTAGCAATGTTTCATAAGTCTTCCATTGAGAAAGCATTGACAGCGCCTTTAACCAGTAAAACATCCCAAGGTGCTTCACAGGAGCGTCCTCAAAGAAAATGTGTCACTGAATGGAATAAGGGCAAGCTAATCAAAGGTGTGCTCAAAAAGATAGGTTTTGAGGAGCATCGAGGATGAGAGAGAGATAGAGAAGGGGAGAGGTTTAAGGAGGGAATTCCAAAGCTTAGGAAGCAGGCTGCTGAAACCACAGCTGCCAATGATCGAGCGATTAAAATTGGAATGCTAAGAAGTCAGAGTTAAAGGAATGCAGAGATCTTAGAGGGTTGTGGGGCTGGAGCAGATTACAGAGATAGGGTGGGGGCAAGGCCGTGGAAGGATTTGAAAACAAAGATGAGAATTTTAAAATCAAGGTGAAGTAGGAAAGACACAGGTGTAAGAATACGAGACAACTTGAAAGAATAAATAAGGGGTGAGAGTTAATAATTATGTCACAGAGAGCTTGGAATTTAAAAAGCTGAAGACTGGGACAGGGTGGGACAGGGTGAGGGTGGTGAGGAATTCCATAGACTTCTTGCCTGAGTAAAGTGGGGTAGAAGATAGAAACATCGAAACGTAGAAAATAGGAGCAGGAGTAGGTCATTCAGCCCTTCGAGCCTGCTCCGCCATTCAGTATGATCATGGCTGATCCTCTATCTCAATGCCATACTCCTGTGCTCTCCCCATATCCCTTGATGTCTTTAGAGTCCAGAAATCTATTTCCTTCTTAAATATATTCAGTGACTTGGCCTCCACAGCCTTCTGTGGTAGAAGATGATGAGATGAGCCTCAATCTCAAAAACATTGAGCACGCTGAACAGCATTTAGAGTTTAGGGGAATCAGGAAATGACACGTACAGAGCGTGGGATAAGTTCCAACAATTTGCCTATATGCTTTGTTCGGTAATGTGATAAACAGTCAGTTTGAGTTTAATGTCGCCCACCAGCTTTTATACTACACACACGATGAAAACGAAGGAACAGGAGATTGCATTTATACGGTGGATTGTCACAATACTTGGTGACGTCTCAAAGCACTTAATCAACAAGTTACTTTGAATTGTAGTCATCATGAGTGGCACCTTGTGAGTCACTCTCACAGTGATGCGTTGTACAAGAATGGCCCTGGTGAGTTTTTAAAAATTGAGGGATGTTTGATTGAGGGTTTTGCCAAACTTGTGTTTTTGAAGCCTCGAGAGACTGCAGGAGGAAAGAGGACCCTGAGGTAGGGGAGATTTCGGGGAAGAATGACTTGGAGTAGAGATCATTACGTGAAACTTCACCTTACCACGACAAAGATGCATGGAAGAGGACGGAGGAAAAACATTCGGAAGCATTTCAGAGCCAGTGAAACACTTTGTAACTGGAATCGCTATTATAATTTAGGGAATGTGGCAGCCAATTTTCACACAACAATATCCTACAAACAGCAAACAGTGGCCTGTTTCCATGTTGGAACTCCTACGCACTTCATTGTTGGGAGTTGCTGTCTTTCGGATGAGACATTAAACCAAGGATAAGAACAGAAAATGCTGGAAATACTCAGCAGGTCAGGTTCCATAGCATCTGTGGAGAGAGACAGTGTTAACATTTCAGGTCGATGACCCTCTCTCAGACCTGAGGAAAGATCGAAATGTTATAGGTTTTGAGTAAGTGAAAAGTTTGAGGGGGAGAGGAGGAACAAAAGGAAAGGCCTGTGATCAGGTGGAGAGCTGGAGTGATTTAATGACAAAGGTTTCATGGTACAAAAGCAAAAATTAATGGGTGACGTAAAGAAAGAAAAGATGTGTCCAAATGAGATGTGAATGGTTGGATAGCAACCATAGGAACTTAGAAAATAGGAGCAGGAGTAGGTCCTTTGGCCCTTTGAGCCTACTCCGCCATTCAGTATGGTCATGGCTGATCATCCATCTCAATGCCATACTCCCGCTCTCTCTCCATACCCCTCGATGCCTTTAGAGTCCAGAAATCTATCAACTTCCTTCTTAAATATATTCAGTGACTTGGTCTCCATAGACTTCTGTGGTAGAGAATTCCACCCTCTGAGTGAAGAAGTTTCTGCTCATCTCCGTCTTGGATGGTCTACCCCCTATCCTGAGAATGTGACCCTTTGTTCTAGATTCCCCGGCAACAGGGAATATCATCCCTGCATCCAGTCTGTCCAGGCCTGTCAGAGTTTTATATGTTTCAATGAGATCCCCTCTCATTCTCCCAAACTCCAGCGAATACAGGCCTAGTTGACCCAATCTCTCCTCACACGATAATCCTGCCATCCCAGGAATCAGTCTAGTGAACGTTGGCTGCACCCCCTCTGCGACAATTATATCCTTCCATAGGTAAGGAGACCAGAACTGCACACAATACTCCAGGTGTGGTCTCACCAAGGCCCTGTACAGCTGCAGTGAGACATCCTTGCTCCTGTACTCAATAGTCCTCTGGCAATGAAGGCCAACATACAATTTGCCTTCTTAACTGCTTACTGCACCTGCGTGCTTGCTTTCAGTGATTGGTGTACAAGGACATCTGAATGTAAAGTGAAGGAAGAAATAAAGAAATGAGAAAAAACCAAACCAGCAAAAAAAAAACGAAACAAGATGGAGACAGAGGTTATGATTCCAAATCGTTGAACTCAATGTTGAGTCCAGAAGGCTGTAGACTGCCGAGTTGAGAGATGATTAAATCAAGACTCATGGCTCTCTCATTGGGGGTAGAAGATCCCATGGTCCTATTTCAAAGAAGAGCAGGGGAGTCCTTCCAATAGCGTCCTGCATCAACATCTGTCTCTCAACCAACATCATGAAACATAGGCTGGGATCTTCCTGCCCCGTCATGGTGGGACCCATCGCGGGAGATTCGGCAGCCCAGCCAGCAATCCACTGACTTTCGGTGAAAGTGGATGATCCCGACGGTGGGCGGGGCTGGGAAATCCTGCTCATAGGAACATAGCCCCCATCGAGCCTGCTCAGCATTCAATTAGATCATGGCTGATCATCTAACTCAACGCTAGCTTTCTGAACTATCCCCGTATCCCTTGATGCCGTTAGTCTATCAATTTCTGCCTTGAACATGCTCAATGATTGAGCTTCCACAGCCCTCTCAGGTAGAGAATTCCAAAGATCTCCCTGACTGAAGGATTTTCTCCTCGTCTCAGTGTTAAATGGTCTGCTCCTTATTCTAAGACTGTGTCCCCTGGTTCTAGACTCACCAACCAGGGGAAACATCCTTCCCACATCTACCCTGTTACAACCCGTGAGAATTTTGTAAGTTTCAATGAGATCACCTTTCATTCTTCGAAACTCCAGAGAATACAGGCCCAGTTTCCTCAATCTCTCAGGATTATCTGGTCTCATTGATGTTAGTCGGATCTTGTTGTGTTTCTGCACAGTGCAACAGCAACAACATCGCAAAAGTGACTCACTGGCTGTGCGATTCCCTAAGGATGTGACAGCTGCTTGATAAATGCAAGGTTGTCTTTCAGTTTCATTCCCAGCAGAGCAGGACACCCACTGAAGCAAAAATATAATGTTACAATGTCAGGAGCTTCTTCTTCAAGCAAGTAGTGATCAACATGTTTTCCAAAAGGAAATAGCGGAAATGGAAGTCCCAGAACCACTTAAGAAACAGTCATTGTTAAAATGGCAGACTGTTAGATGCCACTGTGTGGATGAATTAAGAAGGGGAAACTTGGCCATCTTTGTTTAACTATTGTGCCAATCCTGAAAAGTCTGAACAGATTTGTGTAGCCATTCCCATACGGGAAAGATCTCTGCTACTTTTTCACAAACCAACTGTATACACATCTACTGAGTTGCGAAGGCTGGTATCTCTCGTACACTATGTACAGAACGTTCGCCGTTAGCCTGAAAGGAATGGTCAAACACATCAGGTTTGTGAACATTACCCCGGCATCTCTTACTGTCCAATGTTAAAGGGGATAATCAACCCAGGATGGTGAGCTTGATATAACTGCAATATGTATTGTTCTGAGTGGACAGGACACCCAATAAAACAAACAAAACTTTCTTTAAACTGTAGTACGTCCTTGATGACTGTTCTTAATGAATTAAAATATTCAACTGAAAACAAGCACACTGCATTAACCCATTTACTGCTGCAGTTCCAAGTTTTCATTTCTTTCCACATCTTCCCCGTCCCTACATCCTCTCCATCCCCCCCACCTTAATGAATCTCCTATTACATTGACTCCAGCCTCCTGTTTCCCTAACCTCTCACGTCACCACCCCACCATCCCCACTCAGCAATTCCCTTTGCCCAACTGGTGGTGGAACAATTTCGGACCACCTTTGCCCGACACTCCCTCCGCCCATCCCACCCCGCCTCCTTTCAAAAGCTGCTCAAAACGCTCCAAGATTACAGCCACCCCACTCTGGTCAATCTCTCCTTTTTTTAGTGTGGTGTCTGTTTTTCACATTGTGTGACATCCAGAGACGTTCTTTCCATTACGTAAATACCAGCCGCTTTCGTTTTTATCTTATTCTCAGGACGTGGGCATTGCTAATTTGAAGTTGTTTAACCCCGTGAACATCTTGTCGTTGTCAGCAGGTGGCATTTAAAAAATTTTTAGGATGTAAGCATCGCTGACATTTATTGCCCATTCCTAATTGCCCTTGAGAAGGTGGTGGTGAGCCATCTTCTTGAGCCACTGCAGTCCGTGTGGTGTAGGTACACCCACAGTGCTGATAGGGAGGGTGTTCCAGGATTTTGACCCAAAAAAGAGACATGCTTGTCTAAGCTTTTCACCTTGCGCTCATCAGGACAGCTCACAATATTACCAATAGTAAAGGGAACAATAATTTATACTGCAAAGCCTTGACCAATCAGAGCCGACCTGCCTGGTTTGAATTTGAACAATATCTTGGCGTTTAACTGTTCCCTGCTGCATTCTCCATGGCAACGCCTCCACCAATCAGAGTCACTTGCCAACCAATCAGTACTCTCTTCTCATGCAGTATAAATTGTTGTTCCCTTTGAGATTTAGTATTTTATGCCGGCTGCCCTGGTGAGTGCAGGATGACAAGCTTCAATAGCATTGCTTTTTTTTTTAGCAATACTCAACTTCTGTGCTACCAAACGATCAATGTGATCGAGTGACAGTGAAGGAATAGGGATATAGTTCCAAGTCAGGATGGTGTGTGGCTTGGAGGGCAACTTGCAGGTGGTGGTGTTCCCATGCTTCTGCTGCCCTTGTCCTTCTCTATGTGGTAGAGGTCATGAATTTGGAAGATGTTGTTGAAGGAGGCTTGGTAAGTGGCAGCAGTGCATCTTATAAGTGGCGAGAGAGTTTGTTTAGGCTGGAATGCTCTGCATTTAAACACTTGACTGTTCATCTGGTAAAATATAATGGGTCAGATTTTTTGCTGAAAAATTAACAACACGTAAATAGTGTTCACCGTTATTAATGTACTATTTTAGGAAGGAAGAGATGCAGTATGAACCGTGAATGACCACAAGTTGTTGGACGATTTTCACTCTTGCCCCATTACCTTTGTGAAATGACATCTTGTCCTCAGTCTTCCTGTGATTTTCAGTAAGTTGTTGTACTTGTACATTAATTACTCATGACACTCACCTCAGGGAGTTAAATCTAGTGACCAACTGTGTAAGTACCATTTTTACAAGGTGATAGTTATCAATCACTGTCAATTAACCTTTCTAGTCCTGAAAGTAAACAGTTCTCAACGTGGAATGTCATTCTTCCAGATTGTGATCCTTTTTTAGGAGATTTAAAAATTTCAGTCTTTAATATAAAGCAAAATACAATACTGACGAAAGGTCATCGGCCTGAAACGTTAACTCTGTCACTCTCTCCACAGATGCTGCCAGGCTTACTGAGTATTTCCAGCATTTTCTGTTTTTATGTCAAATCTTTAACTTTTCCTTCCTGTCCCTCTTCTCTCCCTCTCGTAATCCAAACTCTCTCTATTTCCCTTTTTGTACCTGATTTGACTCAAATTCATTCCCCTTCTCAGCCCTTCCCGTTTATTCCTCAACTCTTTAATCTCATTGGATGAAGCAGATATACTTTTGGCCCCAGGTGCTCTGAAAACCCTCACCGATCTATGATCCACTCACACCTCCAGCATCTCGGTGGGCTGAAAATCTATAAAATCTTAAACGTGCTCAGACAAGTCTAACTAACGGGGACTTGTTGGCAAAATCTGGTGCAAATGAATATTAACGTGACTGCTCTGTTCCAACATGAACCGCCCAAGCATTAAATCACAGCAGGCTCTACCCTATTGGCATTCTTCCCGAGAATGTGGCAGCAGTGACAAGATTTCCACGAGCTTGCATGGCTCTCCCTCCTACCTTCACACCTTGTTTTTTCTGCAGTAAGTGTGAGAGCTGCAACATATGGAGCAAAGAGGAGGTGTCTTCACAACAAAACCAGCCTGGGTTTTCCAACAGGGAATTTAACTGGTGGTTCCCTCATGTCCCATCTCCACCCCCACACGTGTGATTTTCCAAAGGCCGGGATCAAGGCTGGTGAAAGAACCTGCACCAATTGGACTCGAGCCCAATTCGCAGACTAGCCTATAGGCAGAGATACCCTTCGCACAGTCATTGTTATGCAGGATGTCCACTTCATATCACCCTGTGCAGCAGGGAACTTGCAGCTCCACTTAAGAATCTCTTGTAGTGAGCTGAGAAACAGGGATGTCACAGAACACAACAAGGCACTTTCAAATGTGGTTCAGTGGGTAAGGCTTGTGCCTTTGAGTCAAAAGAGTGCAGGTTCAAGTCTCACTCTGCAAAAAAAATAAATCTTAGCTGACACTCTCAGTGTGATGTTGAGAATGTGCTGCACTGTCCTTTGTGTGAGTCTTAAACTAAGGCCCCCATCTGCCCTATTAGGGGTACAAAAAAGGTCTTTACTTTGACGAAAAGCAGGGAAGTTTTTTCTGGTGTCCTGGTCAATATTTATAGCTCAACCAACATCAGTACAAACAAATTATCTGGCCATTATCACACCGTGAAAGTTTGCTGTGAACAAATTGGTTACCACAACTCCTCCATCACAACACTTCAATAGAACTTCATTGGCTGTAGAGTGTTTACAGTATGATGGCCCAGGAGCCTTTGGGGAAAAACATATATTTTATATTGGGCGGATGGTCACTTTAGAAACTAGGCTTCTGTGGAAGATGCTTTCTTGTAAAAAAACTACATACTTCCAGTAACTGATCATGTGACCAAGCAGCCTGGGAGATAAACAATAGTAAAGCCAAAGGTACACAAGAAGTTAGTTACAGGGGCAAATGGATTCCTGTGTGTGGTTCTGCTTTCAGGTGGTTAAGTTAAGAACACACTGGCTGCAGGGAACATCTCTTTCAAGCAGAATCCAGTTGAAATTCTGTGTGCTGGCTGAAAGAGTTTACAGCGCATGATAACTGAAGGATTCCACCATCTGTGAGTTGGACTTCTGATATAGCCAAGCTGAGAAGAGAAAGAGAAAGAGAGTTCTGAGAGTTCTTAGATGTAAGACTCCAGAGCTAAAGAATATTAGAATCAGGGGAGTTTTGGCCAGAGGTGCCTATGCTTAAGATGCTAGTGACACCTGTGTTGAACTGGGAGTCTACAACCGTAGAACGGTTGGTAGAGATTTGAAGGGATAACCTTGCCAGAAGTAAGCTGAAGGCCCAAGAAATCTCAGTCCTTATACAAATCTTCAAAACAGCACTCAGACCAAGTGGTTAATCTTCCAATTTCTGACGAGTATCTGACTTGAGTTCTTGGGGGTATAAGTGAAGTGGGTGTGGAAGGAAGTTTACGTAAGAAGTTTGGTTTGGAGTATAAGTAACCGTGTTCATTGTACTTTCAATATTTTTAACATAACTAACTATTTAAGATAGATTGTAGTTATTGGTATTCACATTCTTTGGCTGTTGTTAGTAAAATTCTTTTGAATTAAATCATTAACTTTACGGCTCAATTCTTTTAGTCAAAACCTGGGTTATCTGATTTCCAAAGAAAATAAGCTTACTGGTCTCAACCACCAACAATGGAATGTCCTGAAGTTGTGAAGGTGCTATAGAAATGCAAGTCTTTCTTTCTTCATGCTACATTCGACTTGAGTGTTTGATGAGGCTATATAAATGAAGCTTTACTCTGAATCTAATGCATGCCATGCCTGACTTTAGGCTGCTTGAAGGGAGGAGAGCAGATGGAGTTTGATTCTGTGAATAATCTACTGAGCTGAAGAATACGTGAACTGCTATAAATTGGAAAATGGTTCCCACAGGATGGTGACCTCTTGGTGCTCGAAACAGAAAGGTCTGAAATTGTACACAACTTCTCCCAATTTCCGGCAAGAACTTCGGCAAGGGATCCAGGGAACCGGAAAAATGGTGCAAACAGCAGAATTCCAAGACCAAACAGAAAAAGTACATTGTCTATTATCTCCAATGCTGTTGGTTAAAGTTATTGTGGAAACAAAGCTTTGGGGGTTTGAATGCGTTTTCTGGGAGGCAATGAGATTTCACTCACTCAATCTGCATCAGTTATAAATATTTAACTTGCCTTAGTTAGTCCCACACATTTTTAAATAATGCATTCTTAGTTGTGAAGCAAATACAAGTGAGGCGACATTAGTTAAACGAGAGAGCTCAGCAGATATTTGGAATAAATTACCAACAAATTATCTCAAAGTAAATAATGCCGATGGATTTTGAAAATCTATGAAGACAGAGTTAGATTGAAGGGAGCTCACATTTACACAGCCCGTTCCTCAGTGCACCGCCCCACCCCAACCCCGAAATTGTGACCCAACTACAAAATGAAATGTACAAGAAAGGTGTATGGAGGCCAATCCCTGTCACCAGCAATAATGGGGCAACAGCAAGTCTCTGTAAAAAGAGGGAACGTAAGAATGAAGAGCTGGAGGAGGTCCCTGGTGCCTGGATCCACTATTCAATAACATCATGGCTCATCTTGCATCTCAACTGCATTTTCCCATACTATCTCCATATTTCTTGATTCCTTAATGCCCAAAAATCTATCGATCTCCTTGATTGAGCTTCCGCAGCCCTCTGGGGTACAGAACTCCAAAGATTCACGACCCTCTGGCTGAAGAAATTTCCCCTCATGTCAGTCCAAAATGGTAATGGTCTAGTGTTGTCGCTAGACTAGAAATCCAGAGACCCAGGGTAAAGCTGTGGGGACCCAGGTTCGAATCCTGCCATGGCAGATGATGGAATGTGAATTCAATAAAAATATTGTCAATTGTCGTAAAAACCACTAATGCTCTTTAGAAACCACTTGGAGGAATCACTGAGAGTGGCAAGAGTGCAGAATGTACTCTGGTAGTTGGGGGGCAGCCTTCAATGTCCATCACCAAGAGTGGCTCGGGAGCACCACTACTGACCTAAAGGACATAGCTGCTAGACTGGGTTTACGGCAGACAGTGAGGGAACCAACATGAGGGAAAAACATACTTGACCTGACTCTCACCAACCTGCCTGCCGCAGATGCATCTGTCCATGACAGTGTCGGTAGGAGTGACCACCGCACAGTCCTTGTGGAGACGAAGCCCTGCCTTCACATTGAGGGTACCCTCCATTGTATTGTGTGGCACTACCACCTTGCTAAATGGGATAGATTTCAAACAGATCTAGCATCGCTTTGGGCCATCAGCAGCAGCAGAATTGTACACGAACACAATCTGTAACCTCATGGCCCGGCATATCCCCCACTCTACCATTACCACCAAGCCAGGGGATTAACCCTGGATCAATGAAGAGTACAGGAGGGCATGTCAGGAGCAGCACCAGGCACACCTAAAAATAAGGTGTCAACCGTGCCAAACAGCATAAGTAGCAAGTAACAGAACTAAACGATCCCACAATCAACAGATCAGATCTAAGCTCTGCAGACCTGCCACATCCAGTCATGAATGGTGGTGGACAATTAAAAAACTCACTGGAGGAGGATGTTGGGGGAGTCCAGCACATCAATGCAAAAGATACATTTGCTACAATCTTCAGCCAGAAGTACCGAGTGGATGATCCATCTCAGCCTTCTCTGAAGGTCCCCAGCATTACAGATGCCAGTTTTCAGCCAATTCGATTCACTCCACGTGATATCAAGAAATAGCTGAAGGCACTGGATACTGCAAAGGCTATGGGCCCTGACAATATTCCAGCAATAGCACTGATGACTTGGGCTCCAGAACTTGCTGCGCCCCTAGCCAAGCTGTTCCAGTACAGCTACAACACTGGCATCTACCCGGCAATGTGGAAAATATCCCAGGTATGTCCTGTATATAAAAAGCAGGACAAATCCAACCCGGCCAATTACCTCCCCATCTGTCTATTTTCGATCATCATTAAAGTAATGGAAGGAGTCATCAACAGTGCTATCAAGCAGCACCTGCTTAGCAATAACCTGCTCACTGATGCCCAGTTTGGGTTCTGCCAGGGCCACTCAGCTCCTGACCTCATTACAGCCTTGGTTCAAACATGGACAAAAAAGCTGAACTCCCGAGGCGAGGTGAGAGTGACTGCCCTTGACATCAAGGCCGCATTTGACCGAGTGTGGCATCAAGGAGCCCTAGCAAAACTGGGTTCAATGGAAATCGGGGGAAAACTCTCCACTGTTGGAGTCATCTGAGCACAAAGGAAGATGGTTGTGGTTGTTGGAGATCAGTCATCTCAGCTCCAGGACATCACTGCAGGAGTTCCTTAGGGTAGTGTCCTCGGCCCTACCATCTTCAGCTGCTTCATCAATGACCTTCCTTCCAGCATAAGATCAGAAATGGGGATGTTCGCTGATGATTGCACAATGTTCAGCACCATTCACGACTCCTCAGATACTGAAGCAGTCCAAGTCCAAATGCAGCAAGACCTGGACAATATCCAGGCTTGGGCTGACAAGTGGCAAATAACATTCGTGCCACACAAGTGCCAGGCAATGACCATCTCCAACAAGAGAAAATCCATCGCCCCTTGACATTCAATGGAATTATCATCACTGATTCCCCCACTATCAGCATCCTGGGGGTTACCATTGACCAGAAACTGAACTGGACTAGCCATATAAATAGTGTGGCTACAAGAATAGGTCAGAGGCTAGAATCCTGTGATGAGTAACTCACCTCCTGATTCCCCAAAGCCTGGCCACCATTTACAAGGAGTGTGATGGAATACTCTCCACTTGACAGGATGAGTGCAGCTCCAACAACACTCAAGAAGCTTGACACCGTACAGGACAAAGCAGCCCGCTTGATTGGCACCACATCCACAAACATTCACTCCCTGCACCACCGACGCACAGTGGCAGCAATATGTACCATCTACAAGATGCACTGCAGAAATTCATCAAGGCTCCTTCGATAGCACCTTCCAAACCCACGACCACTATTATCTAGATGGACAAGAGCAGCAGATAGATGGGAACACCACCTCCTGGGAGTTCCCCTCCAAGCCACTCACCATCCTGACTTGGAAATATATCGCCATTCCTTCACTGTTGCTGGGTCAAATTCCTGGAACTCCCTCCCTAACAGCACTGTGGGTGTACCTACACCACATGGACTGCAGCGGTTCAAGTAAGCAGCTCAAGGGCAACTAGTAATGGGCAATAAATGCTGGCCCAGCCAGTGAAGCCTACATCCTGCGAATGAATTTTAAAAATCCTGAAACTGTGGCCCTTGGTTCCAGACTCTCCAGCCGGGGAAACAACTTTTTAGCATCCATCCATTAAGAATGTTATATATCTCAATGAGACCACCCCTCATTCTTCTAAACTCCAGAGAATATAGGCCCATTCTACTCCTTACAGGGCACTCTGTAATCATTCAAGTGAGCCTTCACTGTACTTCCAAGACTTGTATAAACTTCCTTAGGTACGGAGTCTAAAACTGTACATAGTAATGGCAGATACATTGCGAAGGTGGGGGAGGTGGGGCTCAGAGCAACCTAGATGAAATGTTTGGGGCTGTATTTTGAAGTGTCAGATGGGGTACAATGCAACAAAGTAAGTGAGTTAAATATCCAATACCTAAATACAGGAATGGTCCCTCAAGGAGACAGACTGGCAGCTGAGATTGTCTCTTTAATCATTGACTATGCAGGGTGGTTAGCTGGAAATTAGCTCAGTGGAATATTTTGGTCTGCTAATCAGTGCTATTTTATATTAACTAACATATGGGTTTACAAAGCAATAATCAAACATGACCCTTGCCATCACTCTCATTTCAAGATAACCTGAGCTACAGTCTTGATTACACATTCTGCAAACCCACTGTCGCAGTACTGATGCAGATTAATGCGAGGGGAGCAGGCTGCCCTCTCCAACTCTTGGGTTTCGGACATCTGCCGGTAAAGGACAGTGTTATGCTGAGAGGTTTTGAACCACAGCACTGTGGATAGATTGGAGAACTCGATGCAGAAATCGGCTTGGCTGATTCACCTTGTTTTTTTGGGGGGTTAATTTTAATAGGCTAATAATCGGAAGCCACATTGAACCAGGTGCCAATTTCTAATGCCCCCTCTGAGTCAAAAGAGTGTCACAGGAAATGCCCATAAAAATGCCTGACAATCATACTGATGCAATACGGTGTGAGTTTGACTGTGGGGGCGGGGAGAGGTGGGCATGGATGGAGGGGCAGGGGAGCGTGGAAATTAAATTTAACGTCTGGAGAAGTTCAAAACAGCCAGTAGCGAAGCAGTCCCTGTCTGACTTTCCTTCCTATTGACATCATCCAAACATTGAAATCACCCACTTTGCGACCTCAATGATACTAACTCCTTCCCTGGTTATTAGAGAAACCTGTTTAGGCTCAAATTTTCTATCTGTAAAAGTGAAAAGATTTGTTCTGCCTCAGTGGAGGTTTAGAATCCAGATGTGACACGGGTTTTCGCACCTTTCGGACTTTAGTCACTAATATTGAGCGCGTTTAAAACCAGCATTCCACTTGACCCGCTTGGTTTCCCATCTGGCAATTTAGATTAAAATTACCCCCACACACATAGGCTGGGTCAAAATCCTGGAACTCCCTCCCTAACGGCACTGTAGGTGTGCCTGCACCACATGGACTGCAGTGGTTCAAGAAGGCAGCTCACCGCCACCTTCTCAAGGGCAGTTAGGGATGGGTAATAAATGCTGGCCCAGCCAGTGAACTCCACATCCCATGAACGGATAAACCTCGGCTGACACAGAGGTGTCAATATTCACTCTGTATCTAAGAATTGCAACATTCACCAGTGGAAATAACCTATCACTTCGCATCCAGCTGTGGCCCAAACAGCATTACCTGAGGATGCTTAAAGAATTGGGGCCGTGCTGTGTGAGCACCCCATACTCATATATATAAGAGCTTGGTATTGAGTTAGTCCTTGGGTGCACTCTCCTGTAAAAGAGGAGCATTGCCTGAGGGAACTCCTCTCCAACTCTGGTGAGCATCTACTGGTATCAGTCATCAGAGAAGGAATGAAAGAAACAGTCTGTTTCAAGATTGCCTCAGACACTTCCTCGGTTACATGTTTGAGTAACCCTACTTAAGAATGTGGTAATGCACACAACAAACTAAAGGATTGGTAAACAAAATTTCAGCACCAGCTCTTTATATTTATTTAAACATATGATTAAAAAGGAAAAGAATTACATACCTATGTTGGGCAAGGAGGGCTAATACTTCAGATATGGGGATTTGGCAGGCATGGAACTGCAGGCAAATTTTAACAATAATCTCTTTTTGCTGATTCTGATCAACCCGGGTCTTTAAATCAAGCCTTAACGTTATGAGTTCAACAATCTAATAGGGAACAGGAACTGTGCACTGTATTGACCCCAATTCCAAGATCAGGAGCAGGATTTTACTGGTGATCAATCAAAGTGCAAATCTTGGAAAGGGTTCAACGCTTCTTGTCGTGTCGCTACAGCTTTCCTCGGCACTGTTCCACAGAGGTTTCAGCTCAAGAGTTGAAGGCCTTCAGATCTTTAGGGCTGCATGGCTCTGGTAATAAAGGGCTTCTAGATGGTGTTTCGAGGTGGGATGCCTCTCTGCAGTCATAGGTGATAGAATTCGTTTGGCTGTATCCTCACCTCTGCGTAATGGCCTTGTAGCAGCCGACACCAATCCTGAGGTGAGTGAGACATAGCCAGGTAGGTCATGCTTCGTTGGCTCCTGGTGGGAGGGAGGGAGTCTCTGGTTCATTAGACAACTAATGTGCCTCGGTGACAACACTGACTTTAACAACGCAGCTAAACCCTTGCAGGAATAACTCTCACCCTTTTCCCATGTCAACTGTCAGTGGGTCATTCCACATCAGATAGGATTTTCTGTTCACAGTCCCACGCCAGAGGCTTCAGCAGATCATCTAGGCCAAAACCTTTGGGCAGTGCCAAGGGAGCACTGCACTCAGACGTGGATGTCGACTATCCTGAAGCTACTTTTCGAAGAGGTGAGTGTTCTCAACATTCTGACCAACATTCCTTCCTCAAGCAATACAATTAATAATAGAGTGGTTAGTATTTATCCTCAATTACTGCTTGTGGAAACTTGCTGTGTGAAAGTTGGCAGACACTTCTGGCTCAGTAATAAGAGTGCATTTGAAAGGTAATTTGTTGGTTGTATGTATTGGCAAGGAGGCTGTACAATATTGGCAAGAAGATAAAGAAATGCAAATTGTTGGCTTTCCTTTAGTGATTCTGCTGTGGATTTTCTCACTAGTTAGACTTAGTTGTATGTCTTTTTTTAAAAACACTTCAATTATAATTTCATACACTTCATTAAAATTCACTGGGACCTTATTTAGTGTTAGTTTTACCTCCAGTTAACTTAGCCATCATACCCACAGTCTGCCTCATGGGCTCTATTTCTGCATTGAATTACTTGGCAGGGTTTTGCTAAATATTTTGCTGAGTGTCTCCCTTTCTGCCACTGTTTGGCAGCAAACTTGTGACAGAATTCCCAACGCACCTTTAAATATGGAATGTTACGCCCCACATCTGCAGCAGAGGCTGTGCTGGCACCTTGTCTGAGTTAATCACAGCCCCAATCCTCTGATCCTCACACCCCGACCAGTATGACTCCTCACTTAGAAATGGAATTCCTACGAGGGTCCTACACCTGGAGCAATGTAGTTTCGTGCTTCAGGTAATGAACAGGCAACTTAGGGGCTGGGAGTTCAAGTCCCATCAGGGCAAGTTGTAAATGTGGCTAATATGAAAGCTGACAAGATTGTTCTAATCACTCAACTGATTTGCAGGGACAGGAATTACAGCTCTCCAATCCTAATCTATTACTACTGTGTGAAGTGGTCACTCGCTGGTAGCTTCAGGTACTCCCAGGTCAGCTTTAGTTTATTCCTGCTTCACTATACCTCATTCTTGGGGCTGGGGCAGCTCTCACACAACAGAAATAAAACCTTGCATTTATATAGCACCTACATGACCTCAGGATGTCCCAACTTGCTTTACAGCCAACAAAGTGCCCCCGATAAAAGCAAAAAAACTGCGGATGCTGGAAATCCAAAACAAAAATAAAAATACTTGGAAAAACTCAGCAGGTCTGGCAGCATCTGCGGAGAGGAACACAGTTAACGTTTCGAGTCCAAACGACCCTTCAACAGAACTAAGTAAAAATAGAAGAGAGGTGAAATATAAGCTGGTTTGAGGGGGGAGGGTGGGACAAGAAGAGCTGGATAGAGGGCCAGTGATAGGTGGAGATAACCAAAAGATGTCACAGACAAAGGGACAAAGAGGTGTTGAAGGTGGTGATATTATCTAAGGAATGTGCTTATTAAGAGTAGAGAGCAGGACAAGCAAGGCCTTAAAATAAAAACAAAAATAAAAACAAAAAACTGCGGATGCTGGAAATCCAAAACAAAAACAGAATTACCTGGAAAAACTCAGCAGGTCTGGCAGCATCGGCGGAGAAGAAAAGAGTTGATGTTTCGAGTCCTCATGACCCTTCAAGTCGATGCTGCCAGACCTGCTGAGTTTTTCCAGGTATTTCTGTTTTTGTTACAGATAGCCTTAGTGGGGGTGGGGTGGGGTGAAGGAATCGAAAAAGGCTAAAAGGTAGAGATAAAACAATGGATGGAAATACATTTAAAAATAATGGAAATAGGTGGGAAAAGAAAAATCTATATAAATTATTGGGGGACAAAAAGGGGGGGATTGGAAAGGGGGTGGGGATGGAGGAGAGAGTTCATGATCTAAATTGTTGAACTCAATATTCAGTCCGGAAAGTCTGTAAAGTGCCTAGTCGGAAGATGAGGTGCTATTCCTCCAGTTTGTGTTGAGCTTCACTGGAACATTGCAGCAGGCCAAGGACGGACATGTGGGCATGAGAGCAGGGTGGAGTGTTGAAATGGCAAGCGACAGGGAGGTCTGGGTAATGCTTGCGGACAGACCGAAGGTGTTCTGCAAAGCGGTCACCCAGTCTGCGTTTGGTCTCTCCAATGTAGAGGAAACCACACTGGGAGCAGTGAATGCAGTAGACTAAATTGAGGGAAGTGCAAGTGAAATGCTGCTTCACTTGAAAGGAGTGTTTGGGCCCTTGGACGGTGAGGAGAGGGGAAGTAAAGTGTGGTCACAGCTGTAACGTGTGAACAGCAAGATCCCGTGAACAGCAATGAGATAAATTACCAGATTGTTTTAGTGATACTGATCCAGTGATAAATGTTGGCTAGGATGCTGGGACTACTCGTTCTGTTGAAGAGTCATACGGACTCGAGGCGTTGGCTGTGTTCCTCTCCACAGATGCTGCCGGACCTGCTGAGTTTTTCCAGGTATTTTTATTTTTGTTTTTGCGCTGGGACTACTCTTTGGAATGGTGCCGTAGGTTATTTAACACCCAGCTGAGAGGGCAGACCCAAAATTGGGGGGGGGGGGCCTCATTTTAACACCTCATCCAAGTGATGCCACCTCCGACAGTGCAGCACTCAGGGAGAAATGTCAGCCTGGATTAAGTGCTCAAATCTACGGAGTGAAAATTGAACCCACAACATTTCTGACTCAGAGGTGAGGCAGCTACCAGCTGAGGCAAGACTAACATCTACATGTCACACATTGCTTGACTCACTCTTATCTCTGAATCAGAAAGTTAACGTTGAGCTGATAATTTAGATGATACCACAGCCTATCGCTGCATAACCGAAAATACTGCCTTTCAAATGACCTGCCAAAACACAATAGGCATGAGGCTAGCACACCCAAAATTCATCAGTTCAGGTGAGTGTGAAAAATCCCAGGCGTTACTTGAAAAATAATTCTCCCATTGTCCTCTCAATACTCATCCCTTTGTTTCTATCACCAGAACACACAAATTTATCTGGTCATTCGTTTCATTTGCTGTTCATACAACCTTACTGAGCACAAACTGAACACAATAGGGAGGGATTTAACAGTGCCTACAAGGATGGGAAATGTGGCATGCGGGGTAACTCCATTAGGTGGGATACGAAATGTTGATTTCCCGATGGTGGGCTGAGATGCGGAGATAAAGTCAGGGGCGTGTTTGCACCATGTCCAGCCTCACAGCGGCTGGGGGTAGGTTCATACTTTGTAACACATTTGCATTCCATGAATGCTCATGGATACGAAACAGTTTTCAAAAAAGTCCTACCTTCAGATAAAGTCAGCTGTGCACGAGAATCTCATGGCACCCGGATCACTATCGTTTAAAGGTGGTTTGCACCTCTTGGCTTTGGGCAGTTGTTTGTAAGGTCAGCGGTTTTTCTCGTTTAACTCTATGACACAAAGGAGGGGAGCAAGAGAATGGCAGCTTGCATGGACGCTCGGGACCGGGGAGGGTGAATCAGTGGTGAGGAGGGCTGCGAGGAGTGGGGTCGGGGTCATGGAGGAGTGGTAAAGGGATCCAGGGGAGGGCAGAGGGTGGGGCCAGAGGCATGCAGGAGTGAAGTAGGAAGGGCCTGGTGTCCTGGGTGTGATGGAGGGGGTGGTGGGGACAGTCAGTCAAGGTAAGAAACTAAGGAGCCCAACGAGCAGTGTCAGTCCAAATGTAGATCCATCTCAGGGTGTTGGCTGACAAAGTCCTTACAGGACTTTGAGTTCACCTACAACATTTCAATTGCCCCCACTGACAGTGATCTCGGACAATGTCCTTTTCAATGTATAGAAGGGAGGGCCAGCTGAACCAGCAAGTTCACCCACTTCCCACCGAGCGGCAAGTACAACACTGGACACTAACATGAACGTTTGATAAAGAGTGAACAAACAAAATACACATTTCCTTGACAGAAATCTTTGTATCCTCACTGGCTACGGGTGAGGTCCCAGAGGACTGGAGAATGGCCAATGTTGTTCCATTGTTTAAGAAGGGTAGCAGGGATAATTCAGGAAATTACAGGCCGGTGAGCCTTACGTCAGTGGTAGGGAAATTATCGGAGAAGATTCTTCGTGACAGGATTTACTACCATTTGGAAGCAAATGGACCTATTAGTGAGAGGCAGCATGGTTTTGTGAAGGGGAGGTCGTGTCTCGCTCACTTGATCGAGTTTTTCAAGGAAGTGACAAAGATGATCGATGATGGAAGGGCAGTGGATGTTATAGACATGGATTTCAGTAAGGCCTTTGACAAGGTCCCTCATGGCAGACTGGCACAGAAGGTAAAGTTGCACGGGATCAGAGGTGAGCTGGCAAGATGGATACAGAATTGGCTTGGTCATAGAAGACAGAGGGTAGCAGTGGAAGGGTGCTTTTCTGAATGGAGAGCTGTGACTAGTGGTGTTCCGCAGGGATCAGTGCTGGGACCTTTGCTGTTTGTAGTATACGTAAATGATTTGGAGGAAAATGTAACTGGGCTAATTAGTAAGTTTGCAGACGACACTAAGGTTGGAGGAGTTGCAGATAGTGAAGAGGATTGTCAAAGGATACAATGGGATATAGATCGGTTGGAGACTTGGGCGGAGAAATGGCAGATGGAGTTTAATCCGGACAAATGCGAGGTAATACATTTTGGAAGGTCTAATACAGGCAGGAATTATACAGTAAATGGCAGAACCCTTAAGTGCATCGACAGGCAGATGAATCTGGGTGTACAGGTCCACAGGTCACTGAAAGTGGCAACGCAGGTGGATAAGGTAGTCAGGAAGGCATATGGCATGCTTGCCTTCATTGGCAGGGGTATTGAGTATAAAAGCTGGGAAGTTATGCTGCAGCTGTACAGAACCTTGGTTAGGCCACACTTGGAATATTGCGTGCAATTCTGGTCACCACATTACCAGAAGGATATGGAGGCATTGGAGAGGGTGCAGGGGAGGTTTACCAGGATGCTGCCTGGTCTGGAGGTTATTAGCTATGAGGAGAGGTTGGAGAAACTCGGATTGTTCTCACTAGAGCGATGGAGATTGAGGGGCGACTTGATAGAAGTTTACAAAATTATGAGTGGCATGGACAGAGTAGATAGTCAGAAGCTTTTTCCCAGGGTGGAAGAGTCAATTACTAGGGGACATAGATTTAAGGTGAGAGGAGAAAACTTTAGAGGAGATGTGCGAGGCAAGTTTTTTACGAAGAGGGTAGTGAGTGTCTGGAATTCGCTGCCAGAGGAGGTGGTGGAAGCAGGTACGATAGTGGTGTTTAAGAGGCAGCTTGACAAATACATGAATAGGATGGGAATAGAGGGATACGGACCCCGGAAGTGCAAAATGTTTTAGTTGACGGGCAATATGGACGGCGCAGGCTTGGAGGGCCGAAGGGCCTGTTCCTGTGCTGTACTTTTCTTTGTTCTTTGTTCACAACATTGTTTCTTCCACAATAAAGGAAATGTCCCTAAATCCTCTGTAACCATCAATGTATGGCAACCATGAGGCGTACCAGTACATTTAGCCCTCTGACTAAGCTGGTCTCAACAAATAACCATGATGTACACAGGAATAAAGTGAAACTAATGGAATGTGAAATATTTACAAATGAAATTTAATTTTGAAAAACACCTTTGTTAATGGCAATGTAGTTGGACAGGAAAGTTGTGGCTGTGATACAGAGCCTCCCTGTTTGACCAGAAGATTCTCTACTTGGCCTCCTGTGGATGCATCATTGTCCGCTGACAGTGGGTTTCACCAATGTAGAGCTTCCCCAGCTGCTAAATCGAACATGTGTTGCGTGTACACCGCTGGCACTTAGAATTTCAATCACAATTGCGAGGGAAAGGGCAAAAAGATAGAAAGCAGATGTGGCATATAGTTCCAGTTAAAATACCCAGAATGGCATGCTGTTGACAAAATCCTGGCCATTGTGTGCGTCTATATAATCGGTCATAAAGTACTCTGAAAGAAAGAACTTGCATTTATACAGCACTTTTCACAACCTCGGGATGTTCAGTGCGCTTTACAACCAATTACATTTTGTTGAAGTGCAGCCACTATTGTAATGTAGGGACGTTTGGAATAAGGTTGTAACCAAGTGCTACATTAGTGCAGGTTCTTTCTTACTTACATATGCCTGTAAGGTCCCCTCTTAGACAAGTCCCTCAGGCTGAACCTAGCCAGTATCTTTCGCAGTTTACCCCTTCAACATCAGGGATAATCCACTCTCCAAGGTCTACATTGTCCCCTCATGATGTGGTAACCACAGTTGTATCATCACACGTGTTGGCAGCATCAGGTCAGGTGACGATGATCGCTTGGTGGGGAGACCGTCATCTCATTTGGAGATTCAGCAGCATTTGAAAGACAACAAGGGTGGATGGCAAAAAAACGTTTCTGCATCCATGCTGCATTGAGGCAGCCGCACATGGGTAAAAGAATGAGCACAGGCCCTATTGGTGATTCACTGAGGTAAGTGGATTAAGGGTCAAAATACTGGATATGAAGCTAACCGGCACCAGACAGCACCACACAGACTAAAAGGCAGACTGTCCAGTACAAAACCAGACATCGAGCAACCACAACACACACACACACACACACAATAAGAACTAAGAATGGTAAGAATGAGCTGGGTCAAATGAAGCCACCAGTTTGCAACAGTTGAATCCAATGATTTGGAACACCGAGGAACATCGCCTCTTACATTTCTAGTTTGCTGCCTGCCTCTCCTGATTTACACAGTGTAGGGGAGGCAGGGGGGAGTGATTTGGCTGTGGTGGGGGGCATGGGGCGGGCACCAGCTCCATGAGTATTAGCTCCCCCCACCAGGTGTCTGGTCAAAGCAGCCATTTTCAAATCTCAGCTGAGCTGATGAGTTTTAACAGGCTATTTAAACACCTGTTCAGCTAGAATCTGTCCTCACCTCAGGTCTACACAGTGACTAGCAAAGAGGCACTAGAGTGTGGTTAGGAGATTGAACCATGGCTGCTTTATCCCCTCCCTTGACCAGGAACACTGAGGTCATTTGTAGTACAAACTCCCAAGAGCAATCAAGCCAAGATCAGCAAATTCAGCCAATAGGAAGCAAGGCTGGGGACATTCCTGGTTTGCATGTACTTTCAGCAAGTCCCTGGTTACGTGTGTGAGCACAAAACTTACCAGCATGAATAAAACTCTCGCAGCAACTGTCAGCACCTTCACACAGAGAGGGAGGAGAAATTTAAGAGGTTAAAAAAAAGCGGATTAGACCAATCTACTCTTCTTCTTACTGTCCCTCCCTCCCCCTCCACACAGACAATTTGGTTTCACAACCCCCCCACCCATCACCTCTAGTTACAGCCCATCACCCAAATTCACTTCACCCTCACAATGTTCCTTCTTTTAGTTAGGGAAGCCCATCTCCCCCACACCAAAGTCCCCTACAAATGCTCCCACCCCTTGCACACTGACATTTGCCCCTATGCCCACTCTTATCCCCCACACTTGCCCCCTACGCCCATCCTTAGCCCCTACACCCTTACCCCCACACCCATCCTTACTCCTACACACTGACACTCACCCCCTACACTCACCCTTAGCCCCCATACAATCACACTCACCCCCTACACCCCGACACACCCTCTACACCTGCCGTCGTCAGAAACACCAACACTTGACCCATGTACCTGCATTCACCCCTCAACCCCTACTCACCAACACCTTCCAATAGCATGAAACCCTTCTCACCCATCCACTCATAACCCATGCAACCAACACCTGCTGACCATCCCATCACCCCACTATCGTTTGACCCACACCTGTCCCTCATCCTTACATTGGTCACCTCCTCGACCCCCACCCCCACACTGACACCTGGGACACCCCAATGCAGTCAGTGGAAGAGTAATTCAGAGGGTACAGTTAAATGCTGATTCACTATCGCCTGTTTTACATTTACTGCCTTGGTCACGCTGACTGTGTAAATAAAACATGCTGTAGCTCCTGGGAAGGAGCGGCCCTGTGTGTGTATGTGTGTGTGTGTCTCTCTCTCTCTCTCTCTCTGCTCAAGGCCAGAGGAGGGAACCAATGGACCGAAACAGTTCCATTTAGTTTAAAACACGTTCTCTCTGTGAAGCCCAGGTCTCTGCTCAGTGTGTGGATTCACATCCTTCCCACTCAGTGTGTGGATTCACATCCTTCCCACTCAGTGTGTGGATTCACATCCTTCCCACTCAGTGTGTGGATTCACGCTCTCCCTCACTGTCCCCCGATAAACACAAGGTACGATCCTAGTCGGGTGCCGACCCCAGAACAAGGTTAGCTGAAGGATTCCTTCTGCCAAAGCAAATTAAAAATGCAACTGCCTGAAAATCCCTTTCACTGAACGAGGATCTTCCACAGGTTTCACCCCCACCCCCATTACACCCAGTGCAGTCTTTAAGTCGCATCAAGTCAAAGATCTTTGTTTTGTGGCTGAGCACGTGTTTTGGTAATCCTCCACACACACACACACACACACACTGAGCCAACCAAAAGCCGCTTTGTGAACTTCAAAGGGAACAGCGTGTTGGAAGCTATTCCAAACTGTGAACGGGTTTTGCTGGATTCGACAAGGGGAGGGGGGAGGGTTTGCACGGGCTGGCAGGTCATTAAGCCGAGGGCCTAGGTTTAAGAAAATCGGCAAAGAGGAGGATTGTTTTGAAAACATCACGTGTTGGCATAATCTGAAACATGCAGTCTGAAGGGGAGATGAAAGCAGCTTCAACTGTAACTTTCCCAAGGTAATCGGTTATTTCTATAACAACAGGACTAGGGGAGAAAGCAGGGGCGAGTGGGGCGAATTAGACAGCTCTTTCAAAGAGCTGGCACAGGCATGATGTACCAAATGGCCTCCTCCTGTGCTTTATCATTCCATCCACTGACAACACACTGAAGGAGAATCACAGGGAGATGTTTTACACTGTCTTTCTTTTCTCTGTGTGCTGAACATTGCTCCATAGTTTTCAGCTTCTGACATTACCATACTGCATTCCAAGAAGCATTCAAATAAGGTGCCACATCAAAGGTTACTTCATGAAATAAGAGCTCATAGTATAGGTGGTAACATATTAACCTAGATAAAGGATTGGCTAGCCAACAGGAGAAAGAGAGTCGGGATAAATGGGTCTTTTTCGGTTTGTCAAGCTGTAACTAGTGGAATGTCGCAGGGATCAGTGCTGGGGCCACAACTATTTACAATCTACATCAATGAACTGGATGAAGGGATCAAATGTATGGTTGCTAAATTTGCCAATGACACCAAGAGAGGTAGGAGAGTAAGTTGTGAAGAGGGCATAAGGCTGCAGGGGGATTTAGATAGTTTCAGTGAGTGGGCAAAAATTTGGCAGATGGGAGTACAATGTGGGAAAATGTGAACTTGTCCACTTTGGCAGGAAGAATAGAAAAGCAGCAAATTATTTAAATGGAGAGAGACTGTAGAACTCTAAGGTACAGAGGGATCTGGGTGTCCTGGTACATGAATCACAAAAAGTTAGTATATAGGTACAGCAAGTGATTAGCAAAGCAAATGGAGTGTTGTTGTTTATTGCAAAGGCAATGGGACATAAAAAGTAGGGAAGCTTTGCTGCAGCTGTACAGGGCCTTAGTGAGGCCACATCTGGAGTACTGTGTGCAGTTTTGGTCTCCTTACAAGAAAGGGTTTAATTTCATTAGAAGCAATTAAAGAAGTTCACTCAGCTGATTCTTGGGATGAAGGGGTTGTCTTACGAAGAAAGGGTGAACGGGTTAGGCCTGTATTGACTGGAGTTCAGAAGAATGAGGGGTGATCAATTTGAAACATATAAGATCCTGAGGGGACTTGACAGGGCAGATGCTGGGGGGATGTTTCTTCTTATGGGAGAGACTAGAAGGACACAGTTTAAAAGTAAGGGGTCTCCCATTTAAGACGGTGATGAAGAGAATTTTTTTTTCTCGGAGGGTCGTTGGTCTGTGGAATTCTCTTCCTCAGCAGCGGAGGCTGGGTCATTGAATATTTCGAAGGCTGAGTTAGGTAGATTCTTGATTGACAAGGGAGTCATGAGGGGCAGATAGGAAAGTGGAGTTGAGGCCACAGTTAGTTCAGCCATGATCTTATTGAATGGTGGAGCAGGCTCAAGGGGCCGAGTGGCCTCCTCCTGCTCCTAAGGCATAATCAGATTAAAATACACCGCTGTTGCTGAATTGATTTAGCAAAAAGAAACTGGGAGGAGGTAAGGGCAACATAGGAAAACCGTCCTGGTGACAGTCTCCTAGTGTCACGCGCATACATCTTCTGCTGTTCCCTTTGCTGAGATGACCTGCTTCTGCGCAGCATTTGTATCAGCGCGTACCATCAGAAAGCACACTGCATCAACTTGCCAAGGCTTCTTCAACAGCACCTCCCAAACTCAAAACCTCGACCACCCAGAAAGACGATGGCAGCAGGCACCTGGGAACACCGCCATCTCCATGTTCCCCTCCAAGCCATCCTGGCTTGGAACTATATCAACATTCCTTCAGTCTTTAGGTCAAAAGCAGTGTGGGTGTACCTACACCACATGGACTGCAGTGGTCCAAGAAGGCAGCTCAGCACACCGCTTTCTCAAGGGATGGGCGCTAAATGGCAGCCTTGCTAACAAAGCTCACATCCTGCAAATGAATTAAGAAACATTGTGGTCCTTCTAGATCTTTTCAGATCAGTACTATCACCATTCAGGAGGTCTTGTGGTGCAGTGGGTAATGTCCCTGCCTCTAAGCCAGAAGCTCAGGGTTCGAGTCCCATCCCAGGACTTGATGGCCATGGAAGATTATTAGCCAAGGCATAGAAGATAAGAGCAGGGAGGTTATGCTGGAACTGTATAAAACGCTGGCTGGGCCACAACCGGAGTACTGCGTGTAGTTCTGGTCACCACATCGTGGGCAGAATTTTCTGCCTGTCGGGCGGGCAGGCCCGACCCAATCTCTGGCGGGCGGGGAGCCGATACCCGCCGGAGAAGCGGGCTGCGCCACCATTTTACGTGGGCGGGCCAATTAAGGCCCACCCAGCGTGACGTCCGGCGGGAAGCGCTATGCACTCCCTGTGCGGGTAGGGGGGTAATCCCTGACATCGAGAGTGCGCTCTTTCGCGCATGTGCACGAAAGAGCGCAGATCTCCCTGAGGCTAAGTACAGCCTCAGGGAGATCGCCTGGACTTTGAAAAATATTAAAAATAGAAAAGAAAAATTCCCTTACATGTCCCTCTCATGTGACAATGTCTCATGACTTGGGACATGTTCATAATTTACATAACAACTTTATTACAATTTTTAAAACCCTGCGTGAAACCTCATCCCGCCACTGGATGAGGTTTCATGTTTTCTCTATTTGCCGCCGGGGCTCCTGGCCGACCCGCTGACCTTAAGGTTGGACGGGCAGGTCCTTTAATTGTTTAAATGATCCTGTCAATGGCCTCAATGGGATATTGACAGGTCGGCGGGCCCACAGCTGATTTTGCTGCACCCCCGCCTTCCTGAAAATTTAAATGGGCCGGGATGACGTCAGAGGTTCTGCCTGACATCATCCCGCGTCATTTTACGGGTCGGCGAGCGGGCCCCGACCCCTGCCCCATAGGAAGGATGTGATTGCACTGGAGAGGGTGCAGAGGAGACTTACCGGGATGTTGCCTGGGCTGGAGGGTCTGAACTGTGAGGAAAGATTGGATAGGCTGGGGCTGGAGTTGTTTTCCTTGGAGAAACAAAGGTTGAAAGGGGACTTGATAGAGGTGTATAAGATTATGAGGGGCATAGATAGGGTGGATAGGAAAGTACTTTTTCCATTAGTAGAGGGATCAATAACCAGGGGGCATAGATTTAAGGTAAGAGGTAGAAGGCTAACAGGGGAGTTGAGGAGAAATGTTTTCACCCAGGGGGTGGTGGGAGTCTGGAACTCACTGCCTGAAAGGGTGGTTGAGTCAGAAACTCTCATAATGTTTAAGTAGTATTTAGATATTCACTTGTATTGCCATAGCCTCCAGGGCTATGAGCCAAGCGCTGGAAAATGGGATTAGTGTAGTCAGCACGGACATGATGGGCTGAATGTCCTCCTTTTGTGCTGTAGACGTCTATGAGATGTGTTCATAACATGGCCAAACAGGTTGAATATCAACCTGCAAATCCTTCCAACACACGCCTTTGGCAGGTGGTGAGAGCCGGAGAGATTCCTGGTCAGCCATGTGATGGGAAGAAAGCTGCAGCCTACATAGCTCCAGACTACAACATGCATGTAAAAATACGTGTTGCCACAGCAACTCAGATTCCCTGAGTGAACTATAACACACCAGCCCCATATATCATCTAAAGGGATGTCTGGTTTAATTCTCCAATGCATGATCATGACAAGGACATGAGGTGTTGAACATAGAGGCATAGGAAATAAGACCAGGAGCAGGCCATTCAGCCCCTCAGACCTGCTCCACCATTCAATTAGATCATGGCTGATCTTCTACCTCAATGCCTTCCTAACAGCACTGTGGATGTACCTACATCACATGGACTGCAGCGGTTCAAGAAGGTGGTTCACCACCACCTTAAGGGCAACTAGGGGTTGCCTAGCCAGCAATGCCCACATCCCATGAAAGAATTAGAAAAAAGTATCAATTGGTACGGTGCACAGTGGCATTGAGGTAAACTACAGATTTGATTCGGACTCTTTATGTAGGTAAATCAGACAACACACATTTTAAAAACTTGTATATGACGTAAGATGCAATAGGATCAAAATTTAACATTGTTGAACCCATTTTGTGGGCCTGAACCAGGAGCAATGATAAACCAATTTAGTCGGAGAGGGGCCCATACCCGATTGATGTGTGAGTATGGGTGACTGATAAACTGGTTCAGCGCCAGGCACTGGAGCTCAGTTTAGCATTGAAAAGAGGTTCTGACGCACATTTCAAAACCACGTTTCAGAAGGTGTGATTCCATCCCTTTATTGCACAATAAACAATAATACATTGACAAACCTTTGCTGTGCAGTGCATTAGACATCTGGTTTTCACCTGCAATAAGTAACCAGGCACCTCCACTGGCTATCCGATGAAATATCGGTAAGGATTGAACAGATTGGAGCGTTTTTCCCTAGAAAAGTAGAGAAGGTTGAGAGGTGGACCTGACATTGGCCTTTAAGATCATGCAAGGGTTCAGTAGGATAGATAGAATAAAGATGTTTCCATTTGTGAGGGAGTCCAAAATTCAAAGTCATAAATATAAGATAGGCAGTAATAAATTCTAATGCATGGAGCTATGGTGGTCTGGAATGTCGTGCCAGGAAGATTAATAGAAGCAGATTCAACAAGAACTTTCAAAAGGGGATTAGATAAATTTGAAAGGGAAATGTTGCTGGATAAGAGCTAAGGAATGGGACTGAATAGCTCTTCAAAGAGCTGGCACAGGGACAATGGGCCAAATGGCCTCCTTCTGTGCTGTATCAGATACTATTAAAGAGGGACTTCAGGGCAAACCACTTAAACTGGAGAGCGGTTAGAATGTGGAACTCATGACCGCAAGGAGTAACTGAAATGAATAGGAGAGATGCATTTAAGTGGAAGCTAGGTCAGTATTGTGAGGGACAGAGGAAGAGATGGGGATATGCTGATAGGGCAAGGTGAAGTGGAGGAGAGAAGAGGCTCTTGTAGAGCAGAAACATTGGCATGGACTGGTAGTGCTGAATGGTCTGTTTCTGTGCTGTAGATCCTTTGGTAATTTGGTGTAGTTTGGATAATTTGAATCCAGTTCCATATGGGCATGAGCCTGCAACCTAACAGTCCTCCTACTTTAACACAAACTTGGAAACAGAATGAAATAAGTCACATTGGTGCCCCAGAGGCTATGGTTGGGGCTCAGGTACATTGTTGGGGAAGGGTAGGTGGAACTAAGGGGTATGGGGATCAGGTGGGAAAATGGGTTTGAAGGCCAAGATCAGCCATGATTGTATCGAATGGTGGAGCAGGCTCGATGGGCTATATTGCCTACTTCTCTTATTTTCTTCTGTTCTTGATCAAACAAGTAAATGTGATAGAACCGGCCTGGAAGTGCTTAATGCCAAGAGTGGGTATCTGAAATGGAAACGCATTGCTCCCAATGACTACGATTCCTCTTCTTGGATCAACATGAACACACTGAAATGAATGTTACCCGTGGCAGGCGGGCACGATTGGCAGGCCCACGACCAATCGGGAAATGGGTCCGCGGTTGGCCCCTGACATCCACTGTGGCCTTTGGAGTGATATCAAGATCCTCTTCCTCCAGTGTGCCCCCCCGCCCCTTGCCAGTGCCAGATTGTGGAGGGCGCAGCATGCAACCACTATCAGTGATACCTGCTTTGGAGGGTATTGTAATGCCCCCCTAAACAGTTCAGACATCAGAAGCACATCTTCAGAAGACCTATGGTCTTCTCTATCACTGTCCTTGTGGAGTCGTGACTCCTATTATAACGCTGCTCTGCCTTGGGTGGCAGAGAGGCCTCATGAGCCACCTTTTCAACGGATAGCCCTTGTCACCCAGCAGCCATCCATCCAGCCGGGCTGGAGCATTGAAGAGCCTCAGTACCTGGGAGTGTCTGAGGATGTAGGCGTCATGGGAGCTGCCTGGGTACCTTGCACAGACTTGTAGAATCAGCATCCTGTGATCACACACTATCTGCACGTTCATGGAGTGGAAGCCCTTCCTGTTGACAAAGGCACCAGCTGACCTGCTGGTGCCTTGATGGCCACATGTCTGCAGTCTATAGCACCCAGGACACGGGGGAAGCCTGCAATGGCCGCGAAGCCTCTGGCTCACTCAGACTGGCTGGCCCCATCCAAACGGAAATGAATGAAAGTCAATGCCCGCCTGAACAGAACTTCTGTCACCAGCTTGACACAACTATAGACAGCTAATTGGGAAACTCCGCACTGATCCCCCCACTGACCCCTTCAAAGAGTTGGAGGTACAGAAGTTGATGGCCACTGTGACCTTCAGAGCCACTGGCATGGGGTGTCCACCCACACAGTCGGAGGTGATCTCAGAGCCAATCTTCTGACAAATGGAAGTCACAGATTCCCTGGAGAGGTGGAGCCTGCTTCGGCACCTCAGACATATTGAGGTAGCTGCATCGCTGCCTGTAAACCCTGGCAGCAGGATAGTGGCATCTTCTGCGGCCCCTTCCACCTTGGACTTCCTGCTAGCCCTGCGCCCCTTGTGCCTGCGCCTCTACCCCCACAGGTCCCTCCCCTGGAAGCTGCATTGGGACACCTGGCCTCCTCTCCCTTCTGCCCCTTTCTTCCTCCTCAAAGGAGGTGCCTCCAGCGGAGACCCCAATCCCCATTACCAGGGTCACAGAAGGCTGTCTGATACCTGGAAAGTTCCACATGGTCACAATCCTCTGGGGACCTTGGAGACACCAATGAGTCGTGGAATGAAGTCTGGAAATGCTAAGAATGAAGCTCAGAATGGAGATGAAGCTGTCAAGTTCACATAAGCAACCAGCAGCAAACTATCTCCTAAATTCCTCACTACTCACACTGGCAATGCTGATGAACCTTTTATCCCGGCTTTGGATGAGGTTTTTGCAAAATGTGGGCTGCCCACTTGCCTGTTTCGCCTGTGCAATGAGCGCGAAATCGCACGGGCAACATGAAATCAGTTTCAATTGGGTTTTTAATGGCCTTAAATGGCCTTTAATTGATGGCGGGCGCGGCTCTGCCTTCTGTGCGCGTCCGCCGACCTGAAGACTGTGTGAGATGACGTCGGGAGGCTTGCCCGACATCTTCTCATGCTATTTTACACCCGATCGAGCGGGCGTGCCCATCCGCGAGGCATAAAACTCTGCCCGTTGGTAGTGAATAGACCAGCTGAGTCGGTTTTGCTAATAATCTTTGATACATAGTTCAGTCACCTTGCCGTGACTGATTCTGATCACCGATTCCCAAAAGGAAGAGGCTGTTGAATTTGTGTGGGATCACATCAAACTGTTTTCAAGGCAGCTCTGCTTGGATTCCAGTAGTTGAGAACTGTTAATCTGTTACTAATTTGTAGAGGAACAATGAATTTGAATACAAAAATAACAAACTCATCCATTGTATATAAAAAAAATCAAGGTTTCATTTGCTTATCAAGTCATAAACACAATCTTTGTCCTGTTGTTTGAGATTTCCAGACACAAATCAAACACACAATCTTCACTACAGATCTCCATTCTAAACTGGGAGGCTGTCTCTCAGAGTTAATCCAGAGCAACACACAGGAAATCATTAGCTCCAGTATGAAAGTCATAAAATGTTAACAGAATCTGGCAGATTTTTTTTATTTATCCTTTCATGGGATGTGGGCTTCACTGGCTAGGCCAATATTTATTGCGCATCACTAATTGCCCTTGAGAAGGTGGTGGTGAGCTGCCTTCTTGAACTGCTGCAGTCCATGGGGTGTAGGTACCTCCACAGTGCTGTTAGGGAGGGAGTTCCAGGATTTTGAAGGAAGAGCAATATAGTTCCAAATCAGGATGATGTGTGGCTTGGAGAGGAACATGCATACAGTGGTGTTCCCAAGCATCTGCTGCCCTTGTCCTCAGAGGTGGTAGATGTTTGGAGGGTGTTGTCTAAGGAGCCTTGGTGAGTTGCTGCAGTGCATCTTGTAGATGGTACACACATTGCTGCCACTGTGTGTCAGTGGTGGAAGTGAATGTTTAAGATGGTGAATGGGGTGCCAATCAAGCAGGCTGCTTTGTCCTGTATGGTGTTGAGTTTCTTGAGTGTTGTTGGAGCTGCACTCATCCAGGCAAGTGGAGAGTATTTCATCACACTCCTGACTTGTGCCTTGTAGATGATGGACAGGTTTCGAGGAGTCAGGAGGTGAGTTTCGCGTTACTAAATTCCCAGCCTCTGACCTGGTCTTGTAGCCACAGCATTTATATGGCTAGTCTGGTTCAGTTTCTGATCAATAGTAACCCCCAGGATGGTGATAGTGGGGGATTCAGTGATGGTAATGCCATTGAATGTCAAGAGGAGATGGTTAGATTCTCTGTTGTTGGAGATAGTCATTGCCTGGCACTTGTGTGGCACAAATGTTACTTGTCACTTGTCAGCCCAAGCCAGCTCCAGTTAAAGAGCTAGCACCAATGTCGGCATGATAGGCTGAGTGGCCTCCTTTAACACTGTAGCATCAATTACGCTATGCCACTGTACAATGACCCTGCACTTTGTAGCAATGTGGTATCACTTCTTGTCCCACAAGAAGGGTTTTAGCGGTTGCAAACATAATTGTATAATTAGCTTTCCCAGAGCTCAGCTCTATTTAAAACAAGTCAACAGCTCAACTGTGTAAACAAGTAGGACCTTCAATATCACTTACTCTATTTGCACATAGCAAGGTCCCACAATGAATTAAACCTCCAGATGATCTGCTTTTTAAGTGATGTTGGTTGAGGATAAATATTGGCTAGGACACCAGAGTTCCTTTAAACCATGCTCATGGGATGTCTTATGCTCACCTGAATTGGAAGACATGGCTGAGTTCAGTGTCTCATTCAAATGACATACCTTTGGCAGTGTAGAACTCCCTCAATATTGAACTGGATGATACACTCAATTCGCTAGAGTGGGGCTTGAACTCACAACCTTCTGCCTCAAGAGCATGGCCAACTTAGCCAAAGCTGACAGTTTTATCTTGCTGCTAGAATCATCACTCTTGTCTCATGCTTCCTGAGAAGGAAATATTGTTTTTATTCTATTGTGTTGAATTCTAGATTCATGTCATGAAAATATATAGCAGTTTGAATTTCAAAAGAGAGGGTGAAATGTTACACTTAGCCAGAAGAAGCCAAACAGTGTGTTTATTTTTCCCAAAACTTACTGATAAAATTGGTACTATGAAAGATTTTTGTTATTAGAAAGGTAAAGTCCAAAGTCATATTGGAACAATGGGATTTACATTAAAAAGGGAGAAACATGCATAAAGGAGATAAGGTTATGTGTAAGGAAGAAGGCATTCTAAGATCTAACAAGTATGAAAAGCCTCCAGCCTCAATGTACCAAACAGGAGGAAGAGAGGGGCAGAAGGGAGAGGAGGCCAGGTCTCCCAATGTAGTAAACCTTCTCTGAACTGCCTCCAATGCAATAAGGAGACCAAAACTGCGTACAATGGATGGAATTTTCCCAAACTTGCACAAAGTGCGGTAAAATGGCGTGCTGCCCGCTGATGGCGATGGTGGGTTTTCATGCCGTATCATCCCGAGCCGCCTCGTTATTTATTCATTCTGGGAAACACGCCATTTCCATGGTGGGCGGGCTCCTCATTCACCTGCCCACCACCACCCCGCTGTTGCATCACGCCGGGCACCTTGTTTAAAGGCCAGGTGCAAGTGCAGCGCTCATTGTTTCCAGCTCACCACTGCTGCCCGGGAGCCATGGAGCTCAAAGACAAGAAGCTTGCAGCCCCCTGGTTTAATGATGGGTCCCTCGAGTGACTTCTGGATGGCGTGCAGAGCCGCCGGGATGTCCTGTACCCGCCTCTGCCTGCAGATGGGCAGCAACGTGACCAATCCAGCTTGGGAGGCAATGGCAGTGGTGGTCAGCACCAATGCCCTTCAGAGAGAACAGCCACCCAGTGCCGCAAGAGGATGAATGATCTCTTCCATTCCGCCAGGGTAAGTCATTCTCTTCATCACTCTCAATGCACACACTCACAAACCCATCACACATTCATAAGGCCCTCACACACTGGCAGCTCAAGGGACATCACCATTCACTCTCTCATACACACTGTCATTGTCCTCATCCCGTCCATGGGACCACTCACCACCTGCAAAGGCCAGGTACAGTTATCTTCTGGCCTGGCAGGTATCCTGCTTACACTCTCTCCATCTGTATCCATGCAGGACAAGCTGGCACACAACAAGAGGGAGAGGTCGCAGACCGGTGGTGGAATGTCTGAAATTAAGGTTCTCATGGACTTTGAAAACACAGCCATCCAGCTGGCCGGTGAGGATCTGGACCAGTCCTGATCTGACGGTGAGGTCGATGGTGCTCTACTGAGTTAGGATCCAGCAGTGCAACATCCATCAGATAACCATGCTGTGAGTGATGTGTCCTGTTTCACAGGCCACTGCCATGCACTAATTATCTCCCCTTGCTTTCACAGGCAAATCTGGGAAACAGCCGACAGAGTCCATGACCCCGAGCCTATAATCAAGCCCCGAAGAAACATCTGAAGAGGAATCTGGAGGCACCCTCCCTGAAGTCCCGTCACAGCGCTCACCCACACCCTCCACCAGCGCAGAGACACACACCTCGATGGGACTTAGCTTTAGAGTAGCCTCGGGATCACAATATGATGAGCACATCGCACTGTCTGATCCACAGCAGCCAGAGGCAGGGACTTCCCAGGTCCCCGGCACTCGGAGGGCTGCTGGAGGCCAGATATTTGCTGAGTGCGAGTCAGATGAGGAGCCTCTGGACTCGGTCATGTCACAGTTGCTGGAGCTGCAAAGACAAGCTCGGGAACATCAGGAAGGGATGTCCGCTGCACTCCTCAGATTGCAAGGCACGATGGAGGAGTCTGTCTGCCTTCAGGCTGAGGTGATGGCACCAGCATGCCAACGCACTGAGGTCAACACTGGTAGGATGGTGGACGCCATGGAGACCTTGGTCCAGGACTTTGCTCCTGTACTGCTGTGTGGGCTCAACTCCATCGCTGATGCCAAAGCTGGCCTCCAACATTGTGTTCGCAAGAGGAGCAGGTACCGGGCAGCTCGATCTAACTCCAGCTACCCCTTCTCCTGAAGGAGTCAACCAGGGGCCCTCGGACACCCATAGGGAGGAGGATCAGCAGGTGCTTACCCTGGGGCCACCCATCCAGGTGACTCTAAGATTGTCCGGCCCATCCGAATCCCCTCTTCCTGTGACGTCAGCAGCTCCAGCTCCACAGGCCGAGGAGGGTGTCACTGCCACACAGCAGGACCCCGAAAGCAGGCCGGGGCCCTCCAAGTCTCAGCCCTCCAGAGGATGCCCACCAAGATCATCACAGACAGGGCGTAGCAGTCAGCAGGCTGCCTCCACCCTCACTGTGGATGTTCAGGGAGCACCAAGGCATAGTGGAGGGTTAGGAAGGTTAAGAAGAATTAGTTGCATAGCCTGGGCACAAGTATTAATCACTTGTGCATAATGTTCACTATTGTCAATAAACTCCCAAGAATGTCTCCCTGCCTATGGCTCCTTGTTCTGATAAACAGTGTTCTTGTCACTCAGATGCGAAACATTTCTGCACAAGATAAAGGCAGGTGTCTCAGTCCAGGGCCTGTTCCCTGTGTCTGTGCAGCCTTCAGACCACAGTGATGGTCCAGCCTCACACTCCCTGGACATATTACTGATGCCTGCACCTCGGCGGTGCTGGTCATTGCTGCCGGAATGTAGTGGGCAGGTGCCACAGAGTTCTCTCATTCTCTCTGCGTGCTCTCAGCACTTTTAAGGTGGGGCTGGCCCCCATCTCTTCAGCATCTGTGACCAGTGATGCTGTGCTCCTGAAGGGATCAGGTGCTGAAGATGGACAAAGGATCAGATGCTTCTAAAGTTTCATGGCTGCGTCTCTATGATGTGACCCTGATCACAGAGTGCAAGCCAGCTGCCCTCGGCCAGACAGGAGTCAGACATTCTCAGAGGATTTGTGAAGATCTATGGAGTGTCCTCACTGCATGTCATCATCATCCTCCTGCATTTGAGTGACTATTAGGGTCTCCACTGCGTCTCCATGACAGGAGCATTCTCACAGAGGGTATTCGCGCTGCCATAAGCCAGACTGGAGTCAAACATTCACAAATGTGATGTGAGGATCTATGGGGTCACCTCACTGTATGTCATCATCATCCTCCACAAATCTAGCAGCTATGAGGGCCTCCCGAGTGCGCCTGCCTCGCCTGCGCGAGGGCCTCATCCCTGTCGTCATCGCCTCCGAGGACCTCCTTACCCTCATCCCCGTCGGCATCCTCCTCATTGGAGGAGACGTGCAGCTCCTCCATCACCTCAACCAGCTCCTCTCCCTGTTGCAGCACCAGGTTGTAAAGGGTGCAGCAGATGATGATGATGGGTGACACCCTCTGTATTGCAGGGCTCCACCAGACCAGGCACCAGAACCTCATCTTCAGCATCCCGATCGTCTGCTCCACCAAGTTGCGAGTTGCAGCATGAGCCTCATTATATCTTCACTCTGCTGCACTCTGAGGCTGCCACACGGGTGCCATGAGTCACGGCCTCTCCCTCGTCCCCGAGGAACCATCCCTGCATCTTCTGTGGACCCTGGAAGACTCCAGGGATCTGTGACCAGCTGAGGATGTAGGCATCGTACACATTTCCTAGAAACTGTGCAGACACCTGCAGGATGTGTCTCTGGTGGTCGCACACCAGCTGTGCATTCAGCGAATGGAGCCACTTGCGGTTGATGTAGTTAACCATGTGTTGTGACGGAGATCTGAGCACCACATGAGTGCAGTCGATCACATCCTGCACCTGTGGAAAACCCGAGATCTGGGCAAATCCAATCGCTCTTGCATCCTGGCTGTCCTGGTCCCGGGCAAAATGCACAAAGTTGTGTGCCCTCGTGAAGATGGCATCCGTGACCTCACGGATGCATTGTGGGTGGAGGCTTGTGAAATCCCACAGGGGTCACCTGTGGAGCCCTGAAAGGAGCCATTGGCATAGAAATTGAGCACCGCAGTCACTTTCACAGCCACTGGCAGTGGATGCCCTCCATGTCCCCGTGGCACCAAATCCTGCAGTAGCTGGCAGATGTGAGCGACCAGTTCCCTAGACATTTGCAGTCTTGACCCCCTCCCATCCCACCACCGGTCTCCTCAGAGGCAGGGCTGCCCTTAACCACCATCCCCCCCCCGCCACCAGTCGCCTCAACAGCAAGGCTGCACCTGTCCCCTCACCCTCAAAAGTCGCCATTGAGGCAGGGCAGCACTTAATCCCAACCCCCCGGTGCCCCTGAAGCCTGCAAAGCAACATGCAGCCCTGGTGAGCTCAGCAGAATGTAGCAGTGCACTCACCCCCAGTTCACCCAAAGTGCAGGCCGCCAAGTGCACATCACCTCTGTGCTGTTGTGAAACACGTCAGCGCGCTTTCCCACCAGCGGATGATCCAGCAGGGATGCCAGAGCCTGGTGGGATGGCCTGATAATGATATGTTGATGTATTACAATGAGGTTCCCAATGATCAATGGCGGGATGCGCAGCCTGCTGTTAGTGGGCTGAATGGACAATCATGACCTGTCTTCCTGCCCCATATAACTGGAGCATAACATCCTTACTTTTATGTTCAATTCCTCTCATAATAAAGGATAGCATTCCATTAGGCTCCTTAATGACTTGCTGTACCTGCATACTAAATTTTTGTGACTCATGCACGAGTTCACCTAGATCCCTCTGCACCTCAGAATTCTGCAGTCGTTCTTTGTTTAAGTGATACTCTGCTTTTTTATTCTTCCCGCCAAAGTGAACAGCTTCACATTTTCCCACATTATACTCCATCTGCCAGATTTTTGCCCACTCACTCAACCCATCTATATCTGTCTGGAACCTCCTTATATCCTCTTCACAACATACTTTCCTACCTAACTTTATATCATCTGCAAATTTAGCTACCATGCCTTCACTGCCATCATCTAAGCCACTTGTAAAAAGTTGAGGCCCCAACACAAACCCCTGTGGACTCCGCTCATTACATCCTGCCAATCAGAAAATGACCCATTTATGTATACTCTCTGTTTTCTCTCAGCCAGTCAATCTTCTATCCATGCTAATATGTTACCCCCTACACCATGAGCTTTCTTTTTCTGCTATAACCTTTGATGTGGCACCTTATCGAATGCCTTCTGGAAATCCAAATACAGCACATCTACAGTCTCCCCTTTATCCACGGCGCAAGTTACTCCTCAAAGAACTCCAGTAAATTGGTTAAAAGGAGACAGAGTTTAAGATGATTGGCAAAAAAATATCCAGGGAGGACCTCTTTTAACAAAAGCAAAATACTGTATATGCTGGAAATCAGAAATAGAGACAGAAAATGTTGGAAATACTCAGCAGGTCAGGCAGTATCTGTGGTGAGAGAAAGAGGGTTACAATTTCAGGTCTGTGACCAGAACTCAGAACAAAAGAAATAATAGTGACTTGAAGCAAATCTTTTTAATGCAGTGAGTTGCTGTGATCTGCAAGGGCAGTGGGAGCAGATTCGATATTTGCTTTGCAAAGGGGAGTGGATAAACAGAATAATAGCATGGTTACAGCACAGAAGGAGGCCATTCGGCCAGTGTGTCCATGCTGGCACTCTGCCAATGCAACCCACCTGATCCCACTCCTCCGCCTTTTCCCTATAGCCCTGCAAATCCTTTCTCTTCAGATAGTTAACCGGTTCCTTTCTCAAGGCATCGATTGACTCTGTTTCCACCACATTCTCAGACAGTGCATTCTCAGGCAATTCACTGCGTTAAAAAGTTTTTCTTCGTGTCACCATTGCTTCTTTTGCCAATCACTTTAAATTAGTGCACTCTGGTTCTCAACCCTTCCACCAATGAGAACAGTTTCTTCCTATCTACTCTGTCTAGACCCCCTCATGATTTTGAAAACCTCAATTAAATCTCCTCTTAAACTTCTCTTCTCTAAGGAGGACAACCCCAGCTTCTTCAATCTATCTACGTAACTGAAGTTCCTCATTCCTGGAACCATTCTCGTGAATCTTTTCACAACCCCTCTAATGCCTTCACATTCTTCCAAACGTTCCTCAGAAGTGGACACAATAAAGAGCTGAACGAAAAAAGAAAGGGAATTTATGAAGAGACTGCACAACAACACAAAGACAAAACCAGCTGGAGGAGAAACTCAAAGCTCCTGTTAATGTAATGAAAAATCATTTTCTATAATTACTGTCATGTAGCAAGCCCCAGAGCCTGCACAGCAGAGATACATGAGTAATGCAGCCAGTACCCTCAGGGACCCTGTAATGACACAGCCCTGTATCTACGGATACAATAATGATACCGTCCTGTATCCAGGGATACAGTAATGTCACAGTCCTGTATCCAGGGATACAGTAATGTCACAGTCCTGTATCCAGGGATACAGTAATGTCACAGTCCTGTATCCAGGGATACAGTAATGTCACAGTCCTGTATCCAGGGATACAGTAATGTCACAGTCCTGTATCCAGGGATACAGTAATGTCACAGTCCTGTATCCAGGGATACAGTAATGTCACAGTCCTGTATCCAGGGATACAGTAATGTCACAGTCCTGTATCCAGGGATACAGTAATGACACAGTCCTGTATCCAGGGATACAGTAATGACACAGTCCTGTATCCAGGTACGCAGTAATGACACAGTCCTGTATCCAGGGATGCAGTAATGATACAGTCCTGTATCTACGGATGCAGTAATGACACAGTCCTGTATCCAGGGATACAGTAATGACACAGTCCTGTACCTACGGATACAGTAATGACACAGTCCTGTATCCAGGGATGCAGTAATGACACAGTCCTGTATCCAGGGATGCAGTAATGATACAGTCCTGTATCTACGGATGCAGTAATGACACAGTCCTGTATCCAGGGATACAGTAATGACACAGTCCTGTACCTACGGATACAGTAATGATACAGTCCTGTATCTACGGATGCAGTAATGACACAGTCCTGTATCCAGGGATACAGTAATGACACAGTCCTGTACCTACGGATACAGTAATGATACAGTCCTGTACCTACGGATGCAGTAATGACACAGTCCTGTATCTACGGATGCAGTAATGACACAGTCCTGTATCTACGGATGCAGTAATGACACAGTCCTGTATCCAGGGATACAGTAATGACACAGTCCTGTATCCAGGGATACAGTAATGACACAGTCCTGTATCCAGGTACGCAGTAATGACACAGTCCTGTACCTACGGATACAGTGATGATACAGTTCTGTATCCAGGGACACAGTAATGATACCGTTTCACATCCTGCAATCCAGGGATACACCTAATGCTCTGGACCACAGCAATATCCTCACAACCTATTGCTTAGGTCCAAGGGTTAACTTCTTGTGACTGCTGTACTGGATACACAGCAGCATCCAGTCAATCAACAGCATTATTGCATTCTGAGCTGTCATGGAATGAATGCCCAACGAATGTTTAAATGAAATTTCTGATACTTTGAGCAGCAGAGAACTTTGCAAAGCTGTGATGAGCTGCAGCATCCCCGATGTTGATATAAAACATGACAGGCTCTCCCTCCCTGAGTGCCATGTCCCTCTGTTGGCCTCAGGTATGAGCTGTTACTAAGTGTGGGAGGTTAGAAGCCTCAGATGCATGAGCCTCTACTCTTTCAGGCAACAGGCTGGATGTCAGTCGAGCAGTGCCACTGAGATGATAGGATGGATGATTGAATGCAGTTGGGAGAATTTACTGAACATAGGAACTAGAACATAATAACATAGGAGCTGGTGTGGGCCATTCAGCCCATCGGGCCTGCTCCGCCCATTCAATTAGATCATGACTGATCATCTATCTCAACATCACTTTCCCACACTATCCGAAATAATCTACTGTTACTCCAATAAAAAGTCAGAAAGATAGTCACACAGTAATAGTCCATAAAAGCTCAGCAGCCACTATTAATCTTCTGTCCTTGAAGGATTTGCTTCCAAACCCAGTATCTGTGCAGTCACCATGTATAAACAACATATTAGCTTCCCTCATGTTTATTGCTAAAGGAAGGAAGTACTGGTCTTTGTCCCCCCATCGTTTTCTCATGTCTCAGCACTATCTCAAAGCTCTTCATGCCCCATGAATGACTTTCAGGCCCTGTGACTGTTATGTGGGCAAACATAGCTGTTGCTGTGGGCACAACATAGTTCCACAAAGCCCAAAGTGTCATGTGGCCTGTTGATCCCTTTAGGAGGAGGCTTTGCTGTCATTGCCCATATCACACAAGACATGTGGGATTTTTCAATCGAAACAGGCACATGGACCGCCCAGCTCAACATTTCTAGATGGCGGAACCTAAGACCGTGCAGCATTCCCTCAGTACTGCAGTGCAGCAGCAGCCCAGGTTAAGTTTTTAACTCAAACAAAAACGGAAAATGCTGGAAAAACTCAGCAGGTCTAACAGCGTCTGTGGAGAGAAAAACAGAGCTAACGTTTCGAGTCCGCACGACTCTTCTTCAGAACAGCATTTTGCTTTTATCTTATGTTTTTAACTTCCTGGATTGGGTTGGAAAAACAATCTTCTGACTCTGAGGCAAAAATACGGCCAACTGCATCAATCAGTGCTGAATTTCATCAGGAACCTACCCAAGCTCCCACTACAACTCTGACGGAACCCTGGAGAAAGAGCAACAGTGATGTTTAAGCTGCTTCTCTAAAGTTTCTGCTGATATTACACCAATATTACACTGATATTAGTGATATTACAGTGGGAGATATTACAGTGACATTACAGTGATATGACACTGATATTACAGTGGGAGATATTACAGTGACATTACAGTGATATGACACTGATATTACAGTGGGAGATATCACCTTGATATTATACTGATGTTACACTAATAGTAGTGATATTACGTGGATAATACTGTGATATTACACTGATGTTACTGTGGAAGATCCAGGAAACCATTGTGGGCAGTCTACCTGTGAATTTTTACATCAATTTACATTATCCTCACTGTTTGGGAGTGGCTTAAAACACATCAAACTTTAAAAAACATCAAAATTTAATGCATTTCTTAGAAATAAATCAACTCACCCTATTTTAAAATGAGAAAATCTAAATCCTATCGTTTTCTCAGCACTGACAGCTATGCCTTTTAAGATTAAATACTTTGTTCTCCCTCCTGAAGTTCACTGTTCGTTAATAAATGCAAAATACTGCGGATGCTGGAAATCTGAAATAAAAACAGAAAATGCTAGAAAACCTCAGCAGGTCCGGCAGCATCTGTGGATTGAGAAACAGTTCGCGTTTAAGTCCAATATGACTCTTCTTCAGAACTGAAGACAGGTAGAAATGTGATGATGCCATCTTCCACAACAGCGCTTCTGACATGCCTTCTTTTTCCTCAGCTGAGGATTCCGCCCCCCCCACCCCTACTGTGGCTAACAGGGCCCTTAACCATTTTCTGCACTTGTGCCCTCACCCCTTCCCCTCCATCTCATCTGATCATCCTCCACCACTGATGCCAACTCCAGCATGATGCCACTGCATCTGTCCCTATCGGCATTCCGTAGGGAGCGTTCCCTCCGTGACACCCTGGTCCGCTCCTCCAGCACCTCATCCCCTTCCCACAGCACCTTCCCATGCAATTGAAGGAAGTGTAACACCTGCCCCTTTACCTCCTCTTTCCTCACTGTCCAAGGCCACAGACACTCCTTCCAGGTGAAGCTGTGATTTACATATACTCCTTTCAATTTAATGAGACTAAATGCAGACTGGGTGACCGCTTTGCGGAACACCTTCGGTCTGTCCGCAAGCATGACCCAGACGTCCCTGTCACTTGCCATTTCAATTCACCATCTTGCTCTCATGCCCACAATTCTGCCCACAGCCTGCTACAACTTTCCAGTGAAGCCCCAACGAGGTGGTGGCGGTAGTGGTATTGTCACTGGACTAATAGTCCAGAGACCCAGCGTAATACTCCAGGGACCTGGGTTCGAATCCCACCAGGGCAGATGGTGAAATTTAAATTCAATAAAATCTGGAATTAAAAGCCTAACGATGACCATGAAACCATTGCTGATCGTTGTAAAAACCCATCTGGTTCCCTAATCCCCTTTAGGGAAGGAAATCTTCTGTCCTTACCTGGTCTGGCCTATATGTGACTCCAGACCCACAGCAATGTGGTTGATCCTTAACTGCCCTCTGAACAAGGGCAATTAGGGATGGGTAATAAATGCTGGCCTAGCCAGTGATACCCACATCCCATGAATGAATAAATAAATAAAAAACTGGAGGAACAGCACCTCATCTTCTGATTAGACACTTTACAGCCTTCCAGACTGAATATTGAGTTCAACAACTTCAGATCATGAACTCTCTCCTCCATTTTGATCTCCCCCCCCCCCCCCCCCCCCCCACACCCCCCAAGTACTGGTCTATATCTTGTTCTCATGTGTTTGCTTTCAGAAAGCGCTATCCTTTATTGTACTATTAACACATTCTGCTATTTTGCTTTCAGACAGTGCTGACCTTTAGACCATAAGATCTTTATTCTGCTATTAACACCTGCTTTAGTCTTTATTGCTATCATTACCACTCCCTTTGTCTTGTGTTCCATGATATCTTTGGCATTTAATCTCTCTTGCTTTCTAACCTATCCCTGACCTTCTATTTGCTCCACCTGCCTCCTCTTAACAGCATAAAATCCATCACATTTCTACCTCTCTTCAGTTCTGAAGAAGTGTCATACTGGACTCAGAACAGTAACTCTGTTTCTCTCCACACAGCTGCTGCCAGACTCCAGCATTTTCTGTTTTGTTCATTTTATGAAGTGAGCCTCATTGTGTTGCGTGTTATGGGGAAATGGTGGTGTGCCGGTAGTGTCATCAGACTACTAATCTGGTTAACGTTTTGGGGACAAAGGTTCGAATCCCACCATGGCAGCTGGTGAAAATTTAATTTACTTAATAAATCTGGAATTGAAAGCTAGTCACGGTCTGAATGCAGAATCATTGCTGATTGTTGTAAAAACCCATCTGGTTCACTAATGCCCTTTAGGGAAGGAAATCTGCCATCCTTACGTGATCTGGCCCACATGTGACTCCAGACTCTTAACTGCCCTCTGAAATGGCCTAGCAAACCGCTCAGTTCAAGGGCAATTAGGGATGGGCAACATCACCTTTCCAGCAATGCCCACATCCCAAGAAAGAATAAGGAACAAAAAAAACCTGCTGAAGGGAGCTTTTTGTGTGATGATGGAGTGTTTTGATGGTCTGCCTTGTGTTTTCGCAGAGAGCTGTGTTTTCAGACCGACTGTTCGTCAGTAAAGAGCTTCCTATGAAGTGGAAATATCTCCAGAGTTTCCCCTCTCACTCTCATCAACTCTCACCCACTTCCCTGGGCATTGAACAGACACAAGAAAAACAGCAACAGATGTTGGCCAAGGTGAAGCAACTTGTCAAGTTGTTACTTTGCAGATAATAAAAGACCTGCCTCACTGTGACATCGCACCAGAACAGAGAACAAAAAACAATCGAGCCTTGTTCTGCCCAAGGAGCCTTGTTGCTTTCTAAGAGTGATTGATTCCCACCTTTTAACCATATCCCTCAATTACATAGACTGGATAGCACAGAAACAGGCCATTCAGCCCAACTGTTCCATGCTGACTCCACACGAATCTTCTTCCACTCTTCTCCGTCTCACTCTATGAGCACATCCTTCTATTGATTTATTCCTCATGGGCTTATCCAGCTTTCCCTAAAATCATCTGTATCAATCGCCCCAACCACTCCATGCAATAGTAGGGTCCACATCCCTCTCTCTCTTGCTCTCTCTCAAAACAGCTCTTGACTCTTAATCCCATTTACACTTTGAGATGATTTTCTCTGACATCTTATCTCACAGCTCTATTCGCTCTCACAAAAAGTCCTTGGACTCCCCTTCTTCCTCGTAATTTTATTCTTTGTAACCTCAGCCCCTGGACATCTCAAAATCGTCCCCACATTTGGAACCCAGGTCCATTTCTCTCAATTGTCAATTGCCCTCCACTCAACAACAATGACTTACATTTATATAGCACCTTTAATGGAATGAAAGGTCCCAAAACGCTTCAAAACAAAGTATATGACTGAGCCACATGGGGAATATTAGGTCAGGTGACCAAAAGCTTGGTGCTGCCAAAATGGTGGGAGCAAAAGTGGGGGAGGTGGGGGCTGTTAAGACTGAGGGATTGGGACACTGGCAGCAGAGCACAGGGGTGTCCTGTGCATGAGCTGAAATACGGGACCAAGATTGTCACAGCACCAAATGACCCGTGACACGGAACAAATGCCTTAACTACGGGAACGTCCCATAAAATGCAGGATAATCAGTCACACTGGGTGCACAACGAGGCTAGGATTGGAGGAGCGCAGGTATTTCCGAGGGTTGTCAGGCTGGAGGAGACTACGGAGATCGGGGGGGGTGGTGGGGGGGGAGGGAGGGGGGTGAGGCTATGGAGGGACTTGAAAACAAGGATGAGAATTTTAAAATCCAGATGTTGTTTGACCAGAAGTCAAGGTAGGTCAGCCAGCACAGGGGTAATAGGGGAACAGGACTCGCTGTAAATTAAGACATGGGCAGCAGAGTTTTGGATGACCTCAAGTTTATGGAGGGAAGAATGTGGGAGGCCAGCCAGGAGCGTGTTGAACAGGACTTGAGGTAACAAAGGCATGAATGAGGATTTCAGCAGCAGATGAGCTGAGGCTGGAGCGAAGTCAGGCAATATTATAGAGATGGAAATGGGAAGTCTTAACGCTGGTGTGAATATGAGGTCAGAAGGTCATTTGGGGACCAAATGTGACACCAAGGCTGTGAACAGAATGGCTTAATCTCAGACTGTTGCCAAGAAGAGGGATGGAGTTGGTAGCTGGGGAATGAAGTGGGGGCCAAAAACAATGGCTTCAGTCTTTCTAATATTTAATTGGAGGAAATTTCTGCTCATCCAATACTGGATGTTGGATAAGCAGTTTGATTATTTAATGATCGCTTTGATTTAACAATGATCTTTGATCTGATGCAAGATCACTGACCTGAAATGTTAAATCAGTTTCTTTCTCCTCAGATGCTGCCTGATCTGCTTAGTGTTTGCAGTGTTTAATTATTCTTGCAATAAATAATAATTCCACAATTATACATAGATCACACACACACACACACACACACAGTGTGTCTCAAGAGCAGAAGAGAGCAAACAATGAGTGTTTGTGGTAGGGATGCCAATCAAGTGGGCTGTTTTGTCTTTGAGAGTTGTTGGAGCTGCACTCATCCAGGCAAGTGGAGATTAATCCATCACACACCTGACTTGTGCCTTGTAGATGGTGGACAGGCTTTGGGGAGTAAGGAGGTGAGTTACTTGCTGCAGGATTACTAGCCTAATGAATCCCCCACTATCAACATCCTGGACCTTAGCATTGATCCGAAACTGAAGTGGACCAGTCATATAAATACTGTGGCTACAAGAGAAGCTGGTTTGATTGGCACCCCATCCACAAACATTCACTCCCTCCACCACCGATGCACAGTCGCAGCAGTCACCAAGGCTCCTCCGACAGCTCCTTCCAAACCAATGACCAATCCCATCTAGAAGGACAAGGGCAGCAGATAGATGTGAACACCACCACCTGGAAGTTCCCCTCCAAGTCACTCACCATCCTGACTTGGAAATATGTCGCCGTTCCTTCACTGTCGTTGAGTCCTGGAACTCCCTCCCTAATAGCACTGTAGATGTACCTACACCACATGGACTGCAAGAACGTGGCTCACCACCACCTTCTCAAGAGCAATCAGGGATGGGCAATAAATATTGGCCTAGCCAGCGATACACCCACATCCCATGAACAAAAAACTCCTCTTATTCGAAAGGGGCTCTGATGGCAGCCCTCTCAACTTTGAGTCAGAAGGTCATGTGTTCAAGTCCCACTCCAGAGAGTGCTGACAATGCTTGCAGAACTGAGGGAACACTGCCCTGTCAGAGGTGCCGTCTTTCAGGTAATGTTTTAAGCTGAGGCCCCATCTTCCCTCTCAGGTGGACATAAAAGGCCCCACAGCACTATTCTAAAGAAAACTGGTGGAAGTTCTTCCTCATTTCCTGACCAATAGTTATCTCTCAAACAACATTGCCAAAACAGCTTATCTACTCACTTGCCTCACTGCTAGTCATGGGATCTTGCTATGCAAAAACTGGCTGCCGCATTTCCCTAAATTACAACAGTGAGTAAACTTCAAAAGAATGAGGTCATGAGAGAAGCTACTGGAACATAGGCTCTTTCTTATTGGACCACTGACCAGTCACTGAATAGCATTCATTTCAATCCAGGAGACCAACCCATTGCTCGTCAAAAATCCAATAATATACACAATGAACATCAGAAACACTTCATGGGAAGTATATGGGAACTTGGCTCTGCAACTACCAGCAGAGTTATCAGTGTAAACTTAAACAAAAGGTACAAGTGAGTGGCTTTTTTTTTCAATCTCTAGGAAGGATGCCAGCTGCAATTTTATCTCACCAAGAATGATAAGGAGCCAAGGTCATGACAGGAGAGGAATCATCAGAGCCTGCAGCACTAGCAGATCCTCCCATCCCGCTTACACGATGGATGTGCTGCATGTCATGGAGGGGCCTGTGTATGGTGCTACTTGGCAAAACAAACTGAGAAAGAAATCCAGTAGCACATACCCCCTTGGAGCACACTCTGACTGCCCCAGGCACATTACCCAGGCTGACACTCCCAGCGCAGTGCTGAGGGAGAGCTGCGCTGTCGGAGGGGCTGTCTTTCTGGGTGAGCTGTTAAACTGTGCGGCCTGGCAATGCAAAATGTTCCAATGCACTATTTCAAAGAGGTGCAGGGGAATTCTTCCTGTTGTCCTGGATAATATTAAATCCTTCAACTGACATTACCACACCCTCTGATTCACAAGGTTCTGGGTTCAAGTCTGACTCTTAGACTGGAGCAGGAAGGCTGAAACTACTGCTGCCTTTCGGGTGAGAGACTGAGGCCTTGTCTGCCTGCTCAGAGAGAGGTGCTTCTTATTTAGTTACAGGATGTGGGCATCACTGGCTGGGCCAGCATTTATTGCCCATCCCTAATTGCCCTTGAGAAGGTGGTGGCGGTGAACTGCCTTCTTGAACCACTGCTGTCCATGTGGTGTAGGTACACCCACAGTGCTGTTAGGGAGGGAGCTCCAGGATTTTAACCCAGAGACAGTGAAGGAACGGCGATATATTTATATATTTCCAAGTCAGGACGATGAATGGCTTGGAGGGGAACTTCCAGATGGTGTTGTTCCCATCCATTTGCTGCCCTTGTCATTCTAGGTGGTAGTGGTCGTGGGTTTGAAAGGCGTTGCCTAAGGAGCCTTTATAAAAGATCCAATGGCAATATTTTGAAGAAGAGTAGGGGGGGGGTTTATCCTCAATGTCCTGGCCAATAGTTATCCCTCGATCAACATCTCAAAAACAGATTATTTGGTCATTATCACATTGCTGTCTGTGGGAGCTTGCTGTGCACAAATTGGCTGCTGAACTTCCTACATTACAACAGTGACAACATTTCATTGGCTGTTAAGCGCTTTGAGACATCTGGTGGTCATCCAAAGTGCTATATAAATTCAAGTCTTTCCTTCTTTCATTGTTATTTGAGGGATCTTGCAGTACACAAATTAGCTGAAACATTTTCACCAGTTACGCAAGGCCTTCATCACTTGTAAAGCAGCTTGGGATGCTCTGAGGTCCTGAAAGGTGCTATATAAATGCAAGTCTTCTTTTCAACCATTAGCGTTGCAAACTAAACTCAAGAACTTGCATTAAGCAAAAGATAAGTTGCATTCTGAGTCCCACTGCCAATACAAACATACATAGGAAATAGGAGCAGGAGTAGGCCATTCGGTCCCTCGAGCCTGCTCTGCCATTCAATAAGATCATGGCAGATCTGTTTGTGTTTCGAATTCCACATTCCCATCTACCCTCAATAACCTTCGATTCGCTTGCCTAACAAGAATCTACCTCCGCCTTAAAAATATTCAGTAGGGAGGCTTGTGTTTCTTTCAGGTATCTCCTCTGATACCCCTGTCCCTTCACTTCAGTGTTGGTGTTAGAGTTCTCATTTGTGTCCACCCAGCACCTGGGGTGGGGTGTATTGAGGAAGAACTATTTTACACAGTGAGTGGTAACGACCTGGAACGCGCTGCTTATGAGGGCGGTTGGAAGTGGAGAATCAATGATTTCAAAAGGAAATTGGTTGGGCACGAGCGAAATAAACTTGTGGGGCTACAGTGATACAGCAGGGGAATGGGGCTGATTGGATTCTTCTACAGAGGGCCAGCATGGATGCAATGGGCTGAATAGCCCCCTTCTGTGATGCTATGACTTTATGACCTCCCTTGACCTCTTGCCCATGGTTCAGCACACATCCTTCACTGTTGTCCCTTGTAAAGACCTTTGGTTTGGGTGTGGGAGGGGGGAGAGGTGTGTAGTGAAGGCGCTGTACAAATTTAAGTTGTTGCAGTAGTAGTCAGTCAACCCTCCAATCCCACTTCAGCATTTATTTCCTTCACAAATGATTTCAGAATTTCCGTCTCCAATCCTTTATATGGGAACCTAGTCCATGTGTTGAAAAGTTGTCGTGTGCATTGAAAATCTGGCCTCATCCCTCCCTCTCTCTGTAACCTCCTCCAGCCTTACAACCCCTCCAAGAGCTCTGGGTTCCTGAAACTCTCTTCTTTTCTGCACACCCCTCCCAGTTCCTTCGCCACAGCATTGGTGGCCATGCATTCAGCTGCGAAGACTCTAAAACTCTGGAATTGCTGTTCTGTAAAGCTGGCTCATCCCCTGAGGCGATGATTCTGCCCACGTCTGCCATGTTACCTCACAACTGGCCCAGGTTCTAGTTCCTGGCTCCGTCTTTTCCTCATCCACCTGCTGGGCTCTTGGCACTGACATCATCACCAGCAGCCTTGTCTTAAAGCCTCACTCGTTGACATCATCAGCAGTAGCCCTGTCTTAAAGCCTCATTTGTTGACATCATCACCAGCAGCCTTGTCTTAAAGCCTCACTCGTTGACATCATCACCAGTAGCCCTGTCTTAAAGCCTCATTTGTTGCATTGCTTTCAATATTTATTTGATAATGTTTCTATCCAGTCACTAGTGTGGAGTGTTACACACTGTGGATGTGAGAGTTGGACCCTGAACAAAGAGGATGAGAGGAAGATAACAGTTTTTGCAATGTGGACATGGTGGAAGATGGTCAGAATCATCTGGAAGGAGAGAAAGTGAAATGAGTGGGTTAGAGCAAGAGTAGAAGTTCAGGAATCGAAAGGGTTTCTCAGCACAGTTAGAGGAAGAAAGATAACAAGTACAGACATTAGAAACAAAGACCTGACAGCTTTGTCTTGGCAACAGTTAACGGAGAAATTGAGGGCAAAAACAGAAGTGGAAGAAGAAAACTCAGATGGGTGAATAACATTGAGACATGAACTGAGGAAGGATTGAAGAAAACCAGAGAAGAAGCAAGATGATGTCAATGGCCCCGCTAAGGCTATAGTGACAAAGAATGGTCCTGTGAAGCACCTCAGTATGTTTTACAATGTTAAAGGTGCTATATAAATGCATGCTGTTGTAGTTCCTAAGCTCAGATTTGCACCTTTTGATCTAGCAATTGGTCAGAAAGACTCTTCTCCTCTTTGTCCCATGTGTCTAGTCATTACTCACACATCAAGGACAGCAGGAAAATCAGATTCCCCACCTCCCTGAACAAAAGTGTTTTGCAGTGGAGTTATTTAACGTTATTAGCTCACACCAGTGTCTTCAGCTCAGACGTGAATTCAGAGTTTTAGTTCTGGGTGACACAGGAAATCCTGCCTCCTTCCTCCCTCTCAAAATGTATGACTTGACAGAGAATAAAACTCAGCTTCAGCATCTTTACCTAAGGGAAACAGGGTATTCCCTATTAACCTCTTCTTATGGCTGCCTGAGAGGGCAAGTCGGTTAAACACCTCATCCAAAGGCTGACAACTTCTGACAGTGTGGCCCTCCCTCAGTACTGCACTGGGGGTCAGCCTAGATTTTACACTCAAGACTTAAGTGGGACTTGAAATCACAACTTTCTGACTCAGAGGTTAATTGGCTCGCCCACGTAAAATGGCGGCGCCCAGCCGATCGTGGGCAGCGATCGTCTGCTCACCCGCCCACGCCCGCTCCCATCCAACCCCCACGACTGGGAGAAAATTCTCCCCCGTGAGTAGTTAGGGTTTGGAATGCACTGCCTGGAAGTGTGGTGGAGGCAGGTTCAAGTGAGGCATTCCAGAGGGCATTGGATGATTATCTAAATAGAAACAATGTGCAGGGTTACGGGGAAAAGGCAGGGGATTGGCACTAAGTTAAAATGCTCAGAGAGCCTGTGCAGACACGATGGGCAGAATGGCCTCTTTCTACATCGTAACAATTCTGTGAAATACATGCCCGCACACACACACACACACACACACCCACACATGTACACACACACCCACACATGTACACACACACACACACACACATATATACACACACCCACACATGTACACACACACACACACATGTACACACACACACACACATACACATGTACACACACACACACATGTACACATGTACACACACATGTACACACACACATGTACACACACACACACATGTACACATGTACACACACACATGTACACACACATACACATGTACACACACACATGTACACACACACACACATACACATGTACACACACAGACACATGTACACACACACACACACATGTACACACACACACATACACATGTACACACACAGACACATGTACACACACACACATGTACACACATGTACACAGCTCCACTCTGTCCTTCCTCTTCCTGGAAATCAGCCTTTTGCATAACAGCAGCATTTATACCAGGATTGCCCTGTGACAGAACTGAGCAAACACTCACCACAACAATGCACAAGCAGACATACACAGAGCCACTAACTGGAAAGGGAAAGTTCTGAATTGACAGATCATTCTGCCCAACAATTCTATGCCAGTGTTTATGCTCCTCACAGCCTCTTTCTACTATTTACTTCATCTATCACCCTATCAGCATAGTCTTCAATTCCTCTCCCCCTCATGTATTTATCGGGCCTCCCAGTAAATGTAAATATACCTTTCATCTCAACTATTCCGTGCAATAGTGAGTTCCACATTCTCACCAGTCTGCGGGTAAAGAAGTTTCTCTTGAATTCCCTATTTGACTACCTTATATTTATAGGAGGTCTTGTGGGACAGTGGTAGTGTCCCTGCCTCGGAGCCAGAAGCTCTGTGTTTGAGTCCAACTCCAGGACTTGATGGTCAAGGAAGTTGCATACATAACACAGCCAAACAGGCTGAGTATCAACCTGCAAATCCTACAACCTACACAACCAATGGCAGGCTGGTAAGAGCGGGAGAGATTCCTGGTCAGCCATGTGATGGGAAGAAAGTTGCAGCCTCTACCATCACTATCCATAGCTCCAGACTACAACATGCATGTAAAAATGTACGTTGCCACGGCAACTTGGACCCACTGAATGAACTGTAACACCTTATATTCATTGGTAGTTCTGGTCTCTCGCACAGGTGAAAACATTTCCTCTATGTCAACCCTGTCAAAGCCCCTGATAATTCGAAAGACCTTCCATCAGGTCACCACTCAGCTTTCTCTTTTCTCAAGAAATGACAGACGACCTGTTGAATCTTTTCAGGTGGTGGATGGCAGAAGCAGCCACATACCTGATGAGTTTACCATGAATATATTCTTGCACTCCTAGTAGCAAAGAGGTTTCGAAAATAAGAATTCCTGACAGAGGTGGGGACTGTGAATAATTTCACGCTATCGAAACACATTCCCTCATTAATGCTCTTGGGTACTTATTCATGCAGCCAGGTACACACACTGTCCACTGTACCCTTCAAAATACAAGACAACACTATCAAATACTTGGAGCTGTGCCCACTGGGCATTTTCACAATGACTGACACTTAACATTCCTTTGGGCCTTTGCTCACTCTGCCAATGTAACTTTGACAGGAGAATGATAGAAACCCCGTTTATGCGTATTGTGTTACCAGTAGCTGCAATGTGTTTAGTGTTCACTGTTAATGGACATCGGAAAGGCACCACAGCTTGCACACTATCATGCGGTAATCCAAAAATTGCAGTCAACCAACACTACTCCTGAAGGTTCAATACTTCAAACGGTAAGTATGGAACCAGCCCAAATTGGGGCTAATTTCTTACTAATTCCAAATTAATTGCACTCTAAATTTTACATTTGTATTTTCAGGCACAGGATCAGGTCACTCCTGTCTGTATCCCTTGAAACTTTATTGAACAGAATTCTAACTATCTCGGTTTTGAAAGTTTCATTTGAAGCTCAGTATCCACAGTCTTTTGGGGAAGAGAGTTCCAAATTTCCACTGCACCTTGCGTGAAGAAATAATCCCGATTTCACTCATGAGGGGTCTATCTCTAATGATAAGTCTCCCCATAATTTAACTCTTTAAGCCCCAGCACCTTGCTTTTGAATCTGTGCTGTAATCCCACCAACTCCAATATATCTTTTGCCCAGATGCCGCTCTCAGAACGCAATTGCTCCAGATTAGGGTCTGACCAAGGTTCTGTAAAACTGGAACATCACCTCTCACCCCCCACACCCAATTATATTTCAGCTTTTACCAACCTCAGGATGGCCCAAAGTGCTTTACGATCAATGAGGTACAATCAATACATGTGAAATGTGGCCACTGTTGCAATGAGGAGCGGTGGGGAAAGTACAGTGGTGGGGGAGTGTGTTCTAGTGAGAATGGCCAAAGGAGCTGCAGACCCTGCCCCCATTGAGTGAGGGAAGGGCTGAGGAAATGGGTGGGGGAGGGGCTGCAGAAAGACCCAGAGTCATGTGACCACTGGGTGCTATTTGGGATAAGAGGCTTACTTAAGAAAGGATATACTTGCACTGGAAGAAGTTCAGAGAAGATTCACTCGGCCGATTCCATGGATGAAGGGGTTGTCTTAAGGGGAAAGGTTGAACAGGTTGGGCTTGAACCCATTGGAGTTTAGAAGAATGAGAGATGATCTTATTGAAACATGGTGGGACTTGACAGGGTGGACGCTGAAAGGATGTCTCCCCTTATGGGGGAACCTATAACTCAGGGACGCAGTTTAAAAATTAGGGATCTCCTATTTTAGACAGAGATGAGGAGAAATGTTTTCTCTCAATTAGTCTGTGGAATTCTCTTCCTCAAAGAGCAGTGGAGGCTGGGTCATTGAATATATGCAAGGCTTAGTCAGATTTTTGATCGACAAGGGAGTCAAGGGTTATGGGGGACAGGCAGGAAAGTCACAATCAAATCGCCCATGAGTTTAATGAATGGCAGAGCAGGTTCAAATGGGCTATGCTTGTGTCCTTGTGTGTAAACATGGAGGAACATCAAGATAAGGACCAGCATTTGAATTCCAAACACACGGTGGGGGAAGGGTGGAGGGAGGAGTGTGGTCAGGGAACCAACACAGGACAATGGGGAGGATCGATAAGGGCTGGGCGAGACATGGTAAGGAACAGGATACAGCAGAGAGTGAAGGGATTGGGGACAGAGTTTAGAAAAAGTTAGAATTCATGGAGTGACAGAGAATGGGAAATTAGAAAAGTGGGTATGAGAGAAATCAGATCTGGGTGCGATTTTCTTCAAAACTAATCAGTCAGAGTGAGAGCTCAGGTTCCTGAAGAGCACTCAGGGTGAGAGAGAGTCTCACACACCAATTGGTCAAAGTAAATTATCTTTGATCACAATTTGTTGCTTCCATTATATCCAAGTTTGCTTTGCAAATGCTCCCCTTTGGCCTATCACAGCTCATCGCATAACCCATTCGCAGCTTCAGTGCCACAGGTATGTATGTCCATGTGCAAAACAATATTAAGAAATGGAATATCTTATCACAGTGTGTTACTGAAGTCAAGCCAATCACAGAATCCAGGTGGGAGTTAAACACTTGAAAAAGCAAAATGTTAAAGAAAGGATGTGACTTTGACCAATTTGTGTTGTGTCTGACTGAATGCAGGAAATCTAACAGCCAATCTGCACAGCAAGATCCCACAAACAGCAATGAGATAATCACCAGCATTTTTTTTTAGTAGAGGTGTCAGCTGTGGCTCAGTTCATAGCACCCTCGCCTTTGAACCAGAGGGTTGTGGGTTCATGTCCCACTCCCGGAAACCAAGAACTGTGACTGTACTCGAAAGAGTTGCAATCTGTGACTGTTGATAACTCGAAAGAGTTTGAAGAGCATTTTTTTTTAGTGATTTTGGTCGTGGGATCGATATTGACTCAGGGAGAACCCCCTGACCCAGTCACCTTTGAATCGTGCTTCAGGGCTCATCAAGTGTCAGCCTGGATTTTGTGCTCAAGTCTCTGGAGTGGAACTTGAAGCCATAGGCTTCTGACCCTGAGGTGACTGAGCCACCCACTGAGCCAAGGCAGATGCCAAAATTATTTCTGAAGTGTGGTCACCGTAGAAAACACAGCCGCCAATTTGCCCACAACAAATTCTACAAATAGCAACGGGAAACCCACTTTACTGGTTAAAGGGTAAATATTGGCCAGGATGCTGGGAGATCTTCCAACTCTCCTTCGCGATGTGGAATCGTTTGCATCTGCTTGAGAAAGCAGATGGGGTTTCATTCGAAAAATGGCACCTCCCACAGTGCAGCACTCCCTCCCTATAGATTACCCACCCCGTCCCAAGGGCCGGGGCTTAAGCCCGTAACCATCCTGACAGATTCACCAAATAAGCCAGGCTGGCATTTAAAGAGTAGAGAGAAAGGGTATGGAAATAGAATCAGAGCAGACAGCTCCAATGTGGGGCTAGTAAAGGCCAGTGCAATGGGACAAATGGGCTTCTCCTGCTGGGAGAGTTTCCTGGCTCCAGGGTTAACTACATATGATGAGCCAACATGGAAAAAAATACTCTAAGTTGGCCGGCACAGACGGGAGAGCCTAGAGGAACGTTTTACTTGATTTTTATACAAAGGAGTTTCCATTCAGACCCTGACTAGTCCCTAACTGTGCCGACAGGAGAAGGAACCAAAGACGACAAATTGTTGGCATCTGAAACTAACCAAATTGCACCAAACAATATCAAAAGGATATCAAACTTCCCTCCTCCCAGTCGTTACTATAGGCTTCATATGTGAACAGGAACCTCCCAACAATCGGTCCAAACTCTCAGGAAGACAATCATTCCAGAAACTTTCCTTAATACAGCAGAATTGGCCCTTTAGGAAATGTCCTGTCCTTTAACAATTTGATGAAGAAACCCCTTTTCCCAAACTCATTCTGTGTTATCATCAGAATGAAGTCAGCTCCATCTATACTCAGAAGTGCTCTTTGTAACTAAACTCTCCCCTAAGCTGCTTCACTTTGAACACCCAGGAAGCACACAATTCTCTTAAAGACAAATAAACGCATCCTCGCCACATCACCACTTCCTCCCCATGGCAAGATCATTTTGTGACCCAAATTAGACTCCTTTATCCAGGAGAGGATGTGATTGGCTGATGATCAGCCCATTTCCATTTGATATCTTTTGGTTCCCTCTCCGTCCCCCTTCCTGCTTTCCCTCCAGCTACTGTAACTGTTGGTGTTCCCTCTTCCTCGGGGTAATTAAGATGCCTCCCTGAACATTCTAATGCTTCTCAGTCACTAAAGCCTCCTGCTTGGTACAGGATTCCACTATCCCAGCTTATTTTTATTGTTCGAGGGCAGTTAGGGAAATAGAGCCAAGGCAAGTAGATAAAATTTCAGGTACTGATCGGCAGTGATCTAACTGATTAGCGGAAGGTGCTCGATGGGCTGAATGGCCTCCTACTCTTCCTAAGCTCTAGGTGAGGCAGCCCACTCTCAAACTCCACTGCCATTGCTCTCAATGACAGGAGGTGTAAACAATCACCCTTCACTACTCCTTCCCACACCCACTCCTCAGTAGGAACAATGCTTCCTCAATCGCCTGGACCTGCTGCACCCATCTCACCCAGACGGAACAGCGAGAAGGTCACAATGCCAATGTGTGTCTGGTGTCCCACAGAGAGTAGCACCTCTCTGGAAAGTGAAGAAACTCTTCACTCCAGACAACAGGTGTCAGCTGTAAAGCGCTCACTCCAGTGACTGCTCCAGAGGCTTTGGGATATTCAGCACAGTAAGGGTTAATTCTCACTGTGCGTATTCAACACAATGAGTACATGGGATGCTGCAAGGAGAAATGTCGATAGTAAAACCGCTCAAGAGATGAACAGCAGAGAAAAACAACGGGATGTTCATTGCATAATATTCAAAGTAACTTTAAAACCACTTCAAGCATTTCATTTCTTTTATTTGGTTGATGGGTTTTTTTTTAAAAAATCACAATGTTAACTGATTTTTATTGGAAAACTATATTAGTTTTCTCTTTTCTAAAAAAAGTCAGTAACTCCATTCATTTGAAACAAAACTGCCTGCACAGTCTGGGCTGAATTGCACAAAGCTCGAACCACAGTTCCACTCACCGTTTGTAGGCTGATTGAAGCTCGACACTGAAGTCTGTCCCATTTTCTTCCTGCTTCGACAGGAGACCCTTTATCCTCCTTCGCATGAAGTCAGCAAATCGTCAGAACCGTCCCAGACACTGTACACAGCCACAGTTCCTCCAGTCATCGAGGCACCCTGAGTTCATTTCACTTTCTTTCCACAGAGAGGGTTTCTGACGCGCTCTCTCTCTCTCACTCACACACACAGATACTGATTGAAAACTTTCCCAGCTCACTCTCTGTCTCTCTCTCTCTCTCTCTCTCTCTCGTGCACACACCCAGCCCTTATGCTGCTTCAGCCTGCCGTCTGTCTGTTCCTGCTCAGCTAGAATGCTTGTCATTCCACTATGCAGATTAACTCGGAGAGGTCAGAGGGCGTGGGGAGGGAGTCCCAAGCTGGTACAGCGTTATTGGAAAGCAAATTCTCTCCTGTGGGTCTGTTCCTTGTACCCCAGAGAGGAAATAAACTTGAAGGGGTGGCAGTGGGGGTGGGAGGGGGAGGGAGGGAAGGGAGGTAGTCTGATTTTTTTTTTAGAAAGGAGATTCTACACCCCTACAATTAAAAATTAATTTAAAAAAAGTAGATTTTCATTAAAGGTCAAAGTAGAACCATTTCAAATCTAGCAGCTGCAATCTTATCAGGGCAAAGAGGGTAATAGAAATAATTTCAGCGCAGGATAAGCAGACATTGTCAACGAGCTCGAGAGTAAGTGTGAAGGAAACATTAGGCTTCATTTAATAATTAAGTGCCTTTTAAATACAATTGGCTATTCCAAATCTTTTCTAAGTATTTTAAATAAAGCGTTTTGTTAAATCCTTATTTCCATTATTCAGTTTTTTAAATCTCCCTGTGGGTTTCTGGCACTCATCGAGCAGGAGGCTTGGGCGCGTCCACAGGGTGAAAGACAGTCTCAAACCCACAAAGATCTTCTGCACAGTGAGGCAGCTGGAGCCAGGTGACCAGAAGGAAGCCCAAAGGCTCTGCTTCAAGGATATTTACAAGTGTGGCATAAGGGCCCTAAACATCGATCCTCGCACTTTGGGAGGCACTAGCTGATGACAGTAAGAAATGGTGATGTCACCGTGCGCTGGCATGCATCTCATTGATCAATGGCTACAGCGGCTTGGCAACAGGTGCCAACACCAAAAGCACCAACCCACAATGACACCGGATAACCAGTTCATATGTGGCACTTGTGGTAGAACCTGCCTCTTGTGGATTGGTCTCTTCAGCCATCATCAAAAGTGCACATTATGAAGCTGCTCCAACGCCAATGGATTTAATTTGCTGTCATGTCCATCGTCTTACACGGATGGAAGGATGCTCATGATGACAGAGTTTACTGAGGAAAACCTGGGCCCAGGCCATCTGTCATTCCTACCCAGAGACGGAGGCCTGGTATCAGCCCCTGAGCCCGAATCTGGCCCACGGAGCCCCTGATATTGGGCCTCGAGCGTCATCATCACCCAGTCGGCAATTCAGCAATGGAAATGCAGGGCCCCTCAGAACATAAGACGGAACAGGAGTAAACCACTCGGCCCCTCTAGTCTGCTACACCATTCAATGTGATCATGGCTGATCTTCAGCCTTAACTCCACTTTCCTGCCTGCTTCCCATATTCCTTGATTGCCTGAGAGGCCAAGTGAATGTTTTATTGGGATTGGGAAGGAGGAGGAGGTGAGCAGTGGGTGCACGATTTGGGTTAATCAGAAGGGCCAGGCGGTTATTCTGGGAGTCAGGAAGTGGTGAGTAGCGATTGGGAGGGCAGAGGTCAGGAGAGGAGGGGGGAGGAGAGGCTCCCCATGGCAGCCCCCAGGCTTTGAATGTGAGATGGAGAGAGGGGGCATTTGTCATTGGCCGTGGATTCGCAGGGAGGCCTGATTTTTCTGATGGTGATCACCTCAGGGAACCCAACACTGCACAGGGGCCCTCAGTGGAGCTTTAGGCCCTTTATTTGACTATGCTGTATAGGCTGAACATCAGTTTCAGGGCCTGCAGGAGCAGCTAGTATTTTGCTGACAAATATAGCAGGTGGGGCAATTCCAGTTCTTAATACACGTGTGCTTCCTACATATCACATGAGAGAGTCAGGAGCCTGCTCAGTGCCTGAATATCTGGTGTGAAGCAGCAGAATTCCCCGACCAGCATGTCAGAATGTGCAAAATAGCTTCCCAGTAATGATTTCCCTCCTCTCTGCTCTGTGGACCTGGCCCCAGCTCGCCTTAAAATCTGGCAGCCACGCTGTGTAGGGTTACCAACTCTTGTCCTGGAGGTTGGAGCATTTGACATGCTGATCACATGACATCTGAGCAAGTTGTGCCCGATCTCGTGACATCTACAAATGTTCCTGAACTCAGCTGGAAGATTGGGGATTTCTGCTTGCGGTTTCATAAGTGTCTGTTTGAGAAGTTCCAAGAACTACGAGTCCACTTGTGAACAGCAGAAAAGGGGAAACTGAGGGTGGGGAATAAGGCAGTGTTAATGGCACGTTTATTGTATTATTAAGATTAAAGATACACAGGCGGGTGTCGTTAATTGGGGTTTCTCTTGAGCAGAAGACACTCTCTGAAATTATGATGGGGTTGAGTTAGGAGGTATATGCTTGTAATGCTTCACGCTGTAAATAAATGTAAGACTGAACAAAGATTAGCTCCAATATCATCCTTCACCAACTGGCTTTCCGGGATAGAACAGCTGAGGTGTAGCAATGATGTACAAAAGGTTTAGTGTAGCTTACTTGCTTTTGTACTCTTTGCCTCTATTTATTTGCCCAGGAACCATATGTCATTTTAAAAACCAGCTTTATTGATTTTTTTTGGAGAGAAAGATTTTCTGGTTTATGAGGGAAGTGAGACTAATTGGATCGCTCTTTCAAAGAACCAACACAGGCATGATGGGCTGAATGGCCTGCTTCTGTGCTGTATCATTCCATCACTTGACACCTTCAAAGATTTGCATATGGGAACCCTCAAATTTCTTTCTTCCTCCAGTTCCTTTAAAATTGTACCATGCAGTTTATATTTCCTCTCCCTGTTCTCCCTGCCAAAATGCACCACTTCACACTTCTCTACATAAAATTTCACTTGTTGTGTAGAAGCTCATCATAAAGCCAATTCAGAGTGAAATAGCGCAAAGGATTTCCAGTCCAAGAGAGTGACAGATAGATGATTGTGGAAGAGTGGAGGCAGACACAGACTCTGGGTTGAACAATGACAGAAATCACAAAAGCCACTGAACAGGTTTAATTAATCCAGATTAGAATGGGCATGGCAAACACTTTGGACAACGGGCCACATATTACTGGTCAATTGTAATCTGAAAAAGCAGCAGTTTGGTTTTATGTGCCTGCAATTAATCCCAGCGACAGAAAAGGACAGATTCAGAAACCATCTGAATGAATTCCATCACTTTCCCCATCCTGAAGTGAAGGGAGTGAGTACTGACATCGTTGTGTTAGCCAATGAGGTGGAGATGGTGCAGGGTTTACACCAATGAGAGATTATTTAAAGAGAGGGGTTATATCAGGTTTGCCCCCAAATTCAGGGGCAGGAATTGTGATGCATGATTAGCCCACCCCGATTTAAGTGCTGCAGGCAGATTGCAAATTACATGCTGCCTGTCCATTTAAGTGATTGTGGCGTGCAGCCCAGTGCAGCTGAATAGCTGCATGCTCCACAGGGGGCCCTCTGTTCGTGTGAGACTAACGCCGCTAAAAGCTAGTCCCCACTTCATAAAGCCAGTCTGTATCTCTTGGACAATATCGGAAAACCTTCAGGAAGGACCCAAAATGATAACAGGGGAGCCACAAAGTTTTCAGATACCAAACCTCAGTCATTGGCACAGAAGGTCTATAGAAGAAAGGAAGTTCTCTTTGAGGGAGAGGGCTTGAAGGTCCTTTCGACATGTGTTGAGGAGGGAGTGAGAGCAGGTGGCCTTGGTGTTCAAAGTCACCAGACCAGCGGTGAGCATCTGGATATAGTGCCACAAGAAGTTTAATGACCTCACAGGAGTCATCACGGTCAGTCAATGTATGTCTACAAGTTATTTTCTACCAACTTCACCACAAGCCTCACATCTAGGGCAGGATTTTTCACTGAGCAGGTGGGAGTGCGCCCGACCCGCTCGAGTGTAAAATGACACCTGCCGACAATTAAAAGGCCTAGTAAGGCCATTAACAAACTACTTGAATTAAATTTTTCGCTGCCCATCCAACCTGACGGTTGGCGGGCGAGTGAAAAGGCCCAAGCGGGATCGGCATTTTTTGCGAAACCTCATCCACAGGCGGGATGAGGTTTCGATCTGTCATTTAAAAAAACCTTTTTCATGTTAATTTCTAACCTGTTCGGCTTCCTGACTGCTCCCACCAACACCCCCCCCTACACCGCCGCCCCCCTCCAGCAACCCCGAGCCCGCCCGACCAGGACAAAATTCTGCCCATAGTTCGATCACCACACCTCACTCACTCACCAAGTCAATGTCAGCCTCAACTCAATCACACGTTCATGTGCTTTGGCCTCACCCTCACACATTTAGCGCCGTTACGAGCTGCACACACACGTCTCCAGCTTGTACACACTGCTAGCTATTCAACTGTGGCAGGTACATCACCCAAACAGATGGCACCACACACGCTGATACACTTCCTTCTCTCTTGCAGGACAAGGAAAAATTTCTCCTCTCAGAGGACCGTGAATGCCTGGAATTCTCTAACCGAGACAGCATTGAAGGCCGAGGCATTGAATATATTCCAGGGTGAGACAGACAGATTGTTACCAGGAGAAGTTATGGCGAGCGGGCAAGAAAGTGGAGTTGATGCCACGATTGTATCAGCCATGATCTCATTGAATGGCGGAGCAGGCTCAAGGGGCTGAATGGCCTACACGTGCTCCTAATTCTTATGTTTGTATGGTCCATAGTCAGCGACAGCAGCAGCCTCCATCCTCGCTGCCCAATCAGGGGCAATGGGCGGGTTCCAGAGACAGGAGCTGAGGGCATAGCGGATTACACCAATGGAGACTGGCAGCACCCCACTCCCACACCCCCACCCACCTCCATTGTGGAACCAAAGGGAGCAATGCTGATGGTCAAACTGATGGAGTGGCCGGGTGGAACTGCAGCATCCGGGGAGCAGAATGAAAATAAAAATGCATCTGGCTCTTCCCGAGCAATCAGGCAGCAGGAGCGTTGCTTCAGCACGCTGGTAGTCTGCCCAATAACATTCCTCATTGCAGCATGGCTCTCATTGCACAAGTACCAGCCATATGTAGTTCAGTGGCAGAGGGGGGTCATTAGCCAGACATGTGGCAGAGAGCCCTTGTTGCCAAGCAGCAACTTTCTGCTTCAGTGTGATGGCTGTGAGGTAGCTCGACATGCAGGCTGGTGCAGGATGAAAGCATCACGACTGCTGCCAGGATAACGGGCATTGACCAGCATGACAGGCGGCGCGTGGTCACACACCAACTGTACATTCAGCCAGTAGGTTTTGGTACATTTCAACATTGTGATACAGCCCCTGCAGAGACACGTGTGTGCCGCTGTTGGCTCCTTGCAACATTGGGAAGCCCATTCCTCCTGCTTCTCCCTGCTTAGAAAACAACCAAGTCCTCTCTCCTGGTGCGCATTGCCTTTGTGATCTCCCAGGTGCAGTGACGACTGATAACTGCGGGGTGTTTATGATGCCACCTTCTCAGCCTGGTAGGGTGCACCAGCGAAAAGCATTAATGGCCACGGCCGCCCTGAAGGTCACAGGCAGCACCGCCCTCACCCGGTTCTGAAGCTGCAGGCCTGGCCTCATGAGGCAGCACAGTTCTCTGCCATCTCCTTGGTGAAATGCAGTCACCAATCACTGCTCCTGGATTGGGTACAAGTGGGAAAAGTGTTCCTCCCTGAAGACCATGGCTGGGTAAGGCCTCCTACAGAGAGCCCACCTCCTCCTCCCTCTATGAACATCTTGTCTTCCCTGCTGCCTCAGTCCCATCTCCCTCTGATGCTGCAGCTCAAAAGGAGCTGCAACTATATCACCGTGACTGAGGGTAACTGGTGTGCTCAGAGGTCTTTTAAAAAACAACACCTTCCAAACGTCCAGCACAACTCCCTTCTGACTTTAACAACTTCTCGCAACTTCTCTGACCACCCAGTACTTCCATGAGCTCTGAAACAGCAATGAGATTGTTAAAAGCATCTCACCTGCAATTTGGATGGTTTTGGGGTGGGGTGGGGGGCAGTGAAGTATCTGATGCTGCTGAGCGCATGTTCCAGCTGTGCATGTGTACTAATTATAGTTTTGAAAAATGTTGGACTGTAGCTTTAAGAATAATCCTGTGCTGTAAGATCACATGATCTGTGCAAACCAATGTGTTAGCAGCGCGGGGAACCTCAACAGGAGAGATTTCTTTAGTTATGGAGTTTGATGAACCCATGAAGTTGCTACCGCTGTCTTATAAATAAAGCAAATGTTTCCACTGAGAAAAACTGTCTGAAGATCAACTCTATAACAAACTGGTGATGAGGATAAACAGAATCGGTGCTGTACCTCGCCCAGCGATTGTGATTATCTAAGTTCGTTAAAAATAACAGAAGATACACTCATCCAAAATGCCACAGTCTGGCAGAGTCAATCCTGCCAGGAAGATATAATAATTTTCATAATGTTATTGGAATTTACTGTAAAGTAGAGTAATAGTGGGGTCTGTGTCTATGCCTGAGTGTGTGTGTGTGTGTGTGTGTGTGTGTGACTTAATTGAATTAAAGGCAGCTGGTCCGAAGGCTTTAATGTATTAGAAGATAAGCTAGGTTTAAAATGTTAAGTAGGTAAACATAGGGAAGTTTTATAATGTAAGAGGTAAAGGGAACATTTGCATTTTAAATAAACTAGACTAGCTTGAATTCAAAGGAGGAGTGCAATGTTTCACCTAGCCAGGAGAAGTTGAGGAACAGTGTGTTTATTTTTCCCAAAGATTACTGATAAAATTGGTACTATGAGAGATTTTTATTGTTAGAGAGGTAAAGTCCAAAGACATAGTGAAACAATGGGAATTTGCATTCAAAGGGGAAAATATGCATAAAGGAGAAAAGGTTGTGTGTAATGGTGGGCATTTTAAGATCTAAAACAAGTGTGAAAAGCCTCCAGCATCTAAGCCTCAAGCTGCTGTCTACAAAGAACTGAAGTTAAAAAAAAACTCACTTTGAACTGGATTGTTCAGGGTATCGTGGTTCTTTGCCTGAATCTTTTAAAATCTGTGTCTTACTGTTGCCTTAATGAAAGTGTAACTGGGAGTTAGATTAACTAGGGGATTTAGAAGTTATTATAGTAGTAATTTATAGATATATGTGTGTGCTTAAAATCATTTATTCTATTAATAAAGGTTTAATTTAGTTTAGTAAGAAACCTATAAGCCTCGGTGGTCTTATTACTACTGAATTCAAGGCACGCATCTTGAAATTTGTACAAATTGCTAAATAGTTGTGGCAGTTGTTTCAAGTTTCCCTTTGGGATTTGAGCAGCTCAGCATTGACTATCAGCTGTGCCATAACAATCCCTTTGAGCCAGTCACGGATGATTGGTCTCAGTGTGAAGGACGTCTGGCGTTCTTCTTTCAAGCAAATGAAATCACAGGGGAACAGAAGAGGAGAGCGATTCTCCTGAGTATTTGTGGGAACAAGATCTACAGTTTCATTCGAAACTTGATGGCCCCCAATTCCCCAGATTTGAAGACTTTCAGTGAATTAGTTGACCTCGCTAAGGGACATTTCAACCCGGGCCCTCAGTCACAATGCAGAGATTCAGGTTCAAATCGAACCCCAGGTGAGACAACTGCTATCTACATTAAAGCAACTAACAGAATACTGTGATTTTGGTGAAACCCTGAATGAATGTTTAGTATGTGGCGTGCAGGAAGACCCTATACAGTGAAGATTTCTGGCTGAAGTGAAGTTTGATTTTAAGAAAGCATTAGAAATAGCGCTGGCGGTGGAAAGCGCTGTAAGGGATTCACAAGCAATTCAAGGGGGCACAAAATGGGGCCGTGCTCCGGATCGGGTGGGAACAGTCAGCCCAAAGTGGGGCAAAAAGCCGGGGTTCCACCCTGAAGCCGGAAACAGCCCCCCAGCTAACCGAAAAACAAGAGGAAACAGCTTAGCGACTAAATCGAAAAATAACTTTCAGCGAGGTGGAAACAATCATTCTTCTAGCGATTGGCAATATAAAAAATTAGAATGTTATTTATAGCACAGAAGTGGACACATAACGAGACAGTGCAAAGCGAGATTTAAACAGGGGCCCAAACACCAATCGAAGTCCAATGAAGTTTATGGTTTGGAAGAGCTGGAAACAACCAATTCTGACATTTATTCAACATTCAACATTCAAGTTGGGAAGACAGAGCCAATATTTGTTACAGTGCAAATGGATGGTAAACCATTAAAAATGGAAGTAGACACGGGAGCTTCCACCACTGTAATAGGGGAACACGCTTTCAGATATTTAAATAAAGGTGATCAACAATTAAATTTGGAACAAACATCTGCCAAGTTGAAAACATACACAGGCGAAGAAATCCAAGTAAAAGGTATCACCAGAGCAACTGTTCATTATAGACACCAATCGGCAAAGCTACCAATGATGGTGGTAGAAGGTGAAGGGCCAAGCCTTCTAGGGTGAGATTGCTTGAAGGAGATTAAATTAAACTGGTCTGAAATCTTCCAGTTGAGAGCAGGTGGACTACCAGAGCTGCTAAAAAAAGACACTGTCTTCAAGGATGAACTGAGGAAAACCTACGGCCTACAGGCCAAGATTTACATAGATCCAGAAGCAACTCCTCGCTCCTTGAAAGCAAGACCGGTGCCATACACCTTGAGAGAGAAGGTTAATGCTTAGCTGAACCAGTTAGAGAGGCTGGGCGTCATAAAAGCGGTTCAGTTCTCAGAGTGGGCAGCACCTATAGCCCATGTCCTTAAACCAGACCAGACTGTCCAGATCTGTGGGGACTATAAACTAACGGTCACCAGAGCAGCCAAACTGGACAGGTACCCTATTCCCAAAATTGAAGACTTATATGCCAAACTAGCAAGAGGGACAACATATACAAAGCTTGACATGAGTCAGGCATATCAGCAATTAGCAGTATTAGTGATGAATTTTCATGATTCCTTGCCAGTCTGTGCCAGACAGATAAGAAACTGGATGAATCGTGATCCAGTCCTGTCTCGAGTGAGAGACCCAGTGTTACATGGTTGGTCCCAGGAACCAGTCTCTGATGAAATGAAACCATTCTTCAACCGAAGACACGAGATGAGCAGTCAAGATGGTATCCTATTATGCGGTGCACGGGTAGTAGTTCCTCCACAGGGAAGGGAACCACTTTTAGTAGAGCTACACAGTGCCCATCCAGGGACCTCCCGAATGAAGACCATAGCACGCAGTTATCTATGGTGGCCAGGGATGGATGCCGATATTGAAAATGTCATAAAATACTGTGTGCAATGTCAGCAGCTACAAAAGCTGCCGGTGACAGCCCCAGCACACCCATGGAAGTGGCCTAGTAGACCCTGGGTGTGATTGCACATGGACTACATAGGTCCTTTCCTTGGAACCACGTTTCTACTGATTATAGATGCTCAATCCAAGTGGTTAGACATTTATGAGGTAAAGTCACAAATGTTGGGCACGACTATAGAAAAACTACGCCAGAGCTTCACCATCCACGGATTGCTGGAGGTAGTTGTCTCAGATAATGGCACTGCCTTTATCAGTGCTGAGTTCCAATGATTTATCAGCCTCAACGGTATCAACCACATGAAGACTGCACCGTACCATCCGGCATCAAACAGACTGGCAGAAAGGGAAGTACAAACTTTTAAGGCAGGAATGAAAAAGTTAACAGGTGACCCAGTGGAGACCAAACTTGATTGTTTCCTATTTCACTACAGAACAGCATCCCCCCAACACACACTACGACTGGAGCAACACCTGCAGAATTACTGATGAGACGCCATCTTCAGACAAGACTAAGCCTGATACTTCCTAATTTGGAGGGGAAGGTGGAGAAAAGTCAAGGGAACCAAAAAGCGTCTCATGATTTGCAAAGTTGTGAGCGACAATTTACTGTTGGATGAAGCAGTCTGTGTAAGGAATTTCCTCCACCAAAGTGGGGACCGGGTAAAGTAAATTCAGTGACTGGGCCATTATCGTACCATGTGCAAGTGGAGGGCTGGATCACCTATAAGCATGTGGATCATTTGAGAAAAAAACAGAGAGATACCCCAACAAGATATTGTTCCGGCTGTAACCGTGACTGAACCAGCATTTCCTGTTGAAGATGCTCAACCAAGGACAGACATGCCCGATGTCTCTGTCAGAGTGGAAGACACTGAACTGCGTGTGCCTAATGAGGTACCTGATGTTAATGTGGGTCCAGAGAATGTGGTTCCTGCAAAAGAATCTGAAGTGGAGCTGTGATGTTCCACATGGATCAGGAAACCACCTGAAAGACTGAACTTGTAATTTCATGACCTTTGTAAACATTGTAATGTCATGAAATAAATATCCTAGCAAATACAAAATGCACAGAAAAGTTAAAGGGGGAGGAATATAGTCATTACAGTTTTGGGAAATGTTGGACTGTAGCTTTAAGAATAATCCTGTGCTGTAAGATCACATGATCTGTGTAAACCAATGTGTTAGCAGCGCGGGGAACCTGGAGAGGGGAAACTTCTTTAGTTATGGAGTGTGATAAGCGCTGGTAGTTGCTACTGCGCTCTTGTAAATAAAGCCAAATGTTTCCACTGAGAAAAGTTGTCTGAAGGTCAACACTATAACAGCATGTTTAGGAGAGGGTGTTAATAGGAACAGCAAGGCGCAAAATGTCACGTTGGGCACTAAATCAGCATTAGACGCTGGCTGACAATGTGGTCTTCTGAGGCATGTCCACACTATCACTCCCCGCAACATGCCAATCAGCACAGGTCATGTCAGAAGTGGGCAGGAGCAGCCCTCTGCCATCTTTAATCTCAACCGGCTGCCAGGAGTGCCAGCCAGGGACTGTTTACACTGAGTCTTTATGAACTGCAGCAAACAGAACTCATGATCTAAACTGCAGCAACATCTCCCAACTGAAGCTGGATTATTTCTCCAGCAAAATGCAGTTGAGTGGAGGATAGAAACGCAATCCCAGCAGTGTGTGTGTGCTTGACAGGGGAATTAGCCAATCACCTCCAATCTGACTGAGTTTTGAAGCCCAAAAAAAGATGAAAGTGTTAATCCATCGAGGCATAGGCTCCTGGAGAAAAGAACACCACAGGTGCAGCATTGTAGATGCAGAGTGAAACACCCTCTATGCTACCAAGACAGCAAGCCTTAACCCCAGTCTCGCACTGTGCTGACTCTCAACCCTCTATGGTTACAATACTAGCCTCTCTGATTCAAATTGGGGCTGGATTCTGAACTGTGAACTAACGGGACTAAATGTATCCCAACTTGCTAAGAGAAGGAAGGGACAACGTAGTAGAGAGTCTGACCATCATTTTCAATTCCTCTCACTACAGGCGTGGTGCTGGAAGACTGCTAACATTGTACTGTTGTTTAAAAGGGATGGACCTTGTAATTACAGGCCAGTCAACCTAACCTTGGTGCTGGGCAAATTAGTGGAAAAAATAAAACAGAAACAAAAAATGCTGAAAAACTCAGCAGGTCTGACAGCATCTGTGGAGAGAAAGACAGAGTTAACGTTCCAAGTCTGGCAGATTTCCAGCACCCGCAGTATTTTGCCTTTAAGTGGAAAAAATTCTGAGAATCGATGTAAATCATTTAGAAAGACATGTGCTGATCAAGGACAGTCCGCATGGATTTGTTAAGGCAAGGTCGTGTCCAACTAACAATTACATTTTTTGAGGAGGTAACAGGGAAGGTTGATGAGGGTAGTGAATTTGAGGTAATAAGCATGGATTTTAGCAAGGATTTTGACAAGGTCACAGATGGCAGACTGATCAGCAAATTAGAAGCTCATTGGATCCAAGGGAAAATGCCAAGCTGGATCCAAAATTGGCTCAGTGACAGGTCGACAGGTGTTTCTGCAAGATTGCTACCAGCGGGAATCCTCACAGCACAGTACCGGCCCCCATACTTTCATGGTATATATCAATTATTTTGACTTAAATGCAGCGGGCATAATTAAGAAGTTTTCAGATGAAACAAAAATTAACCATGTGATTGACAATGGGGAAGAAAGCTGTAGACTGCAGGGCGCTGGGGGGGAGGGGTCCCTGAGTGACAGTGTGAGGGAGCTGGATTAACATCAGTAGAGATACAGTCAGTAACACAGGGCGCTGGGGGGAGAGGGGTTACTGAGTGACAGTGTGAGGGAGCTGGATTAACATCAGTAGAGATACAGTCAGTAACACAGGGCGCTGGGGTGAGGGGTTACTGAGTGACAGTGTGAGGGAGCTGGGTTAACATCAGTAGAGATACAGTCATTAACACAGGGTGCTGGGGGAGAGGGGTTACTGAGTGACAGTGTGAGGGAGCTGGGTTAACATCAGTAGAGATACAGTCAGTAACACAGGGCGCTGAGGGAGAGGGGTTACTGAGTGACAGTGAGAGGAGCTGGATTAACATCAGTAGAGATACAGTCAGTAACACAGGGCGCTGGGGGGGAGAGGGGTTACTGAGTGACATTGTGAGGGAGCTGGATTAACATCAGTAGAGATACAGTCAGTAACACAGGGTCCATTTGGCCATGAAATGTTTAGTGTTTTGTCAGAGCGGTAATGAAAACACCAGCATTCAGTTACAATCAGGCTCCTGCATGAACTCCTGGCATGTGAGGCTGCCATGTGTTGGCAAAAGAAAATTAACAATATATTTTTTCAGTGAAAGGGGTGGGAAGTGCAAAGAATTCCAATGATATACTTTGAAATGAAAACATGGCAGTGTTATGACAGGTGACAATTGGCCTGTTTTGTAAACAACATCCTTGATGGTGTTTAAACAGCACTGACACAGAATTAGTGTACAGTCAAAATAGAGAGAAAGGTTACATGCAGCATTACATCTGTTTTCTATTTCCTGAGCAACACTTACATTTGAGAGGAATTCCTGCTTAGAAGGTGAGTTAGTTCCTGTGTTTCTGTACCAGTCTCACAGTCTCTTTCTCTCTCTCACAATATTTGTCTGTTTAAACCACCCTAACCCCAACCCCCAGCCCTGTCAGTCTTGAGGTTTTTTTTGATCACACTTCAGTTGAACATATTTTTGGAGGGACTAGGAAATTTCTTAAAGACTGAAAAAACAGAAGTTATGAAAACCAACAGGTTTACAGAAACCTCCCCGTGAACAAGGAAGCTAAATTCTGACTCTGCAGGGAAAGTGAGATTAGTGGGTGCCTGAGAATGATGGAGTCTCTACGCTCTGGAATTCTCTCCCTAAACCTCTCCAGCCCTCTACCTCTCTCTCCTCCTTTAAGACACTCCTTCAAACCTACATTTTTGACCAAGCTTTTGGTCACCTGTCCAATAACCTCTTTACGTGACATAAGTTTTGTTTGATAAAGCTCTTCAGAAGCACCTTGGGATATTTTACTATGTTAAATACAAGTTGTTTTGCTTTTATAGACTGGAATCTAATCGAGGGGTTTGGGGAATTGTGTGGGGTTCATATAGGATAACAGGCTAGCGAGAGTGAGTTAGAAGCTGGACTCAAATCGAGGGACTTGGGGAAAGGTATTTATATATAAATCCCCAGAAGAGAGCTATAGGCTGGAATCTAATCGAGGGGTTGGGGGTGTGGAGGGGGCAGTTATATATAGAATAACAGATAACTGGGAGTGAATTACTGGCTGGAATCTAATCATAGGGTTTTGGTTAGGTGGGGGTTAGGGGGGTTGACAGGGACGGGGGGGATGGTTTTATACCTATATATAGAATAAAAGATACCCAGCCAAGAGTGCATCACAGGCTGGAATCTAATCAAGTGATCTGTATAGTTTATATATATAATATATAGAACAAGAGAGTCAAAGGTCATCGGGGATAGGCAGGCATGTGGAGTTGGGGCCACGATCATGATCTTATTGAATGGTGGAACAGGCTTGAGGGGCTGAATGGCCTACTCCTGCTCCTAATTTGTATGTATGTTTGTATAACAGATACCCGGGAGTGATTTATGGGGATAATGAAAGAGGTTAAATGATCTCTGACCCTTCTGCCACACACAGTCCAGAAGAGAACTGGAATGAGCAGAGGTGAGAAATGGGGCAGGGAGTTGCTTTGCTCGAGGATGTAGATCAGCAATGTGGTTATGGCTAGAGGGAGGTGAAGCTACTGGTGGAAACAGAAACTATTCAAATGTGGAGCACTGCGAGCAGTGCACTAAAATAAATATTCATTGCACTTTAAAAAAGTCAATAACCACATGGGACACTGCATGCTTTCAAACAGGTCAATACGTAATTGGGCCCTTGAGAGAGCTAGGATTTCCCATTATGAAAGAGAATAAAACTCCTGGCTCTCAAATCCTGACTCACTGCTTACTCATCGCATCAAATTAGGCTTCAACTCTGATTACAAAGTCTTTTATGCAGCATTATCGTCCGAACAATTGATCCCAGCATCACTGTAATCACCAGAGGTCTGACACACTCGAAGCACAGAACATACTTCTCTCACATTGCACATTCGAAATGTTGCTCAGTAATCTTTCTGCCAATCGAACTGAAGGAACTTTTTTTCCAATTTTGGACATCTGGTGTCAGCATCTGAGAACTCAAGGTCAAGTTAAATCATATGTTCGGCACAGAGTGAAGCTCCCTCTACACTGTCCCGTCAAAAACTCCCAGGAAAGGTACAGCACGGGGTTAGATACAGAGTAAAGCTCCCTCTACACTGTCCCAATCAAACATTCCCAGGACAGGTACAGCACAGGGTTAGATACAGAGTAAAGCTCCCTCTACATTGTCCCGATCAAACACTCCCAAGACAGGTACAGCACGAGGTTAGATACAGAGTAAAGCTCCCTCTACACTGTCCCCATCAAACACTCCCAGGACAGGTACAGCACGGGGTTAGATACAGAGTAAAGCTCCCTCTACACTGTCCCAATCAAACACTCCCAGGACAGGTACAGCACAGGGTTAGATACAGAGTAAAGCTCCCTCTACATTGTCCCGATCAAACACTCCCAAGACAGGTACAGCACGGGGTTAGATACAGAGTAAAGCTCCCTCTACAATGTCCCCATCAAACACTCCCAGGACAGGTACAGCACGGGGTTAGATACAGAGTAAAGCTCCCTCCACACTGTCCCCATCAAACACTCCCAGGACAGGTACAGCACGCGGTTAGATACAGAGTAAAGCTCCCTCTACACTGTCCCCATCAAACACTCCCAGGACAGGTACAGCACGGGGTTAGACACAGAGTAAAGCTCCGTCTACACTGTCCCCATCAAACACTCCCAGGACAGGTACAGCACGTGGTTAGATACTGAGCAAAGCTCCCTCTACACTGTCCCCATCAAACACTCCCAGGACAGGTACAGCACGGGGTTAGATACAGAGTAAAGCTCCCTCTACACTGTCCCCATCAAACACTCCCAGGACAGGTACAGCACGGGGTTAGATACAGAGTAAAGCTCCCTCTACAATGTCCCCATCAAACACTCCCAGGGCAGGTACAGCACGGGGTTAGATACAGAGTAAATCTCCCTCTACACTGTCCCCATCAAACACTCCCAGGACAGGTACAGCACGGGCTTAGATACAGAGTAAAGCTCCGTCTACACTGTCCCCATCAAACACTCCCAGGACAGGTACAGCACGGGGTTAGATACAGAGTAAAGCTCCCTCTACACTGTCCCCATCAAACACTCCCAGGACAGGTACAGCACGGGGTTAGATACAGAGTAAAGCTCCCTCTACACTGTCCCCATCAAACACTCCCAGGACAGGTACAGCACGGGGTTAGATACAGAGTAAAGCTCCCTCTACACTGTCCCCATCAAATACTCCCAGGACAGGTACAGCACGGGGTTAGATACAGAGTAAAGCTCCCTCTACACTGTCCCCATCAAACACTCCCAGGACAGGTACAGCACGGGGTTAGATACAGAGTAAAGCTCCCTCTACACTGTCCCCATCAAACACTCCCAGGACAGGTACAGCACGGGGTTAGATACAGAGTAAAGCTCCCTCTACACTGTCCCCATCAAACACTCCCAGGACAGGTACAGCACAGGGTTAGATACAGAGGAAAAGTCAGGGAAGAGCTATGCTTTGCTACTATTCCTGTATCACAGAAGGGTTGCTGCACTCATCTTTATTTGAATTACTGCGTGATGGTAAGGGCACTCAGGCTGGCTACATCAACGAACTGGGAGTGCTTGCAGTCAGAACCCACTTAGGGGAGTTGGTGGTGGGGGGGAATCGTGTAGGGAGGTTGGGTAGAGGTACGGGAACGAGGGGTGGGAGTGCAGGAGATGAGAGCAGAAACAGAGGATTCGGGAACGAGGAATAGATTGAGAGCAGTGTCACAGGCGTAAACAGGCACAACTGGAGAAACAGCATTCACAAGGACCCCAATTGTCACATGAGGTTGGAAAGAGTTGAAGAGAGCAATAAGTGAGCTGGAGTGTTCCTTCACCTCCATAAAAATAATCCTGGCCATTACTGCCGTGCGACAGTTTTCAACACAAATGCAATCTCTCCCCAACAAAACCAGTCGTTTATGTTTCCTCCACGAGCTTCTCCTCCATCTCGCCATCCCCACATTGCTGACACACATCCTTGGGCAATGCAACTCCCTGTCCCATTCCTCACCTCTGCTCATTCCAGTTCTCTGCTGGACTATGTGTGGCAGAAGGGTCAGAAATCATTTAACCTCGTTCATTATCCCCGTAAATCATTATCCTCGCACTCCACACTTCAAGGCCAGGCGAATATTCATAAATCTCAATCTGGTGAACCAGCTCTGTGTGTAGCCCCTTTGGCATCCCGCAGCCCAATGTTAATGAGGTCATACCTCAAAATCGCTGTTATATTGCTTCAATTCAGAATCAATCCCATGCAGGTAGTATGCCTTCAGTTTTGAGTTTCTCAAGGGTTTGAAAAATTACCTTAACTACTTGGGCAAGGGAATCCTCCCACATTGATCAACAGCTTGTTAATATCAGTCAATCATTTATAATTCAGGACTTCATCGCACTCGTCCATCATCGAACATGGGCCCTTCAGATTAGACAATACACTGATGACCTCTCTGTCTGCTCCAGTGCTTCAGGTGGTCACAGTAATGGAAGAACAGGAAGGCACAATGGGCTGCATCTTCCTAAAAGGGTCACAATCCCGATGTCGGCCTCAATTCCAGGTCAGGAACTCAAGTGACCTTGGCGGGATGTAGTCACAATATTCCAGGAGGAGGCCAATTAAGAAGCCACCTCTCGTGGCCATTCAAGTAATGGCAGTGAGTGGACCAATGAAGGGGATGCCCAATTGGAGGGGCTGCAGCGATGTCTGGTTGGCAGCCCTGCCAGGAAAGTTGAGGTAGGTAGAGGAGCGTGAGGGCACTTCAGGATGGAGGTGTCCCTGGTTTCCACCCCAGAAGCCATCAAATAAAAGAGTCCTGAAGCCGGTGGGGCCACTGGGTGGAGGGAAAATGCCTTTGGAGTAATAATGATGGATACGGTGCATCCCTGTTGCCATGTCACTGGGCATGAAGTCTTCAGTTCCGATGGCCCCCAGCCTGCCATTGGGAAGCTGCCTCTAATACCTGGCAGCCTCCAAAATCGGTGAGGTTCCATTCCAACAGCCGGGAAATATCATCGGTGTCGCAAAATGGCTCCTAAGTGGGACCTGGGTGGCACTAACTGGTTACCTTTAGCCATGGAGTGGGGAGCTGATTCAGTTCTGATCCTGCCCTGGGAAAGTCCCCCACAGGCAGGAGGGGAGCTGTCCTGAGGCAGCGTCCACCCGGATCAATATCAACTTCATTTTCCCACCCTATCCTCAGATCCTTTAATGTCCAAAAGTCTATTGACCTGAGGCATGAATATACGGAAGACTGAGCCACCACAGCCTACGGGGTAGAAAATTCGAAAGACTCACAACCCTTTGAGTGAAGAAATATCCCATCATCCCAGTCCTAATTAGTCGAACTCTTATCCTGAGACTATGATCCTTCTAGACTCTCCAGCCGAAGGGAAATGGCTTCTCAGCATCTATCCTGTCAGGCTTTTTAGAATTTTATACATTTTAATGAGATCATCTCCCATTCTATTCAATCTCTCCTCATAGGACAACTCTCTCACCCCAGGAATCCATCCAGTGAATCTTCATTCCACCCACTCTAACGCAAGTATATCTGTTCTTAGGTAAGGTGACCAAAACTGAAGTTAGTGCTCCAACTGTGGTCTCACCAAAGCTCAGCACTTCCTTACTCTTATACTCTAACCCCCTTGCAATAAAGGCTAACATATCACTTTGCCTTCCCAATTGCTTGCTGCACCTGCATGCTGTTTTTGCGTATAATGTACAAATCCCTCTGAATACTATCAGTCTCTCACCTTCTCAAACACATTCTGCTTTTCTATTCTTCCTGTTAAAGTGGCTAATTTCACATTTATATAATCTTTCTGTCGTCTTCTTGCCAATCGCTTCATCTGTTTATATCTCTTTGCAAATTCATCGCAGTTAATTTTCCCATCTAGGTCCAAATCATCAGCAAACTTGGATCCGTTAAAATTGGTCCCTTCACCTAAGACGTGAATATAGATTGTACGTAGCTGGAGCTAAGCATTGATCCTTGTGGCACCCTACAAGTTGGATCCTGCCAACTTGAAAATCATCCGTTTATTCTTACTCTCTACTTTCTATCCTTTAACCAATTCTCAATCCAAGCTAATACATTACCCTCTGTCCCATGAGCCCTAATCTTGTGTAAAAACCTCTTGTGTGGCACCTAATTGAATGGCTTTTGAAAATTCAAATATACTACATCCACCAGTACCCCTTATCTACCCTCCTACACCCTCAAAAAATTCCAATAGATTTGTCAAGCATGGTTTGCCTTTCATAAAACCCTGTTGACTCTGCTGAATCATATTATGATTTTTGCAATGTACTGTCGCCATACTCTTAATCATAAATTCTAGCATTTTCCCAATGACTGATGTCAGGAGTTTCCTACTTTACTCTCCCTCCTCTCTTGAACAGTGGAGATACATTTGTTAACTTCCAATCCATTAGGACCATTCTAGTATCTAGGGATTTCTGGAATATCATAACCAATGCATTTGCTATCTCTGTAGCCATCTCTTTAGGGAAGCTACAGGATGTCCTCAAAGCAGCCCTGAAAAGGTCAAACACCCCCATCCACTCTTGGGAGACCCTGACTTGTGACCGACCAAAATGGAGATGGTTCATTTGGGAAGGCACTGAGGCACATTGGGAGACTTTGTTGAGAATGTGCAGAGGTGAAGTCAAGGCGTCGGAGAGAACCCACAAACCTCCCAACAACCCATCTGCTTGTGGCTGAGTCAGCAGATCGTGTATCTGATGATCAGCCATCTGAGGACCCCTCGAGCTGGATTGATCCTCAATCCTGAGGGACTGCCTAAGAAGGAGAAGAGCCTCCTCTTTAAATCGTTTTCCATTTGTTCATGGGATGTGGACATTGCTGGTAAGGCCAGCATTTGTTGCCAATCCCTAATTGCCCTTGAGAGCAGTTAAGAGTCAACCACATTGCTGTGGGTCTGGAGTCACATGTAGGCCAGACCAGGTAAGGACGGCAGATTTCCTTCCCTAAAGGACATTAGTGAACCAGATGGGCTTTTACAACAACTGATGATAGTTTCATGGTCACCATTACTGAGAGTGGCTTTCAATTCCAGCTTTTTAAATTAATTTAATATATTCCTTGAATTTAAATTCCACCAAGGGTTGTGGTCTGATTTGAGCCCATGTACCTGAGCATTCACCTCTGGATTTACTAGTTCAGTAACATTAACATTGCTGTACCATCTCCCCATAGACATGTCTTTGGATGTTGGTCATCAGGTCCAGGGGATTTGTCGGCTTTCATTCCCATTAATTTACCCAGTACTTTTTCTTCACTATTATTAATTATTTTAAGTTCCTCACTTTCTAGAAACAATAATTCAGGGCAAAATTAATAGTCACATGGACAAATGCGGGTTAATTAAGGAAAGCCAGCATGGGCTTAATGTAAAATCATGTTTAACTAACTTGCTGGTGTTTTTTGAAGAGGTATCAGAGAGGGTTGATGAGGGCAATGCTGTTGGTGTGGTGTAGATGGACTTTCAAAAGTCATCATCGCCATGGAAACCGGGCAATGAGTATAAGATCCACCATCTGGAATATCTCAATGGCTTTATCTGGTGGACAAAAGCTGCAGCAAAATGAAACCTTCAACCATCTTGGTTTCCTTGCCATTGAATCAAGGTTTTGTTCTGTCAAGACACATGTGCAAGCTGGTGTGCAACAGTTTCTCCATGCTAAAAGATGTCCCACACAGGCTTCCTTTCTTTTCGAGCACATCTCCTAAGTCCTTTGGTGACCAGAAAGTGGCAACAGGAGCAGGATCGTGTTGTCTGGAAGCTTCTATTCATGATCTGGCACTGAGGTGGCTGTTACAAAATGGCCTTCTAGACTCGGACGAGGCAGGGGTGCCTTTTGGCAGCTGGAACTACAACTGAGCAGTTCTTTGTAGGACCCACTCTGCTCACTCCTTATTGGGGAGGGGAATGGACAAGTTGCCCGAAACATAATCTGCCTCATTTCTCCTGACTAGGTAGCCACATCCAGAGGAATCATCTTCTGCAGCAGAAACTCATGAAAGACACAAGTAGTAAAGTTTGGGACCTAGAAAATCAGGACCTTCATGGACACACCAAGTGAATGCCCAAAGCGTTGCGCTGTGACATCGGCATTGCCGCTCTGAGTGAGACCTAGTGACCTTGAGGGGGGCTGCTCAAGGATCTCCGAGATGGACAAAATTTCTTCTGGAAAGGGAATTGAGAAGAAGAACACAGAGTTCAGGGAGTTGGATTTGCCATCAAGAATGAACTTGTGAACCAGCTTCATTCGCTCCCTCTTGGAAGAAATGAGCGCCCCATTACTCCTCGTCTCAAACTGGTGAGGAGCCAATTCACCACCATGGCCAGTGCATATGTCCCAACTCTGGACACCGATGACGAAATCAAGGAAGATTTCTGTGCCATATTTGACCAAGCTCTCCGTTGGGTTCCAAAGGAGGACAGGCATATTCTTCTCAGAGGCTTCTGCACCAGAGTTGGAAGAGATTACAATCTCTGGAATGGAACTGTTGGCAGGGAAGGAATTGGAAATGTCAACTCCAATGGCATTCTTCTTCTTACCAAATGTGCAGAACGTGGGCTTATCATCACCAAGAAGAACAAACACAAAACGCCATGGCAGCACCATGGTCCAAGCACTGGCACCTGATCGATTACATCATTGTCCGTGCCCAGAACCGCAAAGATGTCTGCACCAGTAGAGCAATGACATGGGCCAATGACAGCTGGACCAATCACCGACTTATTCAATTATGTCCATCAAGCTGGCTCCCAAATGATGGGTGCAACAGAAGAGGTTTTCACGAAGGATCAACATCAAAGCTCTGAAGCAGTCAATCAAAGGAGACCGATTCCAACAATAGCTTCGGGAAAACCTTTCAACTTTCACTCAGCAACAGAAGAAGAGTGTCCACAATGTTTGAGATATCCTTAAGGCCAATGTCATCAACACCTGCAAAGAGATACTTGGATTCTCTGTCGGGAAACATCAGGGTTTATTTGATGAAAATGATCAGGATAGCAGCGAACTGATTGATCGCACAAGCAAGACTTTCTGCACCTGGCTGAATGACCCAAACTCAAAGCAAAAGAAACTGGTTTACCAACAAACAAAGGCCGAGGTACAAAGGTGCACCCGTGACATGAAGAACATGTGGTGGGCAGACAAGGCAAAGAAAATTCAACATCTTGCCCACATGAATGATATCAGTGGCTTTTTCACTGCCACAAAGACCATTTATGGCTCAACTGCTCAAGGACCAGCTCCTCTGAGGCCTAAGGATGGGGGAGATCTGATCAAGGAAAGGGAAGCTAACAACATTGGAGGAAGCATTTTGAAGATCTTTTCAATCAAGAATCAATTTTCGATGAGAGTGATTTCAACTCCATCCCACAACACCCAGTTACAGGTGAGCTTGGAACTCTGCCAATGCCTATGGAAGTGATGGAAGCCATCACACAAATGAAGAACAACAAAGCAGCAGGAGGTGATGGAAACTCCACTGAAATCTTTAAGCATGGAGGAGAAGAATTAACATTCCAGCCCCATGCCCTTACCCTATAGATCTGGAATCAAGTGGAAGTCGTGAATGACCTCAAGGACGCCATAAATGTGACGATCTTCAAGAAAGGTGATAAATCCAACTGTGGGAATTACAGAGACATGTCCCTGCTTTCTATTGCAGAAAAGATCATTACACGGACCCTTCTGAACCAACTTATTACACTTGCTGAAAAGCTACTCCATGAATCTCAATGTGAGTTTGGGCCATCAAGGGGCACGGTCAGCATGATTTTTACAACTTGTCATGATGACGGGCAATTGTGGCTGAGTGATATATACCTATAACTTCACCAGCTAACCAAAAACATGCTGAACTATTTAAAAGGGACTTTTTTTTTGAAGACAAGAAAAAAAGGGCACGGGCTAAAGATGGCTGCCACAAGTCATCTGATTTATGGAAGATGGAAGTTGACCACTAAGTTACCATATGGATTGTCTTACAGGAATGCCCTGACATGATTGCTCGTGGAATGCCACGGCTGTAGGTGTCAAGGTCCATTTCAAAAAGGACTATTGAAAGGAAGGTATTAAAAATGCTAAGAGCTGGAACTTTAATCAACTGTATCCTATCAAGATAATGGGGAATTGCTGGGATATACAACCAACAAGCACTCAAACCCCTGTGGAGGATGAAGGAACCCCACCTCCTGTTGGTTTTTATCATCTTGAAATGTACTGAGATGAGACATTAAAGTGTGATTATTTGATCGACAACAATGACTACAGCAGACTTGGTAATCCAATTCCTTTGGGCTATACATCTACAGCAGGGCTTCAAGAACTGGGTTTTAACAAGCCAAAGTAGTCACCATCAGAGAGATTTTGCAACAAAATTTCAGAGGAGACTGCTCTCTCTCCCTCCCTGGGAATAAACATAGCATCCAGTTCAAGAAATCGGACTGCCCAGAATCTATCAACAAACCAAGAGCTGGTAAGAATGGCAACATCTTCTGCATCTACCTGCTTCAAGGAACCCGATAACTTCAATCAGCCGCAACATTTAATGATCTACACCTCAAAGACAAGCAAAGGACTCCTAACCGAATATTCTTCTAACTTTTATTTGGACTCTAACTTTCTTTACTTCTAATAACAGTGCGTGTGATGTCACATCTTTTATTATTTTCTAACTCGGGTACAGGAGCTAAAAAACTTGCTCTTTCTTTGACTCAAGAAAACCTAATTTGATTAGATCCTCATTGTTCACTGCATCGATAGTTAAAAGTACATTTGGATTTGGAAAAGGCATTCACGGAGGGAAAGGAAATTTAAAAACATTTGTTGTGATCAACCGAGGAGGCTCAATAGATGGGAGCCAGTTCAGCCCTCCCCACCTGGCCACAACAAGCTCGCCAACTATAAGAAAAACATTGTGAACAACATCAGCTTCTCTACCTAGCGTTCTTTGACTTGACAAAGGCATTTGAGTCTGTAAATTGTGAGGCTGACTGGAAGATTCTGCTGAAGTGAGGTTGTGCTCCAAAATTCGTTACCATCTTTCACCTGCTTCTTGATAATAGGCGAACAGAGATCCTCAACAACGGATCCATTACAGACCCTTTTGAGGTTAAGACAGGAATCAAACAAGGTTGTGTTATCGCTTCAATTCTTTTTTTCAACCTTCTTTGGTGCCATTCTCCGTCTGACTAGACACAAGCTCCCTGCTGAAGTGCCGCCTATTTATCAAATGGACGGGAAGCTATTTAATCTCCAATCAAAAAACAAAGACCACCCTGACCTCATTCAGTGAGTTCCAATACGGTGATGATGCCGCTGTAAGTGCTGTGTCAGAGATGGACCTCCAGAGAATCGGCGATGTGTACATACAAGAAGGTGGGACTAACATTCAACATTCAGAAGACCAAAGCCCCTCATCAGCAAACTCCAAATTCACTCATCCCAGCCCCAACGTCATAGCAGAATGAGGAAGGAGCCTTTGCATAGTCAGTTTGACGAGCTAGGCACCAAATTAAGAAGCAGAACCACAAAGGTAATAATTTCTGGATTATTACCTGAGCCACATGCAAATTGGCATAGGACAAATAAGATTAGAGAAATGAAAGCATAAAAGCAAAATACTGCTGATGCTGGAAACCTGAAACAAAAATAAAAATAGCTGGAAAAACTCAGCAGGTCTGACAGCATCTGCGGAGAGGAACACAGTTAACGTTTCGAGTCCGTATGACTCTTCAGCAGAACTGAGGGATTATAGAAATGAGGTGAAATATAAACTGGTTGAGGGGGGTGGGAAGGGTAGAGCTGGGTAGAGGGCCAGTGATAGGTGGAGGCAAAGGAGAGATTGCCAAAGATGTCATAGACAAAAGGACAAAGGGGTGTTGACAGTGGTGATATTAGCTAAGAAATGTGCTAATGGTAACATTAAGGGTAGAAAGCAGAACGAACAAGTGACAGATAGCCCTAGTGGGGGTGGGGGGAAGGGATCGAAATAAGCTAAAAGGTGGAGATAAAACAATGGATGGAAATACATTTAAAAATAATGGAAATAGGTGGGAAAAGAAAAATATATTTTAAAAATATAAATTATTGGAAAAGGGGGGATCGGAAAGGGGGTGGGGATGGAGGGGAGAGTTCATGACCTGAAGTTGTTGAACTCAATATTAAGTCCGGAAGGCTGTAAAGTGCCTAGTCGGAAGATGAGGTGCTGTTCCTCCAGTTTGCGTTGGGCTTCACTGGAACATTGCAGCAAGCCAAGGACGGACATGTGGGCATGAGAGCAGGGTGGAGTTTTGAAATGGCAAGCGACAGGGAGGTCTGGGTAATGCTTGCGGACAGACCAAAGGTGTTCCGCAAAGCGGTCACCCAGTCTGCGTTTGGTCTCTGCAATGTAGAGGAAACCACATTGGGAGCAGCGAATGCAGTAGACTAAATTGAGGGAAGTGCAAGTGAAATGCTGCTTCACTTGAAAGGAGTGTTTGGGCCCTTGGACGGTGAGGAGAGGGGAAGTAAACGGGCAGGTGTTGCACCTTCTGCGGTTGCATGGGAAGGTGCTGTGGGAGGGGGTTGAGGTGTAGGGGTGATGGAGGAGTGGACCAGGGTGTCCCGGACCCCCTCTGGTGGCATTCCGCAGGGATCGTTCCCTCCAGGACACCCTGGTCCACTCCTCCAACACCCCCGACACCTCAGCCCCCTCCCACTGATGCATCAGAGGAGGACAGAAGCCTTTCAAGGATGTGCTGAAAGCCTACACGAAGAAATGCAACATTGACACTAACTTCTGGGAGACCATCCCCTTGGACTGAACCAGAGGCAGCAGAGTCTGTGGGAGGGATCCTAACATTTTGAGACCCAACGGCGACAAAATGAAGAGGAAAAGCGAGAGCGGCGAAAACAACACGACCTGACCCACATTAAAAACACACGACCAGACATCCCACATGACAACAAATGTCCCACGTGCCATAAAGTCTGCAGATCCCGAATCACCCTCATCAGACTTCTTCGGACTCAAGGGAGACAATCACCCTCGATAGCGGGAGACAGCCAACAATAATAATAATTGTGTAGAGCTTCAGATGGACATAGACAAGTTGGTAGAATGGGCAGACAGATGGGAGATGATGTTCAATGCAAGGAAATGTGAAGTAATTCATTTGGTAGGAAGAGCCTGAGGAGACAGTGTAGGATAAATGATACAATTCTAAAAGAAGCAAAGAGATCTGGGTGTATATGTGCATAAATCATTGAAGCTGGCAGGACTGGTAGAGAGAGTGGTTAATAAAGCATACAGTATCCTGGGCTTTATCAATAGGGACATAAAGGTCAAGAGCAAGGAAGTTATGTAGCACACTAGTGCGGCCTCAGCTGGAGTATTGCATCCAGCCTGGGCACTGAGCTTTAGGAAGGATGTGAAGGCATTAGATAGTGTGCAGAAGAGACTCACGAGAATATTTTCAGGGACGAGGAACTTTATGAAGATAGATTGGGGAAGTTGGGATTGTTTTCCTTGGAGAAGAGAAGTTTGAGAGGAGATCTCATGGAGGTATTCAAAATCAAGAAGATTCTAGACAGAGTAGATAGGAAGAAACTGTTCCCACTTGGGAAAGGATCGAGAACGAGAGGGCACTGATTTAAACTAATCAGCAAAAGAAGCAAAACTTCTTTTGAGGAAATTGCTGTCCAGCCCCGATGATGGGAGGTGGTCGGCTTCCTGACCGTCCCAGCCTGCCCACACCGAGCTCGCCCACACCGAGCCCACCCGCCCACACCGAGCCCACCCGCCCACACCGAGCCCACCCACACCGAGCCCACCCACACCGAGCCCACCCACCCACACCGAGCCCACCCACACCGAGCCCACCTACACCGAGCACACCCACCCACACCGAGACCACCCACACCGAGCCCACCCGCACTGAGCCCACCCACCCACACCGAGACCACTCACACCGAGCCCACCCACACCGAGCCCACCCGCCCACACCGAGCCCATCCACACCGAGCCCACCCACCCACACCGTGACCACCCACACCGAGCCCACTCACACCGAGCCAACCCACACTGAGCCTACCCGTACCGAGCCCACCCGCACCGAGCCCACCCGCACCGAGCCCACCCGCACCGAGCCCACCCGCACCGAGACCACCCACACTGAGCCCACCCACCCACACCGAGACCACCCACACCGAGCCAGCCCACACTGAGCCCACCCACACCGAGCCCACCCGCACCGAGACCACCCACACCGAGACCACCCGCCCACACCGAGCCCACCCACACCGAGCCCACCCACCCACACCGAGACCACCCACACCGAGCCAGCCCACACTGAGCCCACCTGCACTGAGACCACCCACACTGAGCCCACCCACCCACACCGAGACCACCCACACCGAGCCAGCCCACACTGAGCCCACCCACACCGAGCCCACCCGCACCGAGACCACCCACACCGAGACCACCCGCCCACACCAAGCCCACCCACACCGAGCCCACCCACCCACACCGAGACCACCCACACCGAGCCCACCCGCACCGAGCCCACCCGCATCGAGCCCACCCGCACCGAGCCCACCCGCACCGAGCCCACCCGCACCGAGACCACCCGCACCGAGCCCGCCCACACCGAGCCCACCCGCACCGAGCCCACCCACACCGAGCCCACCCACACCAAGCCCACCCACACTGAGACCACCCGCCCACACCGAGACCACCCGCACCGAGCCCACCCACACCGAGCCCATCCACACCGAGCCCACCCACTCCAAGCCCACACACACCGAGCCCACACACACCGAGCCCACCCACACCGAGCCCACCCACACCGAGCCCACCCACACTGAGACCACCCGCCCACACCGAGACCACCCGCACCGAGACCACTCGCACCGAGCCCACCCACACCGAGCCCATCCACACCGAGCCGACCCACCCACACCGAGCCCACCCGCCCAGACCAAGCCCACCCACACCGAGCCCACCCAACAAGGTTAAAACTCTGCCCTATGTAATTGGCTTTGTTTAAATTTAAGACCCTAGTTTCAGGCTGAGTGTCCATGTCTATGCTCTAGATTCTATGCAGCTCCATAAAGATCTCTGTCCACATAATTAGCATTAAAACAGACTGCAGAAATTCAAACAAGAGCAAAAAACTCTGGATACCGGAAATCTGAAATAAAAACAGAAAATGCTGGAAATACTCAGCAGGTCTGGTAACATCTGCAAAAAGAGAAACAGTTAATGTTTCAGGGAACAGCTGTGATGAAAGGTCAGCAAATGTTAACTCTGTCTCTCTCTCTCTCTCTATCTGCCTCCACAAATTCAGACGTGATGACTCTGTCTCTCTCTCTCTCTCTCTCTATCTGCCTCCACAAATTCAGCAGAAATTCAAGTACAATTGGCAGCTCAGTCCATCAACAAGCCTCCGACAACGATTGGGGATTAAATAAAATGTTTATTGGAAGTTGCGAATGATAGCCAATAATGGATTTTTAAACCTTACCTACTTGTTCCCATGAATTAACTAATGAACTGGATTTGCTGTTAAGTGTATTTGAATTTTGATCTTTAAGTAATATTAGATACCTTATAGTTTTATTTCACACATACACACATATATACACACACACATACATACACACCCACATGCACACACTCACATACACACACACATATATATACACACACACACACACTCACATACACACACACATACATACACACACACATACATACACACCCACATGCACACACTCACATACACACACACATATATATACACACTCAAACACACACACTCACATACACACACACATATATACACACACACACACACACTCACATACACCCACACACACATACACCCACACACACTGCAAAAATGTGGTAGTCGAACTTTTCCAGTCAAAGACCATCTCCCAGCGATCACCTTAATCTTGACAAACATATATTCCCTTCCCCCAATAATATCAGCACAATCCCTGGGGAGTCCTCACCTCAAATAATATCAACACGTTCCCAGGGAGACCCCCTCCCCACTCAATATCATAACAGCCCCAGGGACCCCTCTTCCCAATCAATATTGACACAGTCCTGCGGAGACCGCTGTCCAAATAATATCAGCACACTCCCGGGAAGACCCCTCCCCAATCAATATTAACACATAGATCCCTCTCCCCAATAAATATCGACAGGGTCCCAGGGACCCCTCTCCCCAATTAATATCAGCACAGTCCCAGGGACCCCTCTCCCCAATAAATATCGACACAGTCCCAGGGACCCCTCTCCCCAATTAATATCAACACAGTCCCAGGGACCCCTCTCCCCAATTAATATCAACACAGTCCCAGGGACCTCTCTCCCCAATAAATATCGACACAGTCCCAGGGACCCCTCTCCCCAATAAATATCGACACACTCTTGGGGAGATCCCTGCAGAAATGATTCACTTCCAGGGACTACCTGACTTAAGTTAAAAAACAGTGCCAGTTACCAAAGGGCAAGTGGTGTTTTCAATGCAGCAAACATTATTTTTATTTGTGCGCAGCAGTTGGGTGCTTGTTGATTAACAAGCACAGACTCTTCTGATGAATGATAGAAATTTGATGGTTTCACAAAGCACCTGGTCATCACCTTCTGGTCCCCTCAATAGCCATGGACCCCAATCGGAATGTACATGCCTGGCTCACTTTGGTTTGGCTGTAGTAAGTTCCAAATACAGTTAACAGGTCTGGACTAATTTCAATTTTGTGCAAAAATAATTCCACCTTCATTGACTAGAGAGAGAGGATGAGATTAGGAAAATTCAGATTTTTCTCTGCAAATATAACACAAACCTGAACAGGAGGGGGTGTGTTTAATTATAAAACAAAAACAGAATTACCTGGAAAAACTCAGCAGGTCTGGCAGCATCGGTGGAGAAGAAATCAGTTAACGTTTCGAGCCTTCACGGCCCTTCAGCAGAACTGAAGCATAGTTAGGAGAAGGGAGAAATATAAGCTGGTTTAAGGTGGGGGGGGCGGGGGGGGGGGGAGAAAGAAGTTGAGGGTGTGGTGATTGTGGAGATAAGCAAGCAGTGATAGGAGCAGATAATCAAAAGATGTCACAGACAAAAGGATCAAAGAGGTGTTGAAGGTGGTGATATTATCTAAGAAAAGTGCTAATTAAGAATGGAAGGCAGGATACTCAAGGTACAGCTCTAGTGGGGGTGGGGTGGAAAGACTAACAAGGTTTTAGTTTTAGATTTAAAAATAATGGAAATAGGTGGGGAAAGAAGAATCTATATAAATTATTGAAAAAAAAGGGGAGGGGGGAGAAACGGGGTGGGGATGGGGGGAGGGGGAGTTTAAGATCTAAAGTTGTTGAATTCAATATTCAGCCCGGAAGGCTGCAAAGTGCCTAGTCGGAAGATGAGGTGCTGTTCCTCCAGTTTGCGTTGGGCTTCACTGGAACAATGCAGCAAGCCAAGGACAGACATGTGGGCAAGAGAACAGGGTGGAGTGTTAAAATGGCAAGCGACAGGGAGGTTTGGGTCTTTCTTGCGGACAGACCGCAGGTGTTCTGCAAAACGGTCGCCCAGTTTGCGTTTGGTCTCTCCAATGTAGAGGAGACCGCATTGGGAGCAACGAATGCAGTAGACTAAGTTAGGGGAAATGCAAGTGAAATGCTGCTTCACTTGAAGGGAGTGTTTGGGCCCTTGGACGGTGAGGAGAGAGGAAGTGAAGGGGCAGGTGTTGCATCTTCTGCGTGGGCATGGGGAGGTGCCATATGTGGGGGTTGAGGAGTAGGGGGTGATGGAGGAGTGGACCAGGGTGTCCCGGAGGGAACGATCCCTGCGGAATGCCGTCAGGGGGGGTGAAGGGAAGATGTGTTTGGTGGTGGCATCATGCTGGAGTTGGCGGAAATGGCGGAAGATGATCCTTTGAATGCGGAGGCTGGTGGGGTGATAAGTGAGGGCAAGGGGGACCCTATCATGTTTCTGGGAAGGAGGAGAAGGCGTGAGGGAGGATGCGCGTGATATGGGCCTGACACGGTTGAGGGCCCTGTCAACGACCGTGGATGGAAAACCTCGGTTAAGGAAGAAGGAGGACATGTCAGAGGAGCTGTTTTTGAAGGTAGCGTCATCAGAACAGATGCGACGGAGGCATTACAAGCCTACCGACTCCCACAGCTACCTCGACTACAGCTCCTCGCACCCCGCTTCCTGTAAAGACTCCATCCCATTCTCTCAGTTCCTTCGCCTCCACTAGAGCTGTACCTTGAGTATCCTACCTTCCATTCTTAATTAGCACTTTTCTTAGACAAATATCACCACCTTCAACACCTCTTTGATCCTTTTGTCTCTGACATCTTTTGATTATCTGCTCCTATCACTGCTTGCTTATCTCCACAACCACCCCACCCTCAACTTCTCTCCCCCCGCCCCCCCCCACCTTAAACCAGTTTATATTTCTCCCTTCTCCTAACTATACTTCAGTTCTGCCGAAGGGCCGTGAAGGCTCGAAACGTTAACTGATTTCTTCTCCACCGATGCTGCCAGACCTGCTGAGTTTTTCCAGGTAATTCTGTTTTTGTTTTGGATTTCCAGCATCCACAGTAGCTTTTAGCTTTTTGTTTTTATCTCTGTGTTTAATTATAGTCTTGTGAAAGCACAATCACAAATGGTTTAAAAGTGCTAAAACCCACATGCACCACTTTGAGATGTTTATTTACACTGTTTCATTTTTTAAAAATCACACTCGAAGAAGTCCAATAACATTCAACTCACCATCAGAGATATTCATGGCTTGAGAAGTGAAGAAAGCTGCGTGAGTTCCGAGTAGAACAATACGTCTCAGCTTCCAATATTAATGAATGTTCCCGTCACTCTGCAGACTAACCACCCATTTCAAGCACAGGCTGCAACAGAAACCATCAGGATACACAAATGTCTCCAAGGATGCCATTAGCTGCATTATAGGCTAAGTGAAGGCAGCAAGAGTCCATCAACTGTCCACGAGAAACCACAGGCTATTTTTTTTCACTCTCTCTCTCTCTCTCTCACACTCCCTCTCTCTCCTCCTCCTCTTTCTCCATCTCCCCATTACCACCCTGCTACAGCTGTAGACTATGCAGAGAGTTAAAACGAAAAGAAATGAAATGTCAGAAATCCACTTCCCAAAGTTAACAGGATTTTTTTTCTCTCAAGTAAGAAAGCAAAATGCTGGGGATGCTGGGAGCATGAAGTAAAAACAGGAAAACACTCAGCAGGCCAGAGTGTATCTGGACAAACAGAGAGGGAGAGGGAGAGAGAAAAAAAACAGAGTTAACAGGTCAATGGCCTTTCATCAAGCCCCATCAGAGGATATTTAAGAACTCAGTCCCAGGGCAGTTCAGAAGTACAGTGTGCACTTTACAATGCAGCAATTCTATACTCAGAGCCAGTTGCATTTCAATGATTGTGCAATAAATTTAGAGAATGCAGTAAAATATTTATAATGCTTTCAAAGGAGAGGAGAACAGTGATTTGGAACTCTTACCGACATCCCAAGGTGCCCCACAGGAACGTTGTAAAGGAAAATCGTTACACGGAGCTACATCAGGAGATTTTAGGGCAAAAGCCTGGTCAATAAAGAGATACAAATCAGGAGCAGGAGTAGGCCACTCGGCCCCTTGAGCCTGTCATCAGCGTATATGTGAAAACTAACAGATCGTGTCACTGAGGGGCAACATGAATATATATATAAGAGGGAAAGAGATAGATTTCTAGACTCTAAGGGCATTAAGGGGTATGGGGAGAGAGTGGGAGTACGGCGTTGAGATGGAGGATCAGCCATGATCATACTGAATGGCGGAGCAGGCTCGAAGGGCTGAATGACCTACTCCTGCTTCTACTTTCTATGTTTCTATGTAAATGAGAAATAGGAGGGGACCAAGAATAGATCCTTGGGGGGTACCAGAGGTAACAGTGTGGGAGCAGGAAGAAAAGTCAATTATGGTATTTTCCTGGCCATGGTTAGATAAATCACAGTAGATGTACATATGTGTGGGAGATAGAGAGAGAAGTTGCCTCAGTGTACTGTGTTACAATCCTTGGCCAGAACCTGTGGGAGTTCCGATTAGGGTTAGGTTTTGTTTAAAGTAGACAACGTTTGAGTTTCAAGATGCTTATTAAGTGACCAAGGCCAAGAGATTCCTCAGGTTTGAACAAACAAAAATTTACTTTATTGTACAAGTTCAGAAAGATAAAACAATTTACAATATCGATCTTATACTCTAACATTCAGGGTAAATATAAGGTACAGGTGAATTAACAGGCAAATGGTGGCAGAATACATCCCACAACGGACTAAATGACAGATGTGATCCAAATGGATTCCATGGATTTCTCACCAACCCACCCAGACGTTAGTCATGCTGTCAATCAATGAATCTCACTGAAACTTTGTCTCTCTCATGAGGGCTTCCAGTCATCACCTTCGAAGATCTTGCCTTGGAATTCGCTCCAAAAATTGACCCAGCTCAGACATCTTCAATGATGGCCCACCTCACAGGGTTCAATCTCACCTCCTGAGGTTGCATTTTCCTAGGTTCTTGAGTATACTCAAGCACCAACTTACAGCACAACTTCAGATCTTGAGCCGTGTGAAGCAGAACACCACTGCCCCAAAGGGGAACCTCTGCCCCAACAGCAACCTTCTGCTGCCTTTGTAGATCTTCCAGGCTTCTCATGAGCCGACTTCACTTAAAGTCTGCTCGCTGCAGCTCTTTTTTTTTAACTTGGAGCCTATTTCTCTGCTCCTTTCTTTTAACTTAACTGGGATCCATTTCTGTCCCTTTTGCCTCTGTCCCTCACCTGGGACAGGTGGCTGACTGATTCAAACTGACTGTTCACTGACCCTTGAACTAACCTGGTGACCTATCAAAACACTCCAAGAGGGTTCTGTCCTTATTACTAGATAGGGTAGGAACAAATATAACAAGCGATGGAACATCATGTATCTTAAATGTTACAATCTCCACAGACTACAACCTTACATAGCACACAGAGACACAGAATGAATTGATTTCATAACAACAGAGCTAATGAACACACTAACCTCAGTCATAACCCTCCAAGGGGGTAATCTGAATTAATATCCTTCATCACACAAACTTGGCCATCTCTTGCCACGCTGATATCGGCAACCAGGGGCATGGTCTAGGGATTCATGCCCCCCCATTCTTGGGCATGCTGTGAGGTGGGGGGGATGGGGGGAGCAGAGTGGATACCAGAATGATAAGACTCAAGCTGCCCCAATACTGGGCTTTGGGCCTCGTTATAATGGACCCGGCAAGGGCCCCCAGTAAAACGTTCTTCAAGATTGTGCAGCTGATCGTATTTGCATCACAGGGGCACTCAGGTCAGGGGTCATGAATTGAGGAGAATCGGGGGTGGTGGTGGAGGGGGAAGGGGAGAGCAGAAGAGGGTGGGGATTAGGAACAGCAGTGAGATTTCATTAAATGCGGGGGTCAGCAGGAAAACTGGAAAACTTACTTTTCAGGGCACAGACAATCCCAAGAAGAGTCACATGGACTCGAAACGTTCACTCTGTTTCTCTCTCCGCAGATGCTGCCAAACCTGCTGAGTTTTTCCAGAATTTTCTGTTTTTATTTCAGATTTCCAGCATCCGCAGTGTTTTAGTTTGATTATAACCCCAAGATGCTGCTCTCCCCAAAGTCCAGCTGCTTCAAGGTGAAGAAACTTAAAGTGGGGGGCCTCAGACTGGCTTCAGGCCCCATCTCTCCAAGTGCAAGGAGCTGCTGGATGAACAGAAAAGCCAAGGTCCACCTCAGTTCTCTTCCCACCGTCCCAGCAATCGCACCGCACAGAAATGGAATTCAGTCTCAGCGAGCGTTGAGTCTGCTTCACAGTTTAAATGTAAAGTGGTGGCCAAATCAATATCCTCACGTTTCCCTCCTGGGCGCACATCGATCCACGTTACTGGGACAGTTTTCAAACACTACGCACAAACTTGATGAAGCAACAGATTGAAAAATACAATTTACCGGCTGGTGGAGGAGTTTTATGGCCTTGTCATTGGCTGGGGGGCAGGGCCAGAAAATGCCACGAACTGTTCAAACGTCCATTGACTTCAGCGGGACCGGAAAATCCCGCCAATGAGGAGGAGCCGGAAAATTCCAGCCAATGAAAATGACAGAAGTTGCAGTTGTTGAACTGGGCTGTAGGATTGTGCATCATAGACAGCAGCTTGGAGCTCTCTGCCCTCACAATGCCTCTCAGGCCCTGCAATGTCAAAATGATAAAGGGCCATTAACTTGGCCGGTTATTTCTTAGGCTAATATGACTCAGGCTGTTGCAGTTTTGTATGTTCTGTTGCCTCAAAACGCCTTAGAATTTTGCTTCTGCTGGTCTCATTTCTCGACAGAGACATGGGTTTTGGTTAGTGAATTGAATTTTTGACCATTTCTGGGAATTTTATTCAAGTTTCCGAGTTTTAATTCATTGCCTATAACTTTTGGATGAGGTAAACATCTGGCTGCCTGTTGACCCTTAAGTGAAATGTGGACCTTGTTGCATTTATTGCCCGTCCCTCTTTGCCCTGAGAAAGTGGTGAGCTTCTTGAACTGCTACATAACAGAACTTGGTACAACTGAGCGCTTTGCTAGCCCACTCAAGAATCAATTACATTGGCTTGGGACTGGAGTCACATATAGGTGCATGCTAGGTAAAGGGGGATGGTAGGTTCCCTTCCCTAAAGGTTTATGAGTGAGTTTTTTATGACAATCTCACAGCTTCATGGTCACATTTACTGGATTTTATTTGCAGATTAAAAAAAAAGACTGCATTCAAATTCCCCCCACAATGGAATTTGAACACATCTTCTCTGGATTAACACTAACAACAACTGCACTACCCCTACCCGACTCTTTGTGTAGGGGGTCACGGATGAAGATTTCCACATAGCTAAGACACTGGAATGAGAGGGTGGCATTTGTCAGACTAGAGCGTATGAAGAAGCCCTGTCTTCAGCATGAGAGGAGGGAGCTTCAGGTGTTTTTTTAAATAGAGCTCCTTCCTGTAAATAACTCTCAGTAAGGATGGATTTTGCATAACCCAACGCAGACAACAGGACAGCAGCAGAAGAACATTCCTGGCACAAAGAGCTCCAGATGGCAGTAAAGCCAGGGAGATAACCAGGGGTAGTCAGAGCCA